>NC_138183.1:60114761-60662261 GCF_964194105.1 Spermophilus citellus | reverse complement strand
GAATATCCATGTTTTCTTCCTATGTCAATAAAATTCTATGCAGCTAGAGAAGATGCAAATAAATTGAAATCTATATTATGACATTGAATCGCACGATTAATACTGTATCACAATAATTATATAGGTGTAACACAATTCCAAATATAGCAATGTTGTTGTATCAGTTGGTTAAAAAAATTAAATTGTTGATCATTAAAAAACTAAATTAAAGAGAACACTTTTTAAAATTTCTTTTCCAATAAAACACTTCCAAGGAATTGAATAATACTTTTTGAAATAGCTATATATGTCAAAATCAACATTATGACCCATGCAAAAAAAAATGGTAGCAACTCTTTCCAATTCAGAAGCAAACAAGGCTATCTATTGTTGTCACTATTGTTCAACATCATAGAGGCCTTTGCTAGTTCAAGAGGAAAAACAAATATTTGCTAAGTAGCTGAATATTGTTTTTTATAGATAGCACTGTATGCATTGAAAGGAATAAGGTAAATTTCTACCAATAATAAATTTAAAAGTCAAAAATGAATTCTGGTAAAAGATATGAAAGTCCACAACATTCATGTAATTTAGCAAAGATCACTAGGCAAACAAAAATGCTATCAAACTATTATCACAATAGCAAATTTACATGATAGCAAAATCTAAGCCACCCCTCATACTTGCAGCAAAAAATTCTTCTGAATAGCTATGTTCTCTTCATATGTCAATAAAATTCTACCCAGTCATAGAGGATGCAAATAAACTGAAATATATATAATGAACTTGGATCACTTCATTAATACTGTACCATTACAGCAAGTACATAGAATAACACAATTCCAAATACTAAGAACCTCACAAAGTCTAAACATTATAGACTGACTACTGGATAGATCCTAGTAGTAAATCTTATATGAATGTAATAAATGTACAATTCAAAATTCTATCAAAATATATCCTGGAACTCTGATTCGTGATTGAAAAAATATATGAGGGAACAATGAATGAGACTATTGGAAATAACAATATTTATTATGTTGTGGCAGCTGCTACCACAAGGCCTCTAGTCTAAGATTTTTTGAGTGATGGACTTTTCCCTTATATATTTTTTTAAATCCTTCAACAATGAGGAAAGTACTATCATTACTATCCTCCCCCACCTTTTTTTTTTAATTAGATGAGAAAACGGATTTCAAGAAGCTTAATATCTTGACTAAAATTATACCAGGAAAATAGGAAATCAGGATGTAGAAACAGCTAGACTTTCATGCTGCTCTCAATTATTTGAAAGAGAATAATAAATCCTATCAGAAAACAATTCTATGGCAATAAGGGCCTGGAACTAAAGTAGAAAAATGCAGATATGTAAGACTGAATGTGAATTCATACATCTGAAACTACACATGAAATTTTCAGAATGGTAAAGTGAGCTTTCCAAAATAAAGGAAGAACTATTACTAGCTAATGTAGTGATGACTAAATAGCAATTTAGGGAGAAATAGATGCACAGATCACACAATAGTTTAAAATCAATTTCAGGTTGAACAACAACATTTACCACTCAGCTGGTATGAGAGGTGTGTGTGTGTGTGTGTGTGTGTGTGTGTGTGTGTGTGTGTTGAGTATCCTCCAGATGCTTGTTGCTCTAGAAACTATGATGGGAACTATCATGATCGAATGTACTGGAGTTCCCCTGAGACCTCATGGATGGTGGCACTACTACAAGGAAAGTTCACCTTTTCCCTTATCCACTCTGTACATTAGACTTTACCTTCTGTCACCATTTAGAGCACATAAACAAATATTCTGATGTCTTCTATGCCTAAGCATCATGAAGAGGAACAAGCAAAGGCTCTATTCTATTGTACAATATCAACAGTAGAGCAAAACCCACACACAATTTCAGTGGCACAGATGCAAACCAAAAACTTGGCTCTGCTCTCTGTAATTGTGGGATGTTATATGCAACATCTGAGAAAAAGGGATAACTTTGCCAGTTAACTGTGTTGTTTCAAGAATTAGTAACAATTTTCATGTAAAACATCTGCCTAATTCTTGGAAGAGCACTTAAGTTGTTTTCTTACTTTGTTATTATAAATATGATGGTGATCAAAATCATTGATACTGGAATGACTAAGAAACTTCTCTACAACAGTTCTCACACATGCTCAGCACCCTCCCTGTATTAACAAAACTCCAAAGAAATCATAGATTTTAATACAATAGATTTTTTTCATTTTAAACTTGGCAAACACATGCACAAAAATTTATTCCCCACACAGCACTTGAAATAATTGGAAATATAAATGTTTATAAGTGTGACAGTTATGATAAAAATGACCTATAATGACAAAAAAGTCTCTTCTCCCCAAAATAAATGGACAATGTATATGTAGACATCCACTAAGCAAAACTGGAACAAAAAAATTATGAAAGAATAAAAAAGAATAAAGAAAAGAAAGCAATAGAGGGAATGCTAATCCAAAGCAAATAAGTGCAACTTTAAAACAAACCTAATTTATTTTCTGATCATTAAAATAGAAAACATTAGATAAGTCAGGGTTGGAAATAATATATTAAAATTGTCCACCTATTTTTGGAAGGAACAAGTATCTGCACAGTGCATTTAAAAGACTTATAATACAGATAATATATCAGAAGAGCCACAAAAATAATAAAGTCCCTTTGACATAAAAATTTAATGTTAGAACCTTATTTTTAGAGTAATAAATTTAAGTGTAATGAAAAGATAATATGTTTGAAATGTATTTTGCAATAAAATTTGGATGCAAGCTAATAATTCAACATTGGAGGTGAATATATAATAAGTGACTATAAAACACTAGAAATTGATTTTGATGCAGATTTTAAAATATATTCCTATGAAGGACAGAAAAAAATTCCATGTTTTTTGAAAAAGAATCTGACAAAGTGCTAAATGCAGTACAACTGCTATTCTAATGCATTAGGTCTGTATGTGGAAGAAAGTATGTAAATTATTATAAGAAATTAACCTTTAATTGTGTTAAAATACTGGATGTTTGGCTGTCATAATTTATGATAGTTTTTGGTATTCTCTTAAATACTTTAAAAATATCTTTCTTAAAATTATATATAATGACATGTCGTCATTTGATCATATCTAATCAAAATAATAATTGTGGTTTGCTTTCTGCAATGTTCTTGTTTTAGAAAGTTGACAGACAAAACTAATGCAGAGATCCTACCATTACAAGCATATAGAAATCTAGGACAAAAGTAACAACTTTCAAAGATGCATAGTTACATGTAGGCTAAAAAGATAATTCCAGTTGCCAGAAAAGAACAAATTAGAAGCAGGACCAATTAATCCTTGTGATCTGATGCTGTGGCATAGGTGAGGAGGAGGAAGTAGAGTTAGGGACTGTGTTCTCATCACTGACTACATAAAGACTAAAGAGGACATAAGCCAATATAACGTGGGTGTTGAAACAAAAGCTTATCTAAAATAGTACTTTTATTCAACTGAACTAGAAAATTCTGCTTATTGACTCCACAGGACCATACACAAACAAACAAACAAACTTTTCTTCCTGATATGTAGGAGGAAAAAATAAAGCCTTTGTGTTAAAAATGGTTACTACTTACCTAGGGTGCTATTTTTGTGACTTGGAAATCAGCATGCCAAGAACTTAAAATAAAATTTGATCCTGAGCTAGAAATTCTCCTAGGATACCTGGAAGAAACACACAAAACAAACAAATACATACTGGAGGGATTTCCTACAAAGTGACATATACAATTTTTAAATTAATACAAAACAAATCTCCTGACAATAAGATCTCATTAAAAAATAAGAATAAACAAACAAAAACCCATTGTCTTGAGTGAATCTCAGCAGACACACAAAAAAATAGGAAACCATAAGCCCAAGACAGGTAAGAATAGAATTGTTTAAAAAGGAACTCTGAAACACAAATCTAATGATTAAAAGAAAAAATGGCATAAGAACATGTAATAAGAACTTTTCAATATGAAACATAGTACCCAAAATAAAAATGCATAATATTTGAACAGGAATTTGTGGATTCAGATACAGAGTGGCCAAGTCACTTATAAACTGAAAGTTTTGTCAGCAAGGAAGATAGAAGAAGGAATAATTTATCTAACAGTTTCTATGGAAAATTGAGCTAAGATAATAAAAGAATAACAAAAACAACTTCAAGAGATGATGTTTGAGAATTAGTTCATTTGCAGAACTCATGAAAGTTGTGAAGCATCACATCTTTCAAAGCATTCAGAATAAATTCCAAATAGAACCACAACTTCACATATCCTTGGGAAAACACATAATACCAAAGGTATATATTAAAACTAGCCAGTGAGAAAAGGCTTATTGAAATAAAATACTTAAAATTAGGCCTCTCTTCACAATGACAAATTAGAAGTGTGTATACATGCACATACATTTATAAATAATGCCTCATGACCCAAAGGAATTTATCCCATGAATGCAAAAATGGTTCAACATTATCCAATGAATAAATTTAGTATTCTTCTTTAGTAATATGCTAAATAAGAGAAGCCATATGATCTTGCCAATAGATATAGACAATCCATTTGACAA
This sequence comes from Spermophilus citellus, assembly GCF_964194105.1. Classification (NCBI taxonomy): domain Eukaryota; kingdom Metazoa; phylum Chordata; class Mammalia; order Rodentia; family Sciuridae; genus Spermophilus; species Spermophilus citellus. The sequence goes on along the minus strand of NC_138183.1, from coordinate 60,657,673 downwards.
AAGTCAATATCTATTTATGGAACAGAGTAGAAAGGAATGCACTAAGAGACAAGTATTCTAACTGGTAAATATAACTATCAAAAATAATAGTAGATTGTAAATATCATACATAGTGGTGAAATTAACAACATGCCCTTCAATGATAGGGAAATAATGACTAAAATGAAATAAATCACCCACAGATAACATGGTCATATACATAGATATTCTAAATAATTTTGTTGCCCAACAATGAGTGCTTAGAAAGTTTACTTTCCTATACACAAGCAACACAATATCAGAAGCCCCTTTAAAATGTAGTATTTACAAAGGAGTGGAAGAGCAAAAAATTTAACAAAATGAGTAGAGTAATTTATAAAACATGATATAAGAATGAAAGAAGACATGCATAAGTGGAGAAAGTCATTAAATTTTTGGGTGAAAAGATTAAAGATGGAAGGAAATTAGACTATAGATGAAGTGCAATTTCAGCCAAAATCCTGAAGGAATTTTTATGAAACATGAGAAGATTACATTAAATTTTAGGGAAAAATGAAGAGCCAATAATGGAAGTATAAGAATAAGAAGAAGTGAACTCACCTGTGAAGTATTAAAATCCATCATATAGTTATAATAAGTAAAATGATCATATTATATTTGTCATTACAATAGTAATTTTGTGCAAAAATAAAATTTAAAAACCTTCCAGCTGTCAAAAGCAAGTAAGTATAATAAAACTTATATGAAATATAAATACATACAATTATGTTTTAATGCATATATACAAATATGCCATCAAATATGATAATTTCCAGGAAAATGAGAAAACCAACTTCCTGATATAGTGACCTCTGGGAAGAAAGAGAAGGGGAAAGAATGAGGTAGATCAGGCATTTTGCTATGGGTACTCTCCTGAGCATTACAAGATGCTTAAGCAGCATCCCTGATGCTTCCCATTACATGACAGTAGCCTCCTCCCAGTAATGACAATCAAAACTGTTTCTAGAAACCCTCAAGTGTCTCCTGGGAGCAAAACTGCCAGTACTTTAGAACCACTGGAGTAGAGTAAGTCTTTGGTATCATATCTCAAAAACTGAAGGGAGGGGAAAGGAGCAGAAGAAAGATTTGAAAATTGTAAAATAACATCTGTTATACTGGTGCTGGAGGGACACAAGTGTCAGATACATTATTTTTTTGTGCTTTTTTAATGATTGGGATTTTAGATATTGAAAACAAAACATCACCAGGTACCTCAGCACTGTGGTTTAATTGTTAAGAGTGTTAGCTCTAGTTTAAGACAACCCTGGTTTGGAATATGACTTTTATAGGATTCTGTGCCAATTTTTTTCTTTTTGTTAATTTTCTCTAAGCTTCAATTTCCAAATCTAGTAGTTGTGAATATTATATGAAATAACTTATATGAAAGTGTTAGTATGGTGGATACTATAAAGAAAGTGCTCAAAAATAATATTCTCCTATTATTTTAAACATTTCTTTGTACATAAAGCCATTATGGTAGAAGCTTTAATGATTATGGATAAAAATGTCATCATTGTTATAGAAATAACCATAAAAATCTTTCCTTGTTACATTGGAGATATAGTTGAAAGTATTTTATGCAGTAAATTTTAGCTTTACAATGGAAACATTGTGAATTTTTCCTAGAAAACAATAATTTCATTGGAAAAATATGAACAAAGAGCAAAAAAAATTACCATAGGAGGATAAATATAGAAGTAAGTCGGGAGGCCAGACACATTCAAAGAATGATAAATACTATGACTCTTTTTTTTCTTTTTTTTTAAGTTTTAATTTGTTATATATGACAGTAGAATGCATTACAATTCGTATTCTACATACAGAGCACAATTTTCATATCTCTTGTTGTACACAAAGTAGTCACTTGTCTTCATACATGTGCTTAAGGTAATGATGACTCTTTTGATTTATGCCTCATGACAAAAAAAAGGTAAACCTAACATGAATAAAGAAATAGTTTTAGTTTATCAAATGTCACAAAATAAGATAAATTTTGCTACAGCCTATAAAATGAAGGATATTCAACATATAATTATGAAGTCATAAGATAACTTTACTCAGGATAATATAAATCAACTATTTTTTCCAGCTCTTAGTTTGAAGGTGTTAAAATAAGGTTAGAAGAAAGAAAGTGTGAAACTGATGCTTTGTTTTAGCACTTCATACATAATGAACCTGTTTTCAACAATTCCTAAGTCAGTGATACTGCAATTTATTTATTCTGTAAAATCCAGGACAATGACATCTTGAAATTAAATGTCTCTGCTATCCAGATTTTAAGATTTACACTATAGAGAGGAGGAATTTGGTTTTCAATTGTAATAATTCCTCTCCTGTAACTGTGGTATACAATCCTTGACCTTCTTTAACATAGGAGTTCTGATAAACCAGTTTTTTTGAGGCAGGATGGAGCTCTTGAGAACTACAGGGTGTAACAATGGCAGTGAAGTATCAGCTTTGTCTACTTGGTCATCTGGTGACAAAGCTGTGCAGGTTCTTCTGGGCATTGTCACAATATTTAGGCTAACTCTGCTATCTTCTTTTAAACAGTCTCCAGTTCTGAAAAGCCACAAGATGTTCAGAATCAGATTTCCCCCCTTTGCCTGCACAGCTAAAATTCTCTTAAATACATAGTGAATACTTATTCTAGAAAACAACTGGAATACACACCTAATATATAAAAACTATTTTTTACCCATTGATAAAAAAAAATCATCATTATGATAGACTTAGTTATTTAAAACAGCTTCAAAGGGGACACATAGAGAAATTTTGAAAAGAATATATTAGGTAGTATTTTCAAATAATTAAATGTAAGAAAAGCAAGAGACAAAACTGTAAATAAATTGAGTGCTTAATTCATTTAAATAATTTCAATGTTTACGACCATAAGAAATTTAAATTGTTATATTCATTCAGGCATTTCAACTTGACCTACATAGAAAAATAGCATCCTTTGTGATCTGTTACAATGTGACTCATTACCTTCACACAGCTTTCTGTCATTTTGTGTGTTATGAAAATAAAAACTTATAATCAGAACACAGAATATTTAGCATGAAAATAAAGGTAGATATGAGTATGAGAAAAATTCCAAATTGAAACTAGAAACATGTGTCTCACAGGCACATGTCAGAGTGCAGACATAGATTTCCTCAAAATTTGTGAAATTGAAAAATGAAATTAGCTGTATTTCTGAAAATACTAGCTTTCAGCACATTTCACTATTATCCAAAAATATCTTGATGTTATTAATTTAAAACAGTCAAAACTAAGAAAAAGGTATTCTCATATTCCAAATACAGAAACTAGAAATAAGATCATATTTGTACATGTGGGTGTGTGTCACTGTAATATGTAAAGGAAATTTATTCACTTTGTAAGTAAAATGCCAAATGTTATTTACTGATTTTGGGTAGTTGCATTCCTGATTAATATTTTATGATTAATGAATTCACTATACTCTGAATCCCAATAGTACTTGCAAATAAACACAAGAATAAATTTTTAACAATATAAGTCGTCCATGACCTTGATATTTTGAAAGATTGAGTAGATATTCATGGACACTAAATATGCTAAGTTATCAAAACAGATCATTATGAAGTAGTACAGTTCCATTATTTCAACAAAGTAGAAGTTGTTATGGTTTATATATGAGGTGTCCTCCAAAAGTTCATGTGTGAGACCATGAAAGAAAATTTGGAGATGAAATTTATGGTATAAGAGTTTTGACCTAATAAGTACATTAATCCACTAGAATGGATTAACTAGTTAGTAACTGTAGGCAGATAGGTGTGGCTAGAGTAGGTGGGCTGTGGGGTGCCTTTCGGGTTTATATTTTGTCCCCAGTGAGCAGAGTTCTCTCTCTGTTTCCTAATTGCCAAACCCTGAGCTGCTAACTTTTGCTTTGCCCCTCTGCCTTGATCTTCTGCCTAGCCTCAGGCCCAGAGCAAAGAAGTCTGTCATCTATGGATTGAGACCTTTGAAACTGTGAGCACCAAAGAAACTTTTCCTCCAATAAAATTGTCTTTTGGACACAGTGGTAAAACAGCAGACTAGAATAGAGGTCAAATCAACAGATGGCTCTGAATATTAAAAATCTATTAATTAATTATCTATTAATTATGAAGGATTTTTTAAAATTCAGATTTCAATCAAAATACCACTTAAAATCAGTTTATAAAACTAATTAAAACACATAACGTAGACATAATCTCCTATTTAATGAATTCACTATACTCTGAATCCTAACAGTATCTAATAAATATGATCACACTCACAGAGAAAATAGCAAGAAGTTCTTCTTTTACTCTTATATAGCTCTGTGTTGTGTGTCACTGTAACATGTAAAGTAAATTTATTCACTTTGTAAGTAAAAATGCCAAATGTTAATATATTTACTGCAAAAATAAAGAAATTATATTAATAAAAAGGTTTTATATTTTATATGAGCAAATTTGGCAGGATGACATAAAGACAAAAATCTAAAGCAGAAAATGTTAACAGATAATATTACTTTAAATCTTAAACCTCTTATAGAGCATAAAATCACATGATCACAGTTTTTCGAAAAGCAATTTGTAGGAAGAAAATAAAAACAAATGAAATACTATCAATATCAACAAAAATATTGCAACACATAACCAGTATCTCTCTCTTGTCACAGCTAAAACTGCACAGCAACATTTCCACATATGTAGCAATCTCCTCCCTTCCCTTCATCTTTAAACTTCAACTCCCTCTAGGATTGTCTCCTCATCCGTTAATCCTTAGAAATTCCTCCTGGTAGAGACAGAAAGCATATTCCCTGTTCCCATGTAAACAAAATCAAAGGATGATTTTTAGTCCTATTATTTCATTTCTCAATAGCCTTTTATATATGTGCCTCCTTTCAACTCTCACAAATACAGATATATCTATCATCTACACACACATTTTGGTGTTCTTCAGAACTTGTACCTGAAGCTGCTTTAATTCTCATTCTGTACTCTGTTCTGTAAGTGATTTTATGTATCATTGCTTTAGTAACCCCCTACATATTGACAAACTAAAATTAATCACTGACTCATGACGCTTTTTTTGTATTCCAGACCATTATTTAAAACTGGACACTGGATAATTCTAATTGAACATCTCTTCCATATCAAATTTTCACAATTGCCCAAGTTTTTCCTCTTTGGTAGAAATATGAGTGTTATCTTTCAATTTTTCTTCTCCTTTACTTTTCCCTCCTTCATTCTAAGTGATACATAAATACAAAAATTTAATCCTCTCTATCCCCAACACAAATTTCAGTACAACAGCATCTGTAATACATTGTCAGTATAGTATTATAATAGTTTTTCATCTTTACATTGCTCCAATCTTCAGGTATTTCTTTAAATTCTCCGACATAGAAATCCAACTAATGTATTTTGAATTATAGGAAAATAAAGGTGGATATTTGATCTGCAAATAACTATCGCAAATCTATAATAAAATCATTAAAATGTAAAGAGCAAGTTGTACAACATGTAAGTGTAAGAAATTCACAAATGTCTCATACACATAAAAAGACATTCATTCAACAATTACACATTTTTGTAATTCATTACATGTTGGGGCAATTGTACCCTACTATGAACTAATCTCAAAAATAACTTTCATTAAATATTTATTGTGTACCTTCCATAAGCAGACTACTGTTTAAAGTATAGCAATGGCTAATATTAAAGACGTTCCTGTGCTTGTGAAACATTTCAACTTACAAACAAGAAAGAATAAATGTAACTCTTTGAACTAGAAGGAAAATAAGAAAACATTACAAAAAATTGAATAGAGCCTTTTAAAAAGAATTCTATACCCACTGCTAAGTAATATGAATGTATCACAATAATGATAAACTCCCAACTTATCAAAAATTAAGTATTAACTTTTGTTACAGTTACTAATAAAAGTGTATGACATCTTAGATTCTTATTTACAAATTTCAAATCATATTCAATTTTGCAAAAAAAATTCTGAAGATTCTTCATGTTCTCAAGGGCTTATTTTTAAAAATCATTTAATATTCAAATCATTCCATTTTTGAAGAATGTCTTTCTATCTTTCCTGTCATTTTTCTCTTCATCAAATGCAACCTTATTTAACTCTGCCAGGTCTCCAATTGTTAATAGTTTTGGAATGAATAAAAAAATTCTTATGTCACTATGATTAACTTCTCTAATTTCATTAATGTTATATTTTATTTTTTTAATATTTTTCCTCAGCACCACATAAATGTAAAACAAAGATATTGTGTGTCCATCTAAAACTTAAGAATAAATATTCAAAATACGTATTTCATATATTTTTCTCTAACCGAAAATACATTGATATGAGCTATGTGACTTTGTGATGTTAGTAGTAACTAGAAAGTCACATTTAAAGCATGCCTGTTTATGTGATCAATGCAACAGTGAAGTTTTTCTTTTTTTTTTTTTAATATTAGTCTCCTAATACTAGGAAATACTAGGAAACTAATGACACCCTAGAAAGAAATGTAAAAGTGTTATATGATGATAGATTTAAAGTATTTTATATTAGTGATTTCTTAAATATTATAAACAATATTTAATACGCAATTGTATGCATCCACAATAGTATAAAATTACACTATCTAAAAACAGAAGTCATAAAAAGAATTATTGTCATCAATATGTTATATGGGTGTTATATGTTATGCTCGGATTCTTCACCAGCTATTCAATTGCAGTCCTTGCTTATTTCTTTCCTTCCCATCTCAAATCACTTTGGCATACTGTCACTGGAATAATGACTCTGATAAAGTTTGTTACCACTTAAGCTTGTTTGTTTGGTTGGTTGGTCTGGAATTCAAATCATCCTACAATATGGTCTTAGTTTAGTTTTAAATTTTTCTCTAAATTCTACCTGTATATATTATGGTTTTGCTCCTGAATTAAAATCATATGTGACACTGTAGTTTGTCCATGAAGAAAAGTCTTCTAATGTCACTTTCACCATATCCCTTCTCTCATTTCATGCAGATGATTTTTGGATTTGGCTTAATACCCAGGAAACTTTTGTTTAGGAATCATCTATCATATAGCACATTTTGCTTTTTTATTAATGTTACTAACAACTTTACTACTATCCCTTGTAAAATCAGAAAGAAGTAATATTATAAATCAATACAAGTAAGATTATAATCATTTTCACAACTCCCCAAATTAGTATTCTGAACCCAAATAACCATTAGGTTTATATATACTCTTCACTTGCTCTAAGAAAATTTTACTCTCTTTATAACCTCACTAAATTGCAAGCTTCCCGAGTATAACATCTTGATCACTAAGCAATTATAGCTGTTATCTATTACATATTTTGTTCAATAAATAACTCAAAAATAATTGCATATAAATGAGTAGTCACAAAAAATTGTTAAAAGTAATATGCTAGTTTAATTCATGCTTGTATTTGCAGTTATAGTACATGGTAGTTTTCCCCTTAATGGAGGGAGGGGGGATACATTTCAAGACCTCCAGTGGATGCCTTAAACTACTAATGGCACCAAATTCTATGTGTACTACAGTGTTTATTCATACACATACATGTTTATGATGAAGTTTCATTGATAAATTAAGCACAATAAAAGATTAATATCTGTAGCTGAAAACAGAACAATTATAACAATATACTATAATAAAAGTTAGGTGAATATGGTATCCTGTCTGTCTTCCATTTCTCTGTGTCTCTATCAAAATAGATTATTGTTCTTTTGAGTTTAGCAACCTCACTATACATTTTTTTCTGTCCTTATTCAATTGTGAACTTTCAGTGTTTCACATGAGGGAAACACTTTCCAGCTTCATTATAGCATATATGAATTGTGTGCATCACTATTCTTATGTCCTGGGCTCACCAAAATAAGGTGTTAAACATGTAATATGATATAACAACAGATACCAGAGAGGACTAGTTAATGAACAATGGTAGGTAATGCATGTGGACATATTGTACAGGAAGATGATTTGCATGCCTGGTGAGGAGTGGCCCATTGTGAGATTTCATCATTTTATTCAGAAATTTGTGAATATTATAGTTTGTAAGTCATTTCTAAAATGATAAAATTAATATTTTCAGACTGAGATTCATTGAAGTTAATGAAATTGTAGGCAAGTGTATAATCACAAACTTAATTTATGATATCATAAGTTATATTCTATACCTCATTTCTGTTCATTGAAGAACACAGGTTTCTAAAGATTTTGCTCTCTTATTTCAATTAAGACAGAAATTGCATCCCTCAACATATGAAATTTGATGTACTTTACAAAGCTACTTTTAGTTTATAATAGCAGTTGTGAAGAGATAGAATGTGAAAGATAACATGGAACATTTGGGTACAGATGCTGTCTTTTTATTTCAAGTCTACATGACCCGCGGGGGCAGGAAGAAACAATCACTCAAATGGCTTAAATTAGGAGGGGCCAAGTGAGTAATAACATAATCACATAGATTAGCTTCAACTAATGAGCAAATACTTTAGTTCCCATGAAAAGATACTGAAGCTTACTTTTATAGCAAAAATAGTTTTAATTTATATATTTTTTAAATTTTTTTCACATTTTTACTGCTATATCATAGTAGTAATTATTGATGTGATTTGTTGTTATGTAACCATATATGAACACGGTATAAAAATATAATTTGACCAATAGCCAATATCACTCCTCAGCACTTCCCCATCCCTCTTCTCCTCCCACCCCTTGCTACTTTCCTGTAGTAATCTCCATTTGATTTCTTTTATTGATTCTTTTTAGTTATACATAACAATAGGATTCATTCTGACATAATTAGAATGAATTATGTTGCATAAAATTTATTCTAATTTAGTCCTAATACTTTCCCTGCACCCTCACTGATCCCTCCGCTTGTTCCCTCCCATCTACTGATCTTTCTGCCAGTTATCTATGGTTATTTTATTTTAATTACTGTTTGTGGATGTACATGATTGTGAGATTCTTGTTGCATATACATATATGTACATAGAAAACTTAGGTCAGATTCCTTCCATTGTCTTTCTCTATCACATTCCTCCTTCTTTCCCTTCATTTCCTTTTATCTTCTACACTGATCTTTCTTCTATTCTTTTCTTATGCCTCCCCTTATTTTTTGGATAGCTTCCATGTATTGGAGAATATATTTGCCCTTTGGCTTTTGGGGACTGGCTTATTTAAATTAGCATGATAGTCTCCAGTTCCATCCATTTAATAGCCAATGTTATAAAATCATTCTTATTTATGACTGACTAATATTGTGCTGTGTATGTGTACATATAACATTTTCTTTATCCATTCATCTAGTTGAGGGCATCTAGGTTGGCTACATAACTTAGCTATTATGATTTGTGCTGCTTTACATATTGATGTGGCTGGGTCTCTCTAGTATGCTGATTTTAAATCCATTGAGTATATACCAAGGAGTAGGATAGTAGGTGCATATGGTTGTTCCATTCCTAGATTTTTGAGGAATCTTCATACTGCTTTCCATTGTGTTCACAGTATTTTGCAGTCCCACTAACAACAGATGAATGTACCTTTTCCCCCACATCCTCACCAACATTTATTTATTTTTAATACATATTTATGACTTTATATTTATTTATATGCATTTATTTATTTAATGTTGTACTGAGGATTAAACCCAGTGCCTCACTCATGATAGGCAAGCACTCTACCACTGAGCTACAGCCCCAGGTCCCTCACCAATATTTATTATTACTTTTATTCTTAGTGATTGCCATTTTGCCTGGAGTGAGGAGAAATCTCATTGTAGTTTTATTTTGCATTTCTCTAATTGCTAGAGATGTTAATCTTTTTTCATGTAATTGTTGACCATTTGTATATTTTCTTTTGAAAAATATCTGTTTAATTCTCTTGCCCATTTTTTCATTGGGTCATTTGTGTGTGTGTGTGTGTGTGTGTGTTAATTTTTTTTGAGATCTCTGTATATCCTGGATATTAGTGTTTTATCTGAGGTGCAGGTGAAAGAGATTTTCTCCCATTCTCCCATTATGCTCTGAATTATTTCTTTTGCTGTATAAAAGCATTTCTACTTTTTAATTTGATGCATCCCTCTTACTGATTTTGGATTTGACTTCTTGCACTTTAGGAGTCTTGTTAAGGAAGTCAGTTCCTGAGTTGACATGTTGGAGTGTTGAGTCCACATTATCTTCCAGTAGTTCCAGGGTGCTTGGTCTAATGCCTAGGTCACCGATCCACATTGAGTTGGCTTTTGTGCTGAGTAAGAAATAGGGTTTCAATTTCATTCCACTACACATGGATTTCCAATTTTCCCACACTGTTTGTCAAAATGGCTATCTTTTCCCCAACATATATTTTTGGCACTACTGTCTAGTGCCACAGTCTGGCTGGGCAAAATAACTGGGGGGTGACAAGCAACTTGTGAAGATTGAAACAGCAGGAGCCACTTTATTGCAGGACAGCAGAGGTATATATACCTAACTGATTATTCACAGCCTGTTTCAATTAACATCATCTAGATACAGCAATCAGCCAATAAGGAATTTCCATCATCTTAATGGCTTGGTGGTGTTGGCTCACAAACCACTCCTCCTGGCAAAGTGGCAGGCGCCATCTTGACTTGGTTGTGGCCCTCAACAGTCTAGTATAAGATAACTGTATATATGTGGGTTTTCTCTGTGTCTTCTACTCCTATTTCATTGGAATTTATGTGCTGCCAGTATCATAATGTGTGTGGTTTTTTTAAATAAAAGTACTGTTGGTTAAGGGGATACCAGGAATTGTACCCAAGGGGTACTTAACCACTGAGCCACATTTCTAGTCATTTTTTATGTTTTTAAATATAGTTTTAGTTATACATAAACATAATACTTTATTTTATGTGGTGCTGAGGATCAAACCCAATGCTGCACACTAACTAGGCAAGCACACTGCCACCGAGCCACAGTCCTAGCCCCTTTATTTTTTTTTTCCTTTGAGAAAGGGTATTGCTAAATTTCTGAGACTGGTCTCATACTCGCTTTCCTTGAGTCTCAGCCTCCTGAGACCCTGGGATTACAGGTATGCACCACCACACCTTGCAAACATAGTTTTATTAACAATGAGAGCATACTATCACTATCTGTAGGATTTCTTTTAATAATGCTAGATTAATTTTTGAGGGCTTTGATTAGCTAATATTGCATGGCCTCAATCTCCTTTATTCTTTTATTACTTTGTAAAGCTTTATGATTTACGGATTTTATAATCTAGAATTAAAAATAAGGATGTTTCCCATGGTATAATGATTCTGCTCTCACATGTTGCCCCCACCATACTCTTGACCCTTGAACCCTAATTTGAAGTTTGCAAAATACACACAAATCTACTTCTCTTACCAGTATTATTAGCTGTCCTTAACAACTATGATCTGTTTCAGCCACACACACTAATGCAATAATTATGACTTAAAATATACAGCAAGTGAAGGTGGATGATACCATGTCTTTTTGACAAACTGTATTTGACATTAATCTGTATGTTTCTTAGCTTAGCATAAATTTGTATACCAGATGCCTTCTTGTAATTAACATGTTTGGATTTGGGAGCAGTAGATTTTGCTGGTAACAAACTTTCCATCAAGTCGACATCTGTGATTTATACCTCCAACTCACTTTCAATATATTTACATAATCAGTTCAATTTAAGCTCAGATTATACATTCTTCTAACATTTTTATAAGCAATATCCCCTTAAGGCAGTTAAAAAGTAAATCAAGGTGAAATTTAATTCTTTCTTCCTTTTTCTATCAAAACACTTATCATGAACATATAATCAAATTCTCTGATTACATGCATTTATTTTAAGAGAAAAAATATGTGATTTTAGTCTGATAAAAGTTATAAAGACCACAAAAGATATAATTTACTCTAATTACTATCAACATGCCTAGATATCTTATATGTGAATTGCTTTATTAGCATTTTAACAGTATTGGCCCAATGCTATTCCTTTAGATCATTCTTAAATTCTTTTATTCCCATTTAACCACTAAGAAAGCTGAAATTCAGAGAGTTTGGCTGGCTTGATTAATTTCTAGGATAATCAGCTTTGGTTTTGTATTCCTGCAGTATATAGGGACAAATTCCAGTCCTTTCTATCAGTCAACAGCTTTTTTCATTCTAAAAAAATATATATTTCTAATTAGGTATTTATAAAATTTGAAAATATTTTCCAATTATAGAGTAAATATAGGATGTGTTTTAATAAAAAAATTTACAGATAATTCTTATATTTTCTAAATTATTTTAAACATAGCATATCGAATAAAATTCCAGACTCTGTACTTTAGAATAGTACAATTATTTTTATATGCTTTGATTTCTGATAGATTCTAGCATTAGACAAATAAGTGCATATGATGTACTATACAAATTCTAGAGCACAAAATATGGTTAGCATAAATTTTTAATAATCAAACTTATAGCTGGCAGTAATATCTAGTTAATTTAAAAATGTCTGCTAAAGCCGGGCACAGTGGCACACGCCTGTAGTCCCAGAGGCTTGGGAGGCTGAGACAAGAGAATCTCGAGTTCAAAGCCAGCCTCAGCAACCATGAGGTGCTAAGCAACGAAATGAGATCCTGTCTCTAAATAAAATACAAAATAGGGCTGGGGATGTAGCTCAGTGGTCAAGTATCCCTGGGTTCAATCCTTGGTACAAAAAAAAAAAAAATCTGATTTAAAAACAGAACATTGTCAATGATTTAACATTGTATTTCAAGGCAAATAATGGACAAAATATAGAATAAATTTTACATATATGAAAAATATGTATATTAACATCGTTTGTTTTTTCAGTTCTTGCTTGACTCTCCATTAAAATTATATTTTCATTAGTGACATATCAAAATGTCTATATTGAATAATAATTAAATTATCTTAGAAGACTAGAATAATTTTCAGAAGAAAAAATAATTTATAAACCTTCAGGAAGAAAGAGGTTTGACACACCAATTCTAGTTTCTTATGTTGTGCAATCACAAAAAGCAAAGAGAGAAATACTAGTTTCTTAATGTTGTGCAATCACTGAAAGCCAAGAGAGAAATGGATGAGAGATATTAGAAATAAGTAGGTGTGTGAGAGAATTAAAGGATTGCACTAGGGTACTTCATTGATGAAATGTCTCTTTTCTACAATGTCAGGTCAGAAGTCACCCAGATTTAAGAGATATAAAGAAAGACTAGATGTTAAATGGAAAACATACTTCATTCCAATCCTAATTTCACAACTGTTTTGCTGTTAAGGGAGAAATCTGGGCTTTGAAATGTCAGTTTTATGGTGAGAAGAGAATTGCTTATCGAATACTAATCCCTATTACCCTTTTATTATTCTTAGAAGTTTGGTGTGTCTAGAATTATTTTCTGTGATAATAATGTCTGATAGCTCTAATTGCTTTTACCATGTACCAAACACTGTTGTAAGTATTTTCTAATTATTATCTCTTTTAACTTTGGGCAGTTATATAATTAAGGTAAGAATTATAATAAGGGGTAATACTTAGAAATACATACACTGGGTGGAGAGGAAAAAGTTACAAGAAAATATAAGTTATAAATGAACAATTTAATAAATTCTTCTAAGAAATAAATTGATTTCTGAAATGGAATATTTAAAATGTAAAACTTCAAATGTGAAAAAAGTATTTCTTATTGATATATATTGTCACACAAAATATGCAGAAGCTGTGTCTACCAACTGATGCAAAAACAATTGCTTAATGAAGATATAATTTAGAGCATTTTTAATCTTTGGATTTTTCTAGGAGCACTAAAATATTATCAAAAACTGTCAATTAAGATAAAATGTACATTTAGAAAGATGAAAATTTTCTGATTATGCACTATACTATTCATATTCTATTGTATTTTTGAGACATCACAGAAAGATAAGTGACTTGCTTTAGAGAATTAATCAGGGAAAAGATGATGCTAACTTTATTTAGCAATCAATAAATTAAATATATTTGTTTTTACATCAAGAATAAATGTCATATAAATCAATAACATTTTAAATACATGTATTTTTTTCCTGTACGTTTTACCAAATTATATACACATGAACAATACACTTTAAGCTCTATGTACCAACAACTCTACCTATCTCTTACCTATTCAGTCTCAGCCTGAGTACATTGAGTGACACAATAGTATGGGCTCAGGAAATCTTAATGTAATGAAAGGATGAGATTCATCATCGATTTTTCAGTCAAATGTAAATGAAATTTAAAAATATATTTTATTTGTGCATTTAAAAAGTCTATGATTTAAGTTGGTTTGTAGAATATTCTTCAATAACTAATAAAGGAAAGATAATTAATTTAATTTATAAATGAATGTAATGGTGGGTATGCTGGATTATTTTTCAACTCTTAAGCAAATTTATTACTGAGTATATAAAATTATAACATTTAGGAATAAAGAGAAACATATGACTATGTGTTTTTGTATATCAGCCATATAATATATACTCAAAAAGAAAAAAGATATGCTCCAAATTTAATTATATCTATTTATGATGTCTATAGTTAAATTTTATCTTAAAAATCACACTTACAGCTTTTTGAAAATATCCAGTCTTTTAAGTATCAAAATCAAACAAATAAAAAAAACTGCATTAAGAGCAGAATGTTTAAAAATGGAATATGGGAACCACTACATACCATGCATTGGATTGCTTACTTAGTCTGTTAGTTAATAGCTAGACTTTTTATTATTAGCTTCGTATTAAAAGATTAGTTCAAAGAAGGCTATGGCCTCAGTTAGCAGAAATATTGCTAGTGTTTTGCTTGCTTCATGCATAATTTATAATCCATTTGAACCAAATGAGCTACAGAGCACTATTACAATTAACATTCAGCTCTTCCATGGATTTGGTTTAACTCCCTCTAGAATACTGATTGTAATGAGTAGCAAGACATGATTTTTTTTGGGGGGGGTACCTAACATGCCAACACAGATTCTAAAGCTTAGCTTTCATAAAACAGTCTCAACACAGTAAAATATAGATATTACCTCCTCTAAACCCAAACAGGCAAGACATATGAGAGAAAGCATTAACTTAATAAAAATCTGAGCTTATAATTGATAATAAGCAATATGAAGTACAGTATTTATATTTGCACACCAAAAAATATTTCCCATACACATTCTAATAATCATACTATCACTTGATTCATGACAATTTGTTCTACAATATTAAAAAGTGGCTTCCTAGATCCTTTCTTCAAGAAACAGGTTATATCATCTCTCTTTTATTTCAAATATTTCTCAAATCAACATATAAAAAGAGTTTTTAAAGGATACAAATTTTCATATGACTAATATCTTAAATTACTTGACTATTATAGATATTTAATATACTGAGACATAAGGAAAATATGAAGAACAACCAGGATTGGATCTAAGAAATATCAATTAAAGTAAAATTTCCAAAACCATAAACACAAAAGAAAAGGAAACTTAAGGTCTTCTTTGATTCCTGTTACCCCAACAAAAGTTAGGTCTTGGTTTACTAGATATCTCAGGTATATTGTAACTGTTAATAAGATTAGAGACACTTGATGGGGTTGAGCAGTGAATCCTGCAACCCCTAGTTCCATCCTTAATTACACAAGTTATGCTTGAAGTTTTATAGTTAGCAATTTCTTATCAAGTCTCTTACTTTATAGTTATAAGGAGAAACCAAAGACTATATATACAACCTGTTCCTTTCTCTTTTTGAATTTGTACAAAATATCTTAAAATCTCAGTCACTATCAAACTTAGTAGAAACTTTTAACTTCTTTTCTGAAAAATATCTAAATTTCTAACTTTTTGTGTGATTGTGGTCAAAATGACTAATAAAAATCTTTGAAAAGTGTTTTCAAAGTGCATATAATTGATCAAGTCCTATGTGATTGCTCTGGAATTCTAAAATAGAAGTGAACTCATTTTTATGTTCAAGCACCAGCCCCTATCATTAAAGTTGTATGCTAATCCCAGTTGAAAAGTCAAAAGGCAGTCTGATTTTTAATCATTCTTAAAGATTTCTCATTTCTTGCTTTAAGATCACCATGCTCTACATTAATTTTCTTGTCATGAATTTCCACTATCAACACATTTTCATATTTATCTATGTGTGACAGAGGGTGAAATTTGATTTTTTTCCCCTTAACTTGTTTTGTTTTGGTTAGCCCTCCTATCAGGTTGTGTGTGCATTATATATATATATATATATATATATATATATATATATATATATATATATATATCAACAAATAAAATGTTAGGTTTTGAAATTCTGCAAAATATTTTCAATACTTGAGATTTCTGGAGGGCCACAAATCATCTCATTATTAATTTCAGAGTTTTGTCCATGACATTTGTCTTTTTCCTATGTTCATTAAGCAAATTTCCTCTTTTTAAGACTGCAACCTTTTCCCCAGCACTGAAATATTTTTCTAAGTATCTAAAAAAGACATCCTACTAACAGATTTCCCCCATATGAATCTATGTTTTCAATGGTATCTTATGTAATATTTATAGGCGAAAATTTCTTCTATACATATTTACTTCATTTGAATCTTGTAAGCATTTTATAAATGAGAAATCTTACAAATTCAAAAAGAGAAGGGAACAGGTTGTATATATAGTCTTTGGTTTCTCCTTATAACTAACTTACTGTCATAAAAGCAAAGATCACCTAAGTCCTGAGATAGTTGACTCCTTTGAGAAACCAAATCAGAGACTTCATTCAGGACCTAATAAAATTATATTCCCTTTCTCCAGGGTGTATAAAATCCCCACATAATCTGCATTTGGGGTAAAATTGGGGGTTCATAACCCACTTCAATCTAATGTATGAAATATGATATGTCAAGAGCTTTGTAATGTTGTGAACAACCAATTAAAAAAATAAATTAATTAATTTAAAAAAATAAAAAATCATAGAAAGTTGTTTTTAGAGAATTTATGGATATTCTGAATTCTTACATGAAGAAGATTTGATTTGTCTAATCAGTCATATTCAGCAGAATTAGCTAATATGAAAGTTCATGTCACTTGCTAATAGTGTTAAAGTTTAGATGAAAATATGTAAGAAAGCAATTTGGAGAAGTTAAAAAAGAGGCATTATTTTTTAGAATATATTATTTACTCTCCATCTTTATACATGAGATATTGATGTTTTCCAAATACTGATTAGGAAGCAAGGTAAAGGCATATGTACTGGTGGAGTGGGACTTTAAGTATTGGACAAGCTTCATATTGAAGTCAGAAAAGAATCATCCTTTAATTGCTTTGCTGATGAATCTATCACAGAGGGTGTAAACTAATACTTCTCAATCCTAGAGGCACATTAGAATCACCCAGGGAATATATAAAAAAATGACTCTTGTCTAGGATCCCAACCCTGAGGGATGCTGATTTAATTGTTCCATTATAGCATTTTGACATCACTATGTTTTTAAAGCTCCTCATGAGTTTCTAGTGTACCACTGCCATAGAAGATTCTATAAGAGGGAATTTTGAGTGTCCTATTTAAAAACAATGTATATGCTATTGTACAAGTGACCCTGGCCTAAAAAAAATTGCCATTCCATGTTTGAATTCAAATTAGCAAAGAGAAGTGCCTTCAAATAAATTTCAAATTAGGCAAAATCTATTAAAACATGAAAGGGTAAATATAAATAGCTCATGGCTAGAAAATTCAAGGTAGTTAAGACTATACAAAAAATGGTAGTTGTACAATTAAAATACCATAGAAATGATTTGGAGAAAGTACATCTAAATTCTTTGATAAGTGCAGATTTAAGCCATATGGAGGTGTTTTTTAACAAAGGGAACATTACATAAAATCAAAGCACTGCATAAATATTTTAGCATAAATAATTTAGCTATTTGAAAATGTAAGTTTTTTAAAAAGTTTTTCTCAGCAAAAGAAACAATAAGAGAGGTAAATAGGGAGCCTACATCATGGGAACAAATCTTTACTCCTCACACTTCAGATAGAGCCCTAATATCCAGAGTATACAAAGAACTCAAAAACTTAGACAATAAGATAACAAATAACCCAATCAACAAATGGGCCAAGGACCTGAACAGACACTTCTCAGAGGAGGACATACAATCAATCAACAAGTACATGAAAAAATGCTCATCATCACTAGCAGTCAGAGAAATGCAAATCAAAACCACCCTAAGATACCATCTCACTCCAGTAAGATTGGCAGCCATTAGGAAGTCAAACAACAACAAGTGGTGGCGAGGATGTGGGGAAAAGGGTACACTTGTTCATTGTTGGTGGGACTGCAAATTGGTGCAGCCAATTTGGAAAGCAGTATGGAGATTTCTTGGAAAGCTGGGAATGGAACCACCATTTGACCCAGCTATTCCCCTTCTTGGTCTGTTCCCTAAAGACCTAAAAAGAGCATGCTACAGGGACACTGCTACATCGATGTTCATAGCAGCACAATTCACAATAGCAAGACTGTGGAACCAACCTAGATGCCCTTCAATAGATGAATGGATTAAAAAATGTGGCATTTATACACAATGGAGTATTACTCTGCATTAAAAAAATGACGAAATCATAGAATTTGGAGGGAAATGGATGGCATTAGAGCAGATAATGCTAAGTGAAGCCAGCCAATCCCTAAAAAACAAATGCCAAATGTCTTCTTTGATATAAGGAGAGTAACTAAGAACAGAGTAGGGACGAAGAGCATGAGAAGAAGATTAACATTAAACAGGGATGAGAGGTGGGAGGGAAAGCGAGAGAGAAGGGAAATTGCATGGAAATGGAAGGAGACCCTCAGGGTTATACAAAATTACATACAAGAGGAAGTGAGGGGAAAGGGAAAAATAATACAAGGGGGAGAAATGAATTGCAGTAGAGGGGGTAGGAAAAAAAAGAAAATGTAAGTTTTTTTAGTATGTCTTTTACATAGGAAACTAGTTTCAAAAGTTGTTTTCATAAGACATGATTTGGGATCAACTATTTGATGAAAGGTCAGAACTTCTCAAAGGTTTTGTTACCTCTAATTTTTTTTACAAACAAGTTAGAGAAAAATCAATAATAAACAGCCAACATTGTAGATTCAATTATTCCATTGTTGTCAGTTATCCCATTGTCTAAAACAAGTAAAAAACAAATAGTGTGTGTACACATACACACACATACACACACAAAAAAAAAACATTCCTACACAAAAACAAAATTATAATATAATGTATGTAGGTTTTTTTAAAATTTAGATATTTATCTTACACTGTGATTGGAGTCATCTGGCAAAGAAAGTATTTGATGCATGAAATATCCATTTTAGTAACTTTCAGAGAAAAACAATAAAATAACAAAATTATTGAATCTTAGACTTTGTAAAGAATTTATATGTAGTAAGTCCTTGTTCTTAAACTTGCTTTCTAAAATATACATAGCATTTCTTATAAAACCTACACAGAAAGTCATAGACTCAGTATCCATACTTTCTCCTTTGCACTGAGTGGGAAGTCTGAATTCACTAATGTTTGTTTATTTTATTTCCTTTTTTTGTTTTGTTTCATAAACATTAAACACGGACTATCTTTGTTTTCCTACAAAACGTTAATTTCCTTTTGAAATTATGGTAAGCAGGATTGTGACCTATATTCCAATTATGGGTTGACCACAGAATTACTCAGAATTCAAAGGCTGTCTTAGATGAAGAGTGAAGAATACAGAGTTCATTGAGATGGAGACGTAATACAGAGAGTTTTTCCTTCTGGGAAAGTCTAGAAAATAATGAATTCAGTGGCTAGATCCTGCCCACACGTTATGGCTGTCTATATTACTAAGCTATGTGTAGCCAAAGCACCTTTGTTTATAAGTTTGCAAACTATACAAAACTGAAAGTGATCGCATTTTCATAAGTGATGTGTGTGCCTTATATGTTTCCTTAACAAAATACTGAATGAGTCTCAAAGAATAAATTTTGTCACTATTAAGATTTCTATGAAAACTTGATGAGATTTGTTTAGTTGAGGGAGTGGAGTTGGGTAAGTGGGAAGGGAGAACTGGTGATAAAAATTATATTAAACACTGTTTTTTCTAGCCCCTTTTCACTCTCTTAAATATTTTTGAGAGACTATTATGCCAGGTACTACTGTAGGTGTTGGAAGTATACAGTAGCAAAAGCAGAAAAACTCTCTCATCTTCCAATAGGCTAAACAGATGTTAAAGGAAATAGATGAATAGAAGGTGAGATAATTACAGATGATTGGGAGGAAAATAAAGCCAGAAAAAGAAAAGTAAGAGTCAGGGGTGAGGGAAAAAAACTCTAATTAAAAAAAAAAGGCACAAGGAAGGTCTCAGGGATATGGTGATTATTATTTTATCCCAGAGTCAAAGGAATTGAATATTGTTTTAAGTGTAATATATATCTTGAACTCTCTACATTCTATATATTTAACAAACCATCTCAAAATTTATGGTACTAAAAACCCATGTAATGCCTCATGCTCAAAATGACTCCCAAAACTATTTAAAATCTTAATTAAAATTTGCTCCTGACTATACATAAGAGAATGTTGGGATTATTCTTATTAGTACATTTCTGAATACATTTAATTTTGCTAATAATTGAGAGTGATTGTATTTGAATGCCATACAGTAAGTACTGTTGCCTCAGAAAGTTTGGTCACTCAGAAATATTTGGTGAAAACTACCAAAGATGACAACATAGATGTAGGAGCCAGAAACATGTCAGTTCTCAGAGAAATTGGAGTGGTATTAATTTAAAATTGTTTGGAGCTTCACATTTTACACAGTATATTTCTTGAGTTCATGACTGGCACATCTCTGTGAGGTAAAGAGGACAGTTCCTTTTATTACCATTTTACAAAGGAACAAACTGAGATTCGAAAATTTGAAATGACCAAGTGCTGGAGAACTGTGTAGTAAAATCTGTGTTTTCTTCTTCATATTGCATTTCTTTTCCCAATTCATTTTACTGCCTACCCCATAACATCTCTCCACCTCAAAATAAAATGATCTCTTGGTTTTTGTCAGGAACTACATATGTGCCTTGCTTTTACTACTGAAAGACAAAGGGATTGTTGAGTTCCCATGATGCTAAGTTGCAAGGCATCTGCTTACAATGATGGCTCTAACCACACATCACACAATTTTGAATTGCTCAGACATCATGTCAATCTTAATGCAAGAGCTATCCTAGCTAAAAAGACTAAAATACTGTCAGAAAAAAAGGCAAATCCTTAAAGGGAACAGGAATTCAGGTTTGAATAGCAAGCAGTATGTCTGCTAGGAAAATATTAATGTCCTCTACTCTGTGATTTCTCAATGTGATTAAGGCAGTCTAATTCGAAATCCTTCTGCTTATGTAAGGAACTGCAAAAGTGCTGTTATAGTCGGTGGCAACAGTATTCCAAAGAGAGGCAATTAGACTTCACTAGATTTAAAGTTCAGGGCTCATTATATATGATATTTTTTAGCTGGCACACATGCTGAAGTTTTCATGAAAGAGCTGCATAAAAAAAAGAATCCTATTTGAGCTCCACTGATCATTTAAGAATGCTGACTGCCAAACTGCCAATTGTGTTCTCAAAGAATAGATATATCAGCCACTGAATCAAACAGCTGTGAAGCTCCCACCTGCCACCAGTGGGTAATCAAGAAACAACTGAAAGATATACCTTCGGAAAGCCAGGATAAATTGTGTTAGGAAATATTGGATTGCTATATAACTTTCCCTTTGGTAGTCGCCAGGCATACCATGACTTGAAGCAAGGATACTGTATAAAGCTGCATCTTTCTCCAACAGAAAGAACAGAAAGTTTGAAGCATTATAGCTGCAGATGCAACCTAGCTTCAGTTCCATATTATAACACACAGAGATTCAATTGAGAATCAGATGCCATTATTCTTATAAAGGGAGAGTGTTCATATGGTATAAAAATCAACAGGAAAATATTAACAATAGAAACGTTCTAGAAAACACTTTAACTTAAAATTCCAATTATGTTTTAACTAGAAGTATCAAAAGACTAGCAGAAAAGAACAGAAAAGAAGAAGGTATTAGAAAAAAAAAAAGAGTCGATTCAGTGATCAGATTGTTGAGGAAAGTCAGTTATAGTGGTCACTGCACTTGTATTCACATTAGGGAGAGAGAATGTAAATAAGTGTTTCTGGGGATCTCCTGGGAAAGGATACGATCTTCTAAGATTCTCCATTGTCAATTTACTAGTTTTTTAAAGATGAAATTCTGAAACATTATAAATTTGAAATATTTAGGGAAAGATAATATGAAACTTTGTAAATATCCTGACTGCATCTAAATTTTCATCTTCTATTCTTAGGGTTCATGGGAGGCTTTTGCCATGCAAAAATTTATAATACAGTGTTGTAATGATGATTTCTTTTTATCTTCCTTATTCATTATATATATATATATATATATATATATATATATTAATTGAGGCTCTTCTGTAAGAAATTTTGGACATTTCTTTCCCTTTTATTTATAAGAATCATCAGGAGTTCATAGGGATTTTTCTTTATTCTACTCCTATGCTCTATGGCTATTTTATTGCTCAATTAATTCCAACTGTAGCCACTAGATAATCTTTCATTTTGACTCCTGAATCCTTTAGATATGTCTTATATAAATACATATTTTTTATCTCTTTACTTTCTTCTGTGATAGTTTCTCCAGGTAAATCTTGTATTTTTTTTTTTTTTTTGTGCTCTGGCTCAGCTCACATTGTCTCCTCTATAATCATAAAACAAGCAAATTTTCCAGGAGCCCTAGTTCCTTTCATTGGAGAACAGAATTTCAAAAACTAGATTTGGATGCTAGATGTGCTCCTTGCTATTGAATGGTCACTACTTCTAGCACCTACCAGTGTACAGAAATAGTATATATGAGCATGTGCCCCAAATCACATATTTGAACTTAATACTGTAACTGTATATAAATTTTAAAAATATAATTCCATTTTCACACTTAGTAGTGCCGAGTCAATATCACAAGATTCGTTCCACTCTTCCTGATTTCCTTATTTGTAGAATTTTTTTCCACAATAGAAAGAATCCAACTTATTTATAAGTTACTGACTTATTCAGCTCTTATGAACAAGTAAATTAATTTCAGGCCTATGCCCTATTTGAAAGCAAATTAATCAACTGGAGTGCTGTGTTCATACACTATTTTTATTTGTTTCTGTTTATCTTAGGATATTTAGTAAAATTTCACTTTTCCAATGCGACGTTGATAGACTCATTTTTCCCTATCACCTTAAGTGTGATCTTATGATTTATTCTTAATTTATTTAGAGCCATTTTTCAAAATCTTCATTCCATCTTCCCTCAACATTCTCATTGATCTTTTTAATTCACATACACAAACTTCATTTTTTGTGGTATGGGGTTATATAGGTTTGAAAAATGGAGCTAATCACAACTGTCACATATAGTACACTTCTATCTTCTCTGAACTTCTGTTGCACTACATCTTCAAAAAATCTCCTAATCAGCTTTCTACCCTACAGTTTGACTTTTTAAAGAGTGTTACAAAATGCAATTAGGTAATGTGTAGCATTCAATAGCTTATGGCTTTCCCTTAGCAAAATGTATTTATGATTAATATGTATTATCGTGTGAATCAATAGTCCATCCTTTTTGCTGTTGAGGAGAATTCCATTTTATGTATGTTCCAGTGGGTCATTTATCCATTTCACAGTTGAAGTTTGTATGAATTAGTTATAGTTTTTGATAATTACAAAGTAAGTTTCTATAAATATTTATGGACAAGCTAATTTGTGTGAACTTAAGTTTCTACTTCTCTTAGATACCTAAGAGGGGGATTATATGTTACTGATTATAATGGTAGGTATAACTTTGACTTTATATAATATACTGTCAAACTGTCTTCCAAAGTAGTTATACTATTTGCATTCCTATTAGCAACACATATACAATTTCAGTAGCTCTGTATCCTCATCTGCATTTGCTGCTAACATTTTTTAAAAAATTAAATATTCTTACAGATGTTATCTCATTGTGGATTTAATTTGCATTTCCATGTGATTAATATGTTGAGCATTTGTATATATTTACTTGTTTTCCATGTGTCTTTCTTTAGTGGAATGTCTGTTTAATTTGCCAGTGTGTGGGGAATGTTTGTTTTCCTATTGTTCAGTGTTTGGAGTTCTTTATATAATCTAAAGATAACTGTTTATAAAAAATATTATTTGCAAATATTATCTGTTTTATGTCTTTCACATAGCAAAAATTTAATACAGTCTAACATAATTTTTTTTTATTTTATTGAGTGTGTTTTGGACATCAAATCTAAAATTCTATGCACTTTCTTCTGGACTTTTTATATATTTAGATCAATCATCAACATAGATGTGATTTTGGTATATGATGTGAAATAGAGTTTAAGAGCCATTTCAATTTCTTGACATATGGCCATCCAACTATTACATCATCATGTTTTAAAATACCCACAACATTTTAAAGGATGGCCTTAAGTACTTGAACTTCATACAGGTGATCCTGTTCTTCTTTAAGTGATCTAAAAACACACTGACATAGTCATACTCACAGACTTGCAGATGTAAATCTAATAAAACCCTCCGTCTGGGATTTTGAGTTAGTCCAACTTATTTAGGCATCCAGGATCCATACTTACTAGTTTTGCAACATACAATAAATTATTTATTTCTTTTATTATTATTATAGATGTTCATCTTAAATGGAACTACTACTGAGATACTGCTTATAATACATTTAGCCTGGTGCTTGGTGTTGAGTAAGAATAAAATCAATGCCTCTCTTCTTTATGAAAAATAGATAACAATTTTTAATATTTTCTTAAATATTTTATTATGTCTATTCAAAATTTCTAACATGTGGCTTTTGAAATGAAGATAATTTATTAAAAGGGATTTGATTTTAAAATTTATATACCTGTATTTACACATAATAATAAAAATATTTGGGATATATTTTTTAAATTCCAGTTTACTCAGAGAAGTGCAAAAACACTAAAATTCCCCAATTTGCTTATATTTCTCTGAAAAAATTGGTTTATGTTGAATTGGCAATATTTTACCTCATTGTACAAGGCAATGTGCTTATATTTTTTCTATGTTTTTTTAAATTTTTTATATGATAAATAAAAATTGATTGGGTTCATGTGACATTTGAAGTACAGTGCTAGACAACATGGATACCAGGATTAAGACATTATGGTGAGAAGGGAAATCGCATGGAAATGGAAGGTGATCCTCAGGGTTATACAAAATTACATATAAGAGGAAAGGAGGGGTAAGAGAAAAATAATAAAAGTGGAAGAAATGATTTACAGTAGAGGGGGTAGAGAGAGAAAAGGGGAGGGGAGAAAAGGGGAGGGGAGGGGAGGGAAGGGGAGGGGGGATAGTAGAGAATAGGATAGACAGCAGAATACATCAGACACTAGAATGGCAATATGTAAATCAATGGAAGTGTAACTGATGTGATACAGCAATCTGTATACGGGGTAAAAATGGGAGTTCATAACCCACTTGAATCAAACTGTGAAATATGATATATTAAGAACTATCTAATGTTTTGAACGACCAACAATAAAAAAAAAAGACATTATGGTGCTTTATTTGAGGGTCTTTCTCCTATAAAAGATCTTGAGCTCTGCTATGCCTGCACTCCATGCTCGTGCACAAAGTGTGCCTTCTTTTGCAGGTAGCACACAGCAAAAGAGATTGTCTCTTTTCTTAAAAGGAATTGAGGAAAGGAGCTTTCACAGGGAACTCTACACACTGTTGTAACTTATCTGTTTTTAAATGCTTAAGCTAGCCAAAGATTTATGTTAGTATAATAAATACAATTTATCATTGAAGAGGAATATATAGTTGGAGAATTTAATGAATTGATAAGCATTCAAGAAACTTATGTGCATATAGTTCCTGAAAAATCAGAGAAAAAGACATTAGTGACTAATAAGTTTTGTCTCTCCCTGTCTTCTACCTCTTACAATCATTTTTTTTTTCTATTTGAGAAACTTACAGTTCTCTGTAATTTTAGTGTTATTATTTAAAATTAAGAAAATACTGTGTAGTTATCAAGGTTATTACTATAACTTCTCAATAATACACTTTTAAAGTTGTTTATGTCTCCTTAATATGGCTAAATTTAACATCTTTTCATTATAGGACTAACTCCCAATAAAAATACTTGAGCTGTCGGTCTCAAGTAGGCTTTCCTGAGTAGAATTCTGGAACATGTGTTGTATTTTGCAGCTGGAGGAAGGAATGCACTCTGTGTGACTGCTCTGAATGTGTGTATTGGGGGTAGTGTTCAAGGAGAACATAGGAAGTCTGTGCCTGAGTTCCTTCAGATTTAGCCTAAGATGTCTCATCAATTGCATAAATAAATTATAGCTGAGAGTAATAAATAATATTTTCATAAGAAAACAGTTTTTTTAAAGTGTTGTGGTGTAGATATGAGGTGTTTTCCCAAAAGCTCCTGTGTAAAAAAAAAAAAAAAAATGCAGGAATTTTCAGAGGTAAAATGATTAGATGATGAGAAATGTAATGTGATGGGTGGATTAATCCATTATATGCATTAACTAAGTGGTAACTGTAAGCAGGTAGGGTATGGTTGGAGGAAGTAGTATGGGCCTTTGACCTTGGGGTTTATATTTCCTCTCTGAGGAGCTCTCTCTCTGCTTCCCTGTTGCCATCCTGAGCTGCTTTCCTCTGCTATGCCTTTTCATTGTGATGTTCTGCATCATCTTGGGCCCAGAGCTACAGTGTCAGCCTACCATAGACTGAACCTCTGAAACCATGAGCCAAAATAAACTTTTCTCCCTATGTTGTTCTTGTCAGGTCTTTTGGTCATAGCAATGCAAAACTGACTAAAACATAAAGATTATTTTATTGAAACAAATTAAACAAGTTTGATTAGATACTAAATTGTCTCTCATTTGTTCAACAAGAGCTAGAAACATTTATTACTGACAGAAGGCACTACTGTAGGAGCAGGAATACAATGATGAATGACATATCATATCCTCAGAAAACTTCCAATTGGAATGATTAGCAACCTGAAATTGTAAATCAGCAAAGCAGAGAGGAATGGAGACTAATCCAATTAGAAGTATCAGGAAAGGATCTCTTATTATGAATAAAACCTAGCGAGATGATTAAAGAACAGGGGTGAAGAAACAATGCAGAACATATTCTAGGAAATTGATATCGAATATAATAGAAGGATGCTCTTAAAATGTGTCCTTGCTCAGGACTAAAATGTGACTTTAAGTTGTTAAAATATGAACTATAAGGAGAAAAATTGTAAAACATGAAGCTTAAGAGTTCAACAGAGACAAAAAACACAAAGGGCCTTTATGCTATGGTAAAGTACTAGAACTTTATCCTGAAGATCAAGAACTATCAGCATAGGAAAATGTTATTCACTTTTACAAAGGTCATTTTAGCAGCAGTGTGGAAAAAGACTTGGAAAAAGGGACAAAGACCAGTCACAAAACAAATATGAAAGCCTCTGTGGACATTATAAGATCCTGAACTAAGATACAGCCCATGAACAGGGAATAAGTGAACTAAATACCTGATGTTTTAATAATAACTTGTTTCATAAAGAGGTAAAAGGAAATTAAGAAGTCACATATGGAGGTGGGGATGGTGGGTCCATAGGAAAAAGAAGGACATAGAAAAAAAGATATGAGCTCAGTTTTGTTTACATTTGTAAGAAAAAAGTAAAATTCAAGTGGAAATTTGAGCAACTTTTGTATAAATAAATTATGATATCAGAAGAAAAGTCTGATGAGGAAATGTAGATTTGGTATATGAATATTTGAAGGCACAGAAGAATATGTTATGATAGTAATAAGAATTTGCAGAGAAAAATAGAAAAGGATACAGAATACAATCCTGGAGCTAAGCATTTTTAATGCTTTATAAAAAAAAAAAGTATGTTTTTCTGGGCACAGTGGCACATGCCTGTAATCCCAGTGGCTCGGGAGGCTGAAGTAAGAGTACCACAATTTCAAAGCCACCCTCAGCAAAAGTGAGGCAATGAGCGAGGCAATGAGCAACTCAATGAGACCCTGTCTTTAAATAAAATACAAAATAGGGCTGGGGATGTGGCTCACTGGTAGAGTGCCCCTGAGTTCAATCCCCAGTATCCCCTGGCCCCCCAAAGAAAACAGTATTATGAAGGAAAAACTATGAATGAGAGTCAGAGATATGGGAAAACCACCAGGCAAGATGTTTCCAGACTGGGCAATGGATGATAGAGTGAAAGAAGCAGAGTGAAAAACCACGGCTATTAGATTTAGTAAAATAGGAAACCTTGCCTACCTTGACAAAAACATAAGCAGTAAAATGGAAGGATGGCAAAATGGATTGCATAAATGGAGTAAGTAATGACATGCCAGAAGATTATAAGAGAGGGAAAGGGTACATGCATATGTGTGTAGATGATTCTGAGAAACTGAAATTAAGAAACTATGATAGTTGATAGAAGGCATACTGCCAAAAATGGTGTTTCTATAGAATAAAGAGTCTTGACTATGAGTAATGGTAATAGAAAATGTTTCAGGAAATCATGAAATATGCTACTTGGAGAAATAATGATTATATGAGCCATGTGTACAGAGAGAAAATGAAGCTTAGAGAATGATTTTCACTTACTTTCTAGATTAACAGAGGGCAGGAATCAAAGACAGATGCAGAAATACCTTCATTTGTAATGATGAGCCAGGTTTCTACTCGAGGAGGAAAACATTAAATTTGTGAAATGATAAGGAGAAATGAATTAAAAAGTGGTAGGTAGGGACCAGAAGCTTTGGTGAGATTTGAAATAGTTATTGGGGGAAAATGCAAGATACTTGCAAAAATCATACAAAATTACTGCTAGGCACACTGGGAACTAAACTAGAGCTAGAGACCAGGATTTAGAGTTCA
The DNA here is from genome assembly GCF_964194105.1 of Spermophilus citellus. Lineage (NCBI taxonomy): Eukaryota > Metazoa > Chordata > Mammalia > Rodentia > Sciuridae > Spermophilus > Spermophilus citellus. The sequence goes on along the minus strand of NC_138183.1, from coordinate 60,628,627 downwards.
AACATATTAAGTAGTGAAGAGAAACCTCTGTATTTCATTGAAATTGAAATTTTCCATATGTTAGACAGAAAAGAAAGAATTTGAGAATATAAGATCTAGAATAGGTAAAATATGAATATAAGAGGTAGCTAATAATTTGAAACAAAGTGGATATAATTGTAGTGAAATTGTATGTTATGAGAGTCACAGAAGACCATCTGGTGAAAAATAGCTCAGGAGAAAGACTGAGTCAGATAATAGAAGAGCCCCAGGTGACAGATAAAAAGTGGTGAAAGAGTTTTATATTTGTTATTTTTTATTTGGGATTTTTAAAAATTTTGTGTATATGTGCATTCATGCATGTTTTAATGTTTTTTTAATCTTTAAAATATCAATGTGTGAAAGTAACACAGGGATAATAACAAACATATGTCTATTTGTCACTATGGGAAATATAACAATACATACCATCAGGGTAACAAGATAAGAAATTTTCTTATGAGAGACCCAGATTTTAAATGAAAAGGAAGTAGCAAAATTTGAGTGACATTAATACTGATTACTACATAATGGAATTCCAAAAGCAGTGGAAATATTTTGAAAATAGATAAGAAATTGGAGGTGGGAAGTATGATCAAAGTATGGCAATGACAATTGCAAGAGCAAAGGATGAAAGGGACAGGTATATAACTTAACCATTATAACTGGTTACCAGATGCCTTCAGCTTTGCTATTTTGGGACACATGGAAAGGATGTAGTTTTCTTCTTCTTTTAATTTGGGCATGTCCAAGAGATTTGACGTGGCTAGCACAATGTGAGAGAAAATGATGTGTCACTTCCTGATGAATATCTTGAGAGTCAGTGTATGATTTGCCATGTTTTTATCTCACTATGGCAGTGGTCAATTTTCAAATCACCAATATGTTGGGAATAATTTTAAATCCAGCTTAACCTAGGTCTCCTTACTGAAACATGACAAAGATACCCATATTTTCTAATACTTATTTGTAAACTTTCTGGATCAGCATTATGCAGTATTTAATATTAATTCACATCTCTTAACAAATCCCATATACATATTCACATATAGAACAATTGATTGAATGCCAAGATATAATTCAAAAAACATATTTATGAAACCAATACATCAATCCAAAAATAAAACTTTATTTTTACATATATATGTAAATATGTATACAAATATATTCACATATATATTGTATTTGTTCATGCTTGTATAATTCTCAGCTCTGATTATTTTTCCTTTATTTCTTTTTCTTTATTTTTATATGGCTTCCTTTGGGAAGAAAAAAATCACAATTTTAAAAATTCCTATTACATTTAGAATTTCAGTCTTTTCAAAATATGGTATGTGCATTAGGTAGGTTTAAATACTAGTAGTTTATGAATACTAAATTATATATATATATATATATATATATATATATATAAATAATATAGTTTAAATATATAATACATGGTTATATTCAAAATAAGAAATATTTTATAAACAAAACAGTGGTTTTATTTGCTCTAGTAAATAGTTTTATTACAGTAAATATTCAAAATATTTACAAAGTCTACAGATTGCCTATCTTCTTCTTGACTTCCAGAATTCAGAAAATTCTAAAAATTGGTATTTATTTAATAGTTAACCAGGCGATTGTCTCTTGAAGTTTTAAATTAGAAAAAACAATGTGAAACAAATATATAATTCCTATTGTATCAAGCAGATTAGATAAGGAAAAATAGATTGTTGCTTATGTGTTCAAAGTTATAGGCAAAATGATCCCAAAATACATCCACCTGTATCTTCATAGTGTCTGAATTTCCACTACTAGAGAAATTTGGTTATTAATTCAGAAGAAATTGTTTTTTAATGCAAATCCTATGGAACCTAGACATAGAAGAAACTACTGCTGATTTATCAAATCAGATTTCTTCTGAAGATGAAAGAGTGGAGCATTGTTAGTATATAGAAAGTTATGTCAACAAATGCATTGTAAAAATTAAAAAAGAATATAATTTTTTAAATTTTTTGTTTTGTTTTGTAGTGCTGAAATCAAACCAAGGGGCTCACATGTGCTAGGATAATATACTGCTCCTGAGCTTCGAATTCCCAAAGCTTCAAACATATAATTTCATCTCAACCCATACTTTCTCAATTTGTATCTCTAATTATAAGGTCTTTAAAGATAAAAAAAAGTCCCTGTCTTTTACCACTTTCTAATTACAATGTGAATTATAACTTCAACAAATGCTTGTTGCGCATGGTAATGTCTTCCCAAATACCCATTGCATGAACTATGAGAAAAGGAGGGATTTGTTAAGCATTTTATGTTCTATGTCTTTTAAAAATTAGAAATATTAAAGTTCCTGGGTATCTAGTGACATGTCCTTGTCACAAACAACAACACTATAGATTACTTGGTCTTTTACTACTGTAAACTAGTACCATATTTGATGACATCTGCTGTAACTAGCTAGAACGAAGACAAGAACAAGGTAGATGCCATGGTCTCATGAACAATGTTTCAAGAAATCTCTTTGTCTTGAACATGATTTATTTAAGGTTCATTTTATTGTCTTCCATTGTTATTTTTAAATACTATTGTGGTATGAACACTGAACAAAATATCTGTGCTCTTAACATATTTTAACTGTATAATTAGAAATGTTAATTATGCACAGTGTTACATAGCAAGTCTCTAGATATTACTCATCTTGCTTATCTCAAACTTTATACCCATTGAATAAGAGCTCCACACATCCTCTAGCCCCAGATAATTGCAACCATCATCCCACTGTTTCCATGAGTTTCACTATTGTGTCTATGTCGTAAAAGATAAATCAGGCAATATATGCCTTTCTGTGACTGGCTTATTTCACTTAATATTATCAAGATACATCCATGTTGACACATATGGCAGGATTTCTCTCATCTATTTGGCTGAATATTGTGCCATTATATGAATTTAGTATATGTTCTTCATTCACTCATCTGTCATTGGACATTTAGTATGTTTCCACACCTGAACTATTGTGAATAATGCTATAATAAATATATGGGAGCTAAAATATCTTTAATACCTTGATTTTAATTATTTTGGGAAAATGTTCAGAGTGACATCTCTAAGTCATATGGTACCTCTATGTTTATTTTAAGTTCTGAGGAAACTCCAAACTGTTTTCCATTGATATACTATTTTGCATTCCCACCAACAGTGTATAAGATTGCCAGTCCCACCACATCCTACTCAATACTTTTCCTTTATTTCTTTTTGGAATAATAGCCATCCTAATAGGTGTGAAGGGATATCTCTGTTTTTGATATCTCTTTTTGATCTCTGTTTCCCTGATGATTAGTGATATGGAGAAGATATTCATTTATATTTACCTGTTTCTTATTTGTACTTCGTTGTAGATGCATCTATGTAAGTAGGATATTACTTGTGGGGGATTTTTTGTTTGTTTGCTAATGACCTATAGGAGTTCCTCACATATTTTGGAAATTAACCTGGTCATCTATAATGGTTTGCAAATATAGTGGTTCCCACTCCTAGGTTGACTTTTCACTCTGTTAGCTGTTTCCTTTGCTCTCTAGAAGCTTTTTACTTTGCTATAGTCCAACTCAGATACTTTTGCTTTATTGTCTGTGATTTTGGTGTCATGGCCATGAGATAATTAACAAGATTAATACTTTGAAGTTTTTTCCCCTTTTCTTTCTTCTAGATGTTTTAGGGATTTCAGGTCTTATGTTTAAGCTTTTAAACCATTTTGAATTTAGTTTTTTGCCTAGTATTCAGATAAGTGTTCAATTTCATTCTTTTTCATGTGAATGTTCTGTTTTCCAATTGCCATTTCAATAAATTATCTTTTCCACATTTTGTGTACTTAACACCCTTAACAAAAATCAGTAGAACAGTTAATGCATAGATTCTATATTTTATTTCATTGGTTTAAATGTGCTTATCATCAGTACCATTCTATTCTAATTGCTATTGTTTTATAATATATTTTCAAATCAGGAAGCATGTTGCTTCCAGCTTTGTTACTTTCTTTTCTCTTTTTATTTATTTTTTATTTTTTTGGCTATTCGAGGTCATCATGGTTTTACAACAGAATTAGAATCATTCTATTTCTTTTAAAAATGTCACTGGGGTTTTTATAGGGACCATATCAAATCTATAGTTGACTTTGAATAGTATGAACATTGTAACAATATTAAGTATCTTAATCAATGAACATTACAATTTTCCATTTGTGTCAATTAGTTTCTTTCATCATTGTTTTATAGTTTTCTATGTACAAATCTCTGATCTCCTTAGTTTATTCCTAAATATTTAATTATTTTTGATGCTTTGCCAAATGTTATTGTTTCCCTAATATACTAATATCCTTTTCAGAGAGTTCCTTGTTAGATTACAGTGATACAACTAATTTTTATCGCCTTTTTTATTATTTTTATTTACCATCCTCTAGAACTCTTCTACAGCATAATTCTTTTTTATTTTTTTAAAATTTTATATGTTTTGATTAGTTATACATGACAGTAGAATGCATTTATGCACTTTGATTAATCATACATAGATCTGATATAATTTCTCATTTTTCTGAGTGTACATGTTGCAGAATCATATTGCTTATATAGTCACATATATACATACAGTAATAATGTCTGTCTCATTCTACTATCACTCCTATCCCCACATCCCCTTCCCCCCTCCCATCACTTCCCTCTACCTAATCTAAGGTAACACTATTCTTCCCTAGCACGCCGCACCCCAGCCTTATTGTGAATTAGCAACCACATATTAGAGAAAACATTTGGCCTTTGGCTTTGTGGGATTGGCTTATTTTGCTTAAAATGATATTCTCCAAATCCAACCATTTACTGGCAAATGCCATAATTTTACTCTTCTTTAAAGCTTAGTAATAGTCCACTGAGTATACATAGCACATTTTCTTTATCTATTCATCTATTGAGAGACACCTAGGTTGGTATCATAGTCTAGCTATTGTGAATTGAGCAGCTATAAACACTGATGTTGCTGCATCATTAGTATGCTGATTTCAAGTCCTTTGGGTATAAACAAAGGAGTGGGATAGCTGAGACAAATGATGGCTCCTTTTCCAATTTTCTGAAGAATCTCCATAGCGATTTCCATAGTGGTTGCACCAATTTGTAGTCCCACCAGCAATGTATGAATGTACCTTTTTCAACACATCCTCGCCAACATTTATTGTTGCCTGTATTCTTGATGATTGCCATTCTGACAGAATTGAAATGAAATCTTAGAGTAGTTTTGATTTGCATTTCTCTAATTGCTAGAGATGTTGAACACATTTTAATTTGTTGAGCAATTGTATTTCTTCTTCTATGAAGTGACTGTTCATTTATTCATTGGGTTATTTGGGATTTTTTGATGTTAATTTTTGAGTTCTTTACATATCCTAGAGATTAATGCTTTATTGGAGTTGTATGTGGTAAAGACTTTCTCTCAATCTGTAGGCTCTCTCCTCACTTTATTGTTTCCTTTACTGAGAAGAAGCTTTCTGATTTGAATCCATCCTATTTATTAATTCTTGATTTTACTTCTTATGCATTAGGAGTTGTTATATGCTGATTTGTATGCTGGAAGTTTACTGAACTTGTTTATTAGTTCTGAATGGTGTGTGTGTGTGTGTGTGTGTGTGTGTGTGTGTGTGTGTTGATTCTTTAGGGTTTGCACATATAAGATCATGGCATTTTCATCTTTTGTTCTATTTACTTTTGTTAATTTCAAGTGAATAGAAAAATATTTTGTCCAATGTAATAGTCAGACTATGTTAATGTTACTTGAAAAATATATAAATGTATCAACCTCTACATCAACAGTTATGAATATCTATATATGTATTTGAATTTCTTTAATGCCTCTCTGTTATGTACTACATGAAATTGTAATGATAATACTGCTATTAGAGGGTATACAGTGCAGAGGGTCAGAGGGTCTTTGCTTTCCTAGTTGAAAATTTTAACACTGATAATCCTTTTTCTAATTATTGTATGTCTTCCTTTTCACAGTTTTGATTTTTAAGTATTTGCCCTTTGTATTTAAAATTGGTGCTAATGATATAATATAGGTCAACAGGAATGAATGGTTTTACTCTATATGCTGAGGGAAATCCATTGTTTCTAATGTAGAGACTTTTGGAGACTTCAGAATTTATTGAATACCCATGCACTAGTGCCTAATTGTTAACTTTTCATATTGTGGTGAGAAAATTAAGAAAAAGTATTTTATACTTTTAAACAAAGACTCAGGCTAGGACTGTAGCTTATTAGCTTTGTGTTAGAATTCCTGCCTACTATGTGCAAGGTCCAGGGTTTGATGTGTGTGTGTGTGTGTGTGTGTGTGTGTGTGTGTGTGTTTACATATGTAAAACAAAGGTTCAACATGTTTCATACTGGAAGGGCAGATCCTATGAGGAGCCTGACATATGTTCCTGCATGTCTCATTTCCATAGGTTGGTGAATTCACTTATCATATCTATTAAGTAGTACAAGAAGGGCAAATGTTTCCAATTAGGGGGAAATTAAACATGATGTATAACAATCAGTGCATTGGAAATGGAGTATGAAATAAAAACTCTTCCTTCATCAAGTCTGAGGGAGAAATTTAGTAGGAAATTGTGTGTAGCTTCGTCAAGGTTAAAATTCATAGTGAGATCATTCACATTGTTTTTCATGAAAATTCAAGATTTAAAAAAAAAACTTTATAATTATTAAACCCAAATAGCTCATACAAAATAATGAGTGGGGCAGGAAGACACTTTTCTAATTTTCTTTTTCTAGTAGATTTTTTTAATGGTCAGAAGAAAATTGAACTCTTATCTCCTATTTTCAGCTACTTCTACCTTTTACCTTCCAGCTTTCTGATACTACAAATCCAATAGCATCTCTACATCCTCAGAATAGGAACTTGAAAGGAATTTCATATGGTGAAAACAGTTTGATAACTCTTGAGGACAAAATGGCAATGTAAAAATATCCTCTAACAGCTTAGCTAGTATACAACAAATCTAGGTCATTCTATTCAGAAGGAAAAGTTATTAGAAGAACTCTCTCTCGTTTCCTACCCTAAGAAACTCAACCCCACAAAACCAAATGATCTGTGAACTCTCTTTGAGAAACGTATCATGCCCTGTACATTCCATTTTAGTTTCTGTGCACTATTACAAAGATTACCAAAATATGATGATTAAAATGTTACAAATATAACAAATCAACACTGTCAAAACTCTAACAACTAACCAACATGTACCAAAAAAAGTGCATGGTAAAAAATGTAAAAGAACATAAATTGAGCCAATTTCATTATAAAGAGTTTCTTGAAACTTTATCCATATATTGAGGTCTCAATCCATAAATATAGGCACTATTAGTGAAGAGGAATGTGATGTGTGTGTGCATGCTCACACTCATAATATTTTGGGATCAGAAAAGTTTAGGTGGGAAGAAACAGTATGTGTGGTATATGACTTCACCCAGCAAATGACTGACCCACCCTTCCTGACTTCTTCCTCCCATTGCAACTCAATGAACTATAGACTTTAGAGGAATAGTGCCATTTTGGAATTGAATCATTAAGGGTTCCCTGATGTAATTATTCCTCGCAAATCAATGTCATGGACAACTTTTGCAGAATCTCTAGGCAGTAAAATGTAAGACTGAGTAAAAGTCCTTAGCTATGTGTTTATAGACTTTCGCAAGCATCCTCTTCAGTTGAGCATATATATGATAATTCACAATTTACACAAAGCTTATGAGTGTTTATTTTATATTCAGTGGTAAAAAAGGTGCTTGCATATATATATATACACATATATACACACATATGTTACAGATATAAATGTAAATATTTATATGTACAAATATCATTTATATTTATAAGTATGTATATGTATATGTATATATGTATGTATATAAAACCACCTGGTGTAATTTGCAAATACTTGAACTTTCTACAGAAATAAAAATACCTGATTACCTACCTATGTCAGAAAGTGTAAAATCTATGCCTCTCAAAAGTAATAGCATGAATGGTGATTCGAAATTCTACAGGAAGGATTGATTTTGTAACTTTGAAAGCAACCACAGTGGATTACAGAGAATTGCAGACTCAATCTGGGCCATGGTATAAAGTTTTAGTGTACATTTATTTTCTATATGATGATATATATTCAAGTAAATTTCAGTCTAAAAACCCTCAATGTAGATTATTATAAACAGTAAAACTGAACAAAAATTATAAAAACTGAATCATACAAAACAAATAATATATAAATACAAATATCAATTATCTCAAAGCATAAATACACCAGCTTTCATCTCAGAAGGGTATTTCCCAAAAGAGAAGCTAGGTATTTAACTATAACTTTTATTAATGTTATATGAGGAAGTCCATAAATAAGGTTAGAGTATAAAATACTAGTTTAGAATCAATTTTTTTGATTAAATACCCCTCTTAGAGCCGAACACCTGTTTTGTGGTTGTTGCATGTATAATTAATGCAGCCTAAGGAACATGCTTCATCAAAATCTCTGTGGTTGAAAAATAAAATCAGAATGGTAAGTCTTACAAATTTTAACATTTGGGAAATACACAGTAATAGTTTTAAGTACATCTCATGACATTTTAATTTAAAATAGAGGGCACCTGGACTGAGAATCTTCTCTGTGGAAACATGTAAAGCTTTCTATGATTTACCACCACATACTATGACAAGACTCACTTCATCAACACTTGCACTGCCTGTTTAGGTTCTCCAGAGGGCATGCATATTTCTTGCTTGCCTTGACATATTAGTTATCAACGACAGACAAATCAGCTATCCAAAGCAATGCTTCTCTGAGCTCAGCAACTCTCCTGTTTCCACTTCTTTTCTCACCCATCTTCTGTAATTATAATGGAAGAATTTATCCTCCTGACAACAAGTCAGACTTTAGTTCTTTCGCATAAATAAGCAAGGAATTTTTTAAAATACTTTCTTCATAAGATTTCCCCAGTATTTTTCAAGAACACATATATGTCAGAAGGAAGGAAGAAAGGAAGGTAGTAAAGAAAGAAAGGAAAGGAAATAAAAGAAAATCGGTCTGGCTGCAACATATTTGCTTACAGGTGCAATTTTAGGTAAGTGATCACAGATTCTCCTACTGTTTAAAATGACACATTGCAACTGATAGAAACAAAAATTTGAACAACATGCTACTAATTATGATTTTAGGGAAGGCTCACTATATACTCAGGATGATAATACATTCTGACATTTTGCCGTTTTAACTAATAAAATATATATTGTCCTCTTTGAGTGTACTTGGGATGCCATAAAAATAAAAGAAAAATTCCACAGGCAGGGTGATTTTACAGAAATTTGTTTTCTTTCATTTCTAGAGGCTAAAAGTGTAGAGCAAAGGTGTGCCAGCATGATCCATTTCTTGTAAGAATGCCCTTCTGGCTTGCAGAATGCCTTCTCAATAAATTCTCACATGGTTGTCCATTGGTACATATCAAGGAAGGATTTCTCTTTTTCTTTTCTGTCTTGTAAGGTGAATGTATCTTGTAGGATTAGGGGTCTCACCCAGATGATGTCATTTAACCTAAATTACCTCCTAGATACCCTATTTTCTAATAATGTCACATTGGGAATTAGGGCTTCAGCATATGAATTTGGGGCCAGGCATGGTGGTGCTCACCTATAAGTGCAGTGACTCTGGAGGCTGAGGCTGGAGGATCATAAGTTCAAAGCCAGCCTCAGCAACTTAGTGAGACTACGTCTCAAATAAATAAATAAATAAAAAGGGCTGAGGATGTGGCTTAGTGGTTAAGAACCCAAGTCCACTCCTCAGTGCTCAAAAAAAAAATTTCTAATACTGTCATAGGTGATATCAAATTTTTCAGGGAAACATCATTTTATTAATAGCCTAAATCCTTTATGAAGTCCATATCTGATTCTGTCACAAATAATTTGAAGAAATAAACTTTTCAAAGAGGTTATCTGTTACCTTTTGAGAACACATATTCTTGCTAGCCTTTGATTTCAGAATGCATTGAAGCAGTCAAGAATTTTCCAGTTAAGAGGTATGTTTTATGCCCTAGTAACCTACAACCTCACTTTGAAAAGTGAAAATACAGTTTGCAAATAAATACTAACAAAATTTTCTCAATTGAATTCACATTATAACATCGGCTATTTTCCATTCCTTTTTGCATTGAAAAAGAAGTTATCTTGTGACTAATTTTAAAATTGTCCCTATATATGAATTGAAATATAGAAGTAGATAAGACACACACCACAAAGTGGTAGTAAAACAACAAAGTGCACCATATTCTTGGAAGGCTTGTAGTATGACAAATTATAACACTAGGACCTGTATTCTGAGTTTCTTCTCTAAGGGAAAATGCTTTCTGTTTCTTTTTCAGGGTAACAGTCCCTACTTCCTGTCAAGGATACTGTCAGGAAGAAGAATTATTATTTTTGACAATTCTTTCATTTCACAAGAACAAGTAGTACATAGATCCAATATTAATTTCCCAGTTCTGAGTATCATATTTGTCAAACCACATAAAAAGAATTTTTTAAATATTTCTCTTTATGAAGTTCAAAAGAAGGCCTTTAATAACAGGATTTTAAAACATCTAGATATATCTCATAGAGAAGTCTCCTTGTGATAGTTATTGGTTTCACCTAAGGACACAACACCAAGAATGGCAGAGGATTTTCTCATGCTTAGTTCTGAAATCCTCAACTTGTTCAGAATACTTATTCTATTGTGCTGTCAAAGTATTGTAATTGTTAGAATTATTCTATTAAGTCATTCAATTTTTACATATTTGGCACAAACAAGAAACAATGTGAAATTAATCTGACAATAACGTAAAAGATTTTAGGGCACAGCCTATTGATCTCTAGCTCTCTGACCTCATAGTTCTAGTTTGATGATACTTGCTCCTTGCTATAGTCAGGCTCATGATTGTCTTACATCAGATTCTTGAAGAAATCAACTCCTTTCTAGAAATCAACACTAAATTATCGATAAAAAATATCATTCCCAGGAGTTTAGAAAGTTGGAACAGCAATTTTCAAAAGTCAGGGATTCATAAAGGTATACCCAATGTGCAGGGGTTTCTTTCCCCTGAAATGTTGCTACAATGGAGAATCCATCTGCTATACACTCATCACCAGGCACTTTCTTTCCACTTTTACCTTTAGTATTGCACTCCTCCCATCTTACAGAAAGCAAAGCCCACCTTAATTGCATTGTCTTAAGACTGCCGTCCAACACATAGCCAGTAACCTCGTGTGGCTATTTAATTAAATTAGATAAGGTCGAAAATTCAGTTCCTTAGTGTACCACCTACATTTCACATGCTCAGTTGACGTATATGGCCAGTAGATACTGTATTAGTGAAGATTAATACATTTCCATAGTTACAGAAAGCTCTTTTGGAAAACCCTGTTCTAAGATATAAAGACCTTCTGTGGGTGGAGCAAAGACACTGTGGCCTACAAGTAAATAGTAAATGAGTCTTGCAATAATAAAATATCATTTTAAACTCAGATGAAAATTGTGCTTCAAAGTTAAAGAAAACACAAATTAAAGAAGAAAACGATGTACAATTTCTGAACAATTATAGTGTGGGCACAAATTTTGAAGCTGGATGATTGTGAATATACATTATTAAAGTTTCTAAATATCATTGGATAAAATTAAATAGAAATACAAGAGTTTTTAAAATATAAACTTTATTAATACTGGAAATTATATATATTACCATGTTTTTGTTATATGGACAATGACAGATTTTAATTGTGAAAATGCAAGGAGGTACACAATTGTCAAAAATTATTTTGAGTAATTCTGGGGACATGGGTATTTCAAAAGGTACTATCCAAAACTATCTTTGGTACACTCCATATGTTTATTTCTAGTTAGTCCTGGTCAGTTTATATAAGCTTCCTTTAATCAATTATCTTTCAATATTCTTTACATAAAGGTATTTGAAATTTTAAAATAATAAATTTCTTTCTTGTTTACTTACTGTTAATGGTGGGTGCCAGTCACTATTGCCTAATAGAGGATGATGTACTTCTATTAACTTACAGACTTTCAGTTATAGCATCACTCAGAAAGAAGGAAATGGTGAAATACTTTTAGACAAATTATATTGTTATAATTTGTGCATATTTGAATATGGTGTGAAACCCATATTACATTCAACTATAGCTAAAGAAAGCAACTTCTGTTCTGAGGAAGAGCCACATGATCTATTTGTTCATGCTGATCTGCAGGTTGGCAACAAACAGAGGCTTGGGTAAGAAAATCCATGCTTTGCCTGCCACCTTTGAACCAGTTTCTGCTTTCAATTATTATTCTTGTTCTTCTTAGCCTGCTCCAAAGAAAGCCTTATTTAATATAAATGCACAATTGAAAAGCAACTTTATTTACTTAACACAGCTCTCACTGACTTCAGAATAATAAATTAGATGAAAAATAAATACAATTGGGAAGAGTGTTATTTATCACCAGGCTGCGGTGTGCACAGATAGAAACTAAGAATAAATAATTCAATTGATTCCAGACTGTGCCATTTCTCCTCCTCTCCTTAAAAGAGGTAAATATGCTCTAAAGCCTTCTCAGACCTCCTGCTACAGGGAAATGGGGACTCACAATTCAGTATACAGTTCATGCCATAAAAAACTGTTTCCTGAACAGCTGAGAGACATGAGACAAGGTAACAGAAAAATTTAACTCACCTGGGTATATTATTTTCAAACTATAAAATATTGAATGCAGCTGATGCATTCATTAATAAATATGAACTAAAAATGGGATAATAAACTAATTCCAAATGCATTAGATGAACCAGAAGAAGATATAATTCCAAGGAAAAGCCATATGTCTCATATATTATCCTACAATATAAAAAGCTTTGGAGTTTGAAAACTTTAGAATAGTTCATGAAGATAGAGCAGTCTAGATATGAAAATCTTTGAGAAATGTAACATCAGGTTAATTCAAGAATTTTCCCTCAAAGTCAGTCAATTTTGAGAACCTAGAAATGTAATGGACCTAAGAGTCATACTGATAACTTTATTAACACGAGTTTGAGTGATTTGCTTTTTAAATTTATTAAAACATAGAGCCACTATCAGAAGGAGGAATAGGCTTTTCTTTAGCAGTAAATACTTATGTATATGATTCTTTCTTCCTAGCTTAATATAACACTTGGATATTCAATACTTACATTCAGCATTATGGTAGAAAGAATTGTGTGGTTCCCTAGTAAATTTGCTTGGATTATACTTATCTTCCTTTTTATTCTACAACAAATCTAAAATTATCCAGAACCATTAGTGCAATAATAAAACAAAGGCTTAAAGGTAACCATGCCCTAAATCTTGCCTTGCTTCAACATCATTTCTCACAAAATCTCGACAACAGTTATCTCACAGCATACTCCACCAGGCACACTGGAGTGAGAGCTCCATGAGGGCAGACATGTGCAAATCTATGCAATGATTCCTGCACTCAGTCTTCGGAGGGAATATCTCTTCCTTTCAGTTCTCACCAGGAAACCAGAGGAAGAAGGAACTAAAAACATAAATGATAGAGCCAAGACTCAGGGGCCTGATTCCAGGTGCTACCATTTACCTGCTATGCATCTATTCATGAGTCACTCAAACTCTCTGGGAGCCTTCCCCCCCTACACTTTCCATATATGCCAATCTATTTTCTAGGATTGTCAAGAGGAACTGAGTTCTGATGTATAAATGCTTCAAATAGTACCTTACAGATAATCATTGCTAAATCATTGACTACAATTATTAATGTGGGGTCCACATTAAAATACACATTATATATACAGTAGTTATTACAATATATATTTAGCATCTTTTGCTACCACAATAAAATCAGAATTAGAATATATATATATATGATATATATATATATATCATATATATGTATATATATATGTGTGTGTATTCTCCCCAAAATTTATACAAAACATAAAACACAGAATATAAAACCTCTATCCTAAGGAAATGGCCCAAGGGTAGCATATATTGACAATGTTAAATAAATAGGTACTTGGTCATCTGCTATACAGAAAAAAAGTGGATATCAATTTATCCAACAATTTATGCATTAATAAACATCAATATGCATTTTACTTGTCTATTCCTGACTTCTACTGAAGGCAAATGAGAGTTTGCAAAAATTGTCTTCAAATATTTAATAATTACTTGCTTCTCCAAAATGTTTCTAGAAAACATCAAATGATGATTTTATAATTATACTTTCACATTATTTACTAATTTTTTTAAAAAAGATTAAATGTAATTATAGCAGATTTATACATGGTTTAGATTTCATGAAACCCATGGTTCAATATTTTATTAAGTGCCACACACATTAAAGTTAATGTGTTTTCTTATCAAAGGAAACAGAACTTTTATCTTTTTGTTTATTTTTGCTAGTGTCTTCAGTTATTCCTATTCTGAGGTAACTCAACAATTCTACTAGCAATTGAGCTTGATTTTAGTGGTTGTTACTAAACTTCAAGAGTATTTAGGACACTATTTAGACAATATACCCTTTATAAAGAAATCTATGGTGAAATTCTCTTTCAGCCTCAATTGTCCCTCATCCAATATTAGACCCAACTGATTGGATTAGAAACTTATTTTTATGTTTTAATTCCATTTCTAAAAAAATGACTATGTAGTGAGACTAGAAGAATAAAATGAACCACGTTGTTCTTTTTACAGGAAAAAAAAAGCAAATGATATATTATCTTTACTGGAAAAGCAAGAAACACAAAAGCTTTTTACCCTATCCAAATGGAGCACTCTTTTTTCCCCTACAAACTCACTTTCATCATTCAAAATATTTTTTTCAAGATAAGTGTTCCCACAATGGTCTAATTCCCTCTTAGTGATAAGCAAACTTAATAAGTATTGTTCTCTATGTGTCACTGTCCAATAAAAGGATTTAATAAAAGGAAATACCTTGCTGATTTAGCAAAATTATATAGTGAGTTTGGAAGCTTACTCTAAGAGGCTTCTCTTATAGTAAAAGAAAAGATGGAAATATGGAAAAATGAAATAGGAGCCATATCAAAAGAACTCTCACTATTCTACTACAAGAAATTTTATCATTAAAATTTGGCAATAGCATTCTATAATGCATTAAATTAAAAACAATTCATGTGTTGACAATTATATCAAATAATAAGGAAATAAAATTAAAATTTATAAACATATATAGGGAAAGAACTATAAAATTATATTCCTGAGCCTAACTGATACAATCAAGATTCAATAATGGATGCTAAAGCCAATGATTGAAAGCTTAATAGAAAATAGGATACACATAGATATCTTAAAGCATTTATATCATAGTACACTTGTTACAACAGAATATGCATTCCTAAAAATCATCATGCTAAATTATCTTCAACAACATGAATTTAAAAATCATACACATGAACAAGTTGTTTTCATCACAGGAATGCAAGGTGGGTTCAATATATAAATAAAATCCACCACATGAATTGAACCAAGGACAAAAATCATGTGGTTATCTGAATAGACATGCACAAAAAAAAGATTTTGACAAAATTCTGCACCCCTTTATGTTAAAAGCCTGAAAAAAACTAGCTATAGAAGAAACTTACCTCAACATTATAAAGACAATATATTAAATCCAGATTCAACATCATAATAAATCAGGCAAAACTGACAATATTTCCTCTAAAATCAGAAACAAGGCAATAATGTTATTCACTCTCACCACTGCTATTCAATATACTACTTGAAATTGTAGCCAGAAAAATTGTAGCCAGAAATTGTAACCAGGAAAGAGAATGATATAAAAGGGATATATCATTGGAATGCACCAATTAAAAAAATAAATAGAAGTGAATCCAGTAAGGAAAAGGAAGGTAATTAGGGGGAGGAAAAAGGAAAGGAAGAGGGGAAGTTTTGGAAAATGAAATGGAGCAAATTATGTGCATTTGTGAATATATCACAATGAATCCCAATGTTGTGTATATTTATAATGCACAAATAAAAATAAGTAACTAGTCAATTTTTATGCCCACCTCAAAAAAAGAATATAAATAATAAATGCTAGTGAGAACATGTGGAGAAATAATTTTTCTACTCCTTGGTATGAATGTAAATTATTAAAGTCACTATGGTAATCAGTATGGAGGATCATTAAAAAGCTAAAAATAGAACTACCATATTCTTTTATTTTCAACTAGCTTTCACATATGAAACAAAACATAAGATATTTCTTTTTCTTCTTTGGCTCACTTTGCTTAACATGATATTCTGTAATTGTAATCATTTTCTTAGGAATGGCACAATTTTGTTTTTCTTTATAGCTGAGTAGAACTCCAATGGACATATATATTACATATATATTACAATTAGAGTTGATAGGAGACTTATAACAGAAGAAGAGATGCAGTGGGAGGGATAGGGAAAGATGAGAGTGAACACTGGTGAGTGAAATTGATCTAATTATTCTGTATGTACATCCAATATGCAAACAGGAAACCCATCATTCTGTAAAATCAATATGTACCAATAAAAATCATCAGGCTTTGAAAAAACATACAATGAAAACATTAGATATTATATTAAAAAGTGGGAACAGAGGCAGAACACTCAAAGACATCATCAGCAATATATTTAAAGAATAGTAAAATCTAATAAAAGCATTAGATATTTTTAACCATATTAAGTGTTTATGAAAAAATAAAACCAAAATAAATATGCCATTTAACCTTGTAAAAGAAAGAAACAGAAAATTATCTCCCTGAATCTACAAGTTGCAGCTTGTGAGTTATTGTGAAATTGAATGTAAAATTAGAACACTTAATATGGGTGAGTTTGCCTTATAGCACCCATGCCCACTGAGATAACAGGAAATGTGTCAGATATTGGCATTTGTGTGTTTTGTGTCTTTCTGCATGACTTGGTTTAACTGAGTGTAATTTTCTGTGTTCACACAGTGTTTCTTCAGACCAAATTTCTCCTAAACAAACGCAATTATTATGCTCAAATTCTTTAATGATGTATTAATCATATTGGAGCAAATTTATATATCAAAATATCTGTAATAGCACAACAAACTATATATCTTATTATAAGTGGAAATTGGTAACTTAATAATTGAGAAATATGGAACACACTGCCTTAACCAAGTGATCAGAAGCATCATTAATAAAGGGATTAAATGTATCATGTGCTATGTATTTAATAATTTATTTTAAAATGACCCTGACCAATGGCAACATGAGTAGTGCTCATGCACCTTCTACAGGATTGCTGTTGAAATCCACTGCTGTGATATAAAGAAACTCTATATAATGACATTTACTATTTATTTCTTTAACAATATTGAACAAGAATGTCTCTTCTAAATAACAGGTTTATGCCTTTACACAGTGAGAATTAATAATACATAATGTTTTGCACTTTTAGTTTCTATGTGGGGACTCTCTGAAGAAAATATAATTCTTCATGATTATCTATTTCTTAGGTTGTAGTTTTCATAATTATTGTTCCTAATCCCTCAGCTTTATTAATGGTTCCTCATGTAAATTTTCAAAAATTCACCCATTCATGCATGTACCACTATTTCATTCATAATTCAGTAGCTGTTGACATGAAAAAAAGTCTAATACTGTGTCCTAATTAAACATAGATGAGAATATCATCTGGAGGGTAATTTACAATTATTGAAAAGGTATATACACTCACTGGGTCTAACTTTGTTGATTTAATTCTATCATTTTAGATGTAATTCATTTTAAATTATGTGGTGATTTTTTTATGTTTTTTAGTAACTTGTTAAAGATTATGATTACATATAAACTTTATATTTATAAATAGAAATAATTAATGAGTAATATTATTATAAACTTTTTAAAAAATGATGCCAATTTACCTGCCATACTATGGATGCAATTATACAAATATCAAAAAATTAGAGATCTTTTTCCTAGAATTAACAGATTTGTGTAAATATAATATTAAATAAAAACCGTTTTGTTATCTGTTTTCAAAGCCATATTTAATACAAAATTTCACCTGAACAGTAGTTTTCCTTTTACTAAACTCTGTTTTGTAAGCATTTCATGTTATGTAACTACTTTTATGATTTTTTAATAGGAAGTCTTTATAAATTAAATTTTTTGTTAGAACTTAAGTTTGTATTTAATGCTTTTTAAGTAAATATTTCATTTTAATAGTAAATGTCAAATATATGTTATTCTTATTTCAACATACACAGTGGAATTAATTGTATTTAAATCCAATTTCATAGAAAATGTAAATCTCAGGAACTCTTCAACCACATAGTATATTAAAGGAAACCCTTAAAATCATTATCAAATTGGCTTGATGATTCAATAAAATTCAATGATAGCATATTCTTTCTTTATAGTGGTGTATCTTTTAAATTTTAATATCAGAGTTCTAACAGTATATCAAAATTGCACTATGGGTCGACCCTTCACAGTTCAATACTTAGAATACTCCAGAGACATTTAGAGAAATCCCTTCTTTATTTCAAAATAAGATACAGTAATTTTGCTTGAAAGAAAACATTACTCCACCTATTATTAACTTTCACAATAGAAGATTTTCTTTTGTTAAATACAAATTCATCCAAAAATATTATGTGTTTTTTAAGTTATGTTTTTGTCTTTGATCCTGCCAACTCAGACAATATATTGAAGACTAAAAGCAAGTTTTTTGATATGAGTTTTCTGGGTCGTTATTTATGGCCCATAAACATAAATAAGTGAATGAGAATTATTCAGAAGCATTTAGATGTGAATTCCACAAGTGGAAACATAGAAGATTAACAAAAGAACTAAATTTCCATTTAGCTGATCATTGATAGGTAGGCAGTCATGATTCATGATCTTCAATGTCCCCAAAGCAAAGCCTATTCTATCTACTAAGAAGAAGAAAAAAAAAGATAACAGATTACTTTTAATTTTATACTAATCAGTTGTATTTCCTCTTTAATATAGAGAGGCAACATTTCATTCAATTAGTCCTCTCATTATAAATATTTTTCACAGTGATTCAGTTGACACAAGTTTTCTGACAATGAATGTGCAGATGGCAGAAAACTGGTGTCTGGTCTCAAAGGAACTATTTGACCACTGCAATAAAAGAGCAATAAACAAAATAACAACATTGCAGCCCACTTCAGTTTATGTAGGCAGTCAGCCTTTTATCGCTGTAAAACCTTGAAATGGATGTATGAGCTTTGCTGCAATAAACAAAGGGTTGTTTACAGCTTGGAGATGGCAAGTACCATCACTGGACTGGAGCTCCAGCAGCCAGGATGTCAGGATCCAACTAATGTGGAGAAACATATTGTGGCTTGTTTTATGGAGAATATGTTTTATAAACCTCAAGGGACCATTTATCACAAATTCATCCACTCTGCAGCAGATTGCTGCTTTAATGGTGAATACTGGATTTTAGTCAGGCCTTCAAGTAAAAAACATGGAGGGAAAAAAAATCAAAAGTTATTTTTTTTTCTTTGTTTCATCATGATGATTCTCAAATTTCAACATAGAAAAGCCATTTTACTACTCATTCTCCCTTAAACACACTGAATATTTTATGACTTGGACCTAATTCATTAGGAAATTTACATCTACTTACTGTTGTGAGCTTTTTCAACAATGCCATTTATTTGCGATCTGGTGAGCTCCCCGTATGCCAACATCTTTAAAAAAGAATCTAACAAGAATATGCTTCACTAATGGACACAGAAAAGCATTTTTTTTCCTGATAAAATAAAGTGATACAATCACTACAGTATGAGTATTTTATAGCCTTAAAAATACAAGGCCAATAACTAAGCCACGGTGATATTTAAGAGGAAAGTAATGTATTTTTATTTAATGTACCCATTAAGCAAAAATAATCTACTTGATTTTTTTCATCACATATAAAACTTCATTGTATAAGAAAACAATAGCTTATCTTAGTTTTAAGAAACTACATTGGGCAAATTGAAAAACTACTATCTAACATTCCGTCAGCAGCTTTCCATGTTATAGGTGAAGCCAAGTGTATGGCATAATCCGTCCCAAGATATCCTTTTACATTTTTACAGCCTGTATTGTCACATAGTGAGAAAGCAGACATAAGTTTCACACAGGTGTGTTTGTCTTAATACTCAAACAGTTGGATTTGGCTTCAAAAATCAATTACAAGGATTTGTGGGAATAATAACAATGAAAAGAGTATAACAGAGGTTTTCCAGGGGTTAGAAATCCTTTTGTAACAAAATCACATTACATGGGGATGGGTGGGCTACAGTGCTAGGTTATATAGCATAGATCTCTGGAACCTTGTCTATAGAATCGGAATTCTCCAGAGGAGGAGTCCAGGGAATATACCTCTTAAGCAAAGTCTAAATATTTGTTTCAATCCAGATGCAAAATAGAACAACTATTAAAGCTATAAATTAGGAAAGAGCTTACATTTCAGTACACCATCAACTGTGTACAGAAAATGAACAATTTTTGAGGCTTCAGATAAATTTTTCAGTAATTCTCAGAAGCATGTCAGTTTCTTAAGACAACCTCTGGTCTTATCCCTTTCCTCCTTGTACTTTCAAAATTTTTTCTTATGTTCTGTAACTGTGTCATATGTGTGCAATTGAATAATAAGTACAAAACAAACAACAGCAACAAAACCTTCTAGAATTGTCCTTATCCTATTGCCAGTCGCTTCCATTCTTAACCAGCATCTACTAAAAGTAGTTAGACTGGTCCAATTGACGTACTTTCTGGTCACATTTTGCTAAAGCTGTGCAGTCCTGAGTACAAAGAACAATTCACTCAACATCGATTAACACAGTATTCTTATTTAAAATAAAACGTGTTGCTTGCATACATATGGATGCAGGGTACTCTGCAGAGAACAGAAAACATAAGCAAAAACAGGCAGTCTCATTATATATGGAGCTAACAACTGAGAACTCCTGTTCTTCTATCTGAAGTTTGAATGTAACCATTAGTGCATGCGCTATTTAAGGACACAACCAATTCTCTTCCAGATATAATTAGTAATTGGCAATGCTTTATTACTATCTATTAGAGTTTCACCTAAACTAACAACAGGTAAAACAGTGAAGTCATTAAGTACTTCAGATAAAAGCTTCAAAGTTCCTCTTCCTTTTGGGGGGTCTCAGACAATTTCATAATTGAGTTGACATTTTACAATTTTTTTTACAGACCTGAATAGGGCTGTAAGATGAACAACATTCAGTCATTCATATTTTTTTAGACAGAAAGAATTCTGAAGAGTATGCTAAAAATTATTGCCAACAAATATGTGTGGGAAAATCTATAAGGTTATAATCACTAAATTAGGACATTTAGTTTAACAAATATTTTTATGTGAAAGATACATTGTTAAAATCAAATTTATAAGTTTATTCTAGTGCTGATATGGAATCTCTCACAATTCAATCTTCTTCACACACCATTTTTTTTTACTGATTTGTTAATGTCAGTTCTAATTCCAAATGTTGTTAAAGAGCTCAACAACATATTGTTTGTTTTCTATTTTTGTTCTTAAATTTGTTCTTGTTATTCTAGTGCTTTTTATTAATTTTTATAATATGAGATCAAGTATATACATCATAATTGACTGGATATTAGATAGATACCTAAAAATTGGACATTAATCTAAATGAACAATTGTTAAAATTGAAAATTATATCATTTTAAATATCTTCATTAAATTCTTTCATCAAATTGTTATTTCTTTGGCTGACAATTGTGTTTTCTTTCTTCTATCCAATTTTTTAATGCTTTCCTTTATATTTTTTTCCTTCAACAGATATATTTAATATAGCTCTGCTTTCCTCTTCACTGAACATTCCTTTACTTTCTGATTATATCCATATTTATATTTCCCATTAACTATTCTAAAATTATCTTTTATAATCTCATAGAAGTATCCTTGTAACTAAATCTTATATGATTTAAACCAAAATAAGCATCTCATGCTCTTCTTACTTCCTTATGCAGTTAGTCTTACTTTGGACCAATGGGTCCAAAAGTAATTACAGACTAGAATTCTTAGCGTGACCTGGAACCCTAAGGGGTTCAGACTCTCACCCCAACTCAGATCCACTGAATCAGAAACTCTGAGGATGATAGCAAACAGTCTGTATTTTAGAAAGCTTTTCAAAGTAAAATTTGGGGACTTCTGATGTAGAATATTATATCATGGTTGTTGAAAATAAATAGACAAACCTGAGTTTGAGTTAAGGCTAAATAACTCACTTTTATGATCTGAATCAATGCTTAACTTGTGCTTGATCCTTCTTGGATTACAGTGCCCATTCCTAATCAGTCACTGTTCAAATAAGATTTGGAATGGTTTCGTAAAGAAGGGGATGCTATGGGGATGGCTATTTTATATTCAAACGGCATTGATCAGATTCCAACTATTTTTCTTCTAAACCAATATTATAAGCATCTTTCTTCCAGTCTTAGAACAAAGTGAATTGTTATCAGGAAGCTTTCTTTGCTTAATTTTCTCCTCTCCAAACACAATCTTTTTTTTTTAATTCTTTTTTTTTTAAGAGAGAGTGAGAGAGGGAGAGAGAGAGAGAGAGAGAGAGAGAGAGAGAGAGAATTTTTAATATTTATTTTTTTTTAGTTCTCGGCGGACACAACATCCCCGTTGGCATGTGGTGCTGAGGATTGAACCCGGGCCGCACGCATGCCAGGCAAGCGCGCCACCACTTGAGCCACATCCCCAGCCCCTCCAAACACAATCTTATCACATTTAAAAACAGAATCTTTACATTTTTATTGCATGATTCCTTTGTTGTTATTTTAATGTCAACCCTTCTGTATAACAGAGTAGTTTAAAAATTATTCTAGTGGGCTGGGGATATAGCTCAGTTGGTAGAATGCTTGCCTTGCATGCACAAGCTCCTGGGTTCAATCCCCAGCAACACACATACACAAATATATATATATATATATATATATATATATATATATATATATATATTCTAGACAGACACATATTTCTCACTTCTCCACATTCCCTCCTATGTTTTGTGAAGTGTTCCACACATAGGATGTATTTAATGAGTGCTTCCAGTTTATTAATTCTGTTTATCATTTAGATTCTAATTAGAACCACATAATAAAAGACTTGAGTTATGATTTCTTTTTCTTAAAATGTATAATGAAGTTATTTTAATTATGTCTTGAGGGTATATTTTAAAAGTGAAAATCCTAATTAATATTTTGAATCTTGATGTATAGTCTCAAAGAATATATTAAGTGTGTTTACCTTAACTTACTTTCTCAGAAGTTTAAAATATGTAGTGATACAAAACTTCTAATAACATCAAACTTAACATATTGAGTGATAACTTTTTATACTAATCATATGACTATATATTTGACTGTAAAGAGATACAAATTAATGCTTGGATTTATTTGTAGGAAAAATTCTATTGAAAGTATTTGAAAAAAGCAGTGATACAATCAAAACTATCATTCAGAATACAAATACATTAATGGAAATCTCCATTAAGGGCATTTCTAGAAGTTTTCCAATTATTTCATATGTTCCTAGAGTGCTCAGCAATGCTTGCCATATAACCCATGCTCAAAGAATGGGATTAGTTTCCCTTCATCTTCCTTCTAGTCACGTATACTTGCCATCTCTACCCAAGACACACTCTGGTACACAGGCATTCCCTGGGCAGCAGGAATTCAGGATTTATATTGTTCCCTCCCAGGTCAAAGTATTATTCTCACCTGGTGTGATGGTGCAAAACTGTAATCCCAGCAGTTTGGGAGGCTGAGATGGGAGGATCATGAATTCAAAGCCAGCCTCAGCAAAAAGTGAGGCTCTAAGCTACTCAGTGAGACCTTGTCTCTAAATAAAATACAAAATAGAGCTGAGGATGTGGCTCAGTGGCTGAGTGTCCCTGAGTTCAATCCCCAGTACTTCCCCATGCCAAAAAAAAAAAAAAAAAAAAAAAGTGCTATTCTCCAGCACATGTATGCAACTCTTCCTGAGAAGTGGAAACTTCCTTTTCTCTCCATTCCAATCTGGCTCCTATTCCAAAAAGCAGAATTAGTTACAACCATTCCCAAATTATCTGAATTTATTACAATCATATAATACAGAGTCTAGCTCTATTTTGATGTTTACTTACAGTTTTCAAATCCTAATACTCCCTACCTCTTCTGCCTCATATGTGGGCATGCTATTAAAAACAGAACAACAACATCAACAACAACAACAACAAACCTAGCTGCTTCCCCCTTTAATAATATCTTGAAGTTAAAACTACATAAGACCTCTGTGCTGTGCGAATACAAGACAAAGCCCCCCACACCCTGCCCATCTCCATTCAACTCAGTAACTGCCATAAAACCTCAAGACAGCTGCCCTTCCATGCTCTCTCAAGCCATTTTCAGATTTGTTTTGGAGGGTTCCCCCCTTTTTCCAGAACACCTCACTACATGAGTCACAAAGGTTTTCATTGCTTCTTGGTGTGTGTGTAGCATCATCAGTACTGACATCCCAAGTAAACTGTGGGTGAGAGGCTTATCTTGCTTCCATGGGGTGTCCACAACAATCAGCACTATAATATATGCCATATATGCCATTTAAGCAACAGTTACTATAGTCCTCCTCCTGAACTCTTCATGTTCAGATAAACTAATTCAGCATGGTTAAACAAAATAGGTGAATATATAATGTTCTTTTCAGTTAGTGTTCAATGTGAAAGTGGGTAATTCTGGGTCATCAATCCCAAAGTCCATTACCCTCAATTATTTAGAACACTGGCCATCTTTCTGAATCTTCTATGTCAAATATAAAATAGGGAAAGCAAAACTACTAAGTTATATTTTATTGTTTTTTTCTTCCTATAGATATTTTGGAAAGTATAGTTTGAAAGTTTTTATAAATCTTTTTTAAAAATCTCACTATGTTTGATTTTTTTTTAAGAGAGAGAGAGAGAGAGAGAATTTTTTAACTTTTTTTTTTTTTTTTTTTTTAGTTTTCGGCGGACACAACATCTTTGTTTGTTTGTCGTGCTGAAGATTGAACCCGGGCCGCATGCATGCCAGGGGAACACGCTACCGCTTGAGCCAAATCCTCAGCCCCTCACTATGTTTGATTCATACTAATATTTTTAAAACTCAAAAAACAACTCTCTAAACTATTACTTGACCTATGGTGTTTATGGTGGCTCTTAGGTTCCCTAGCAACATAATAACTTTGTTCTATTTTTAGTGGTATTATTGATAAATTCTAATGGGTTTGTCCCAAATCTACTACCACTTACTTTTAACTAAATGAAAGCATTTCTGGTGTAATTTTCTTTATATTTTTGATATAGAAAGGAAATATCAATGTTATTCACAATGAAAATCAAAGAAAATGAAGATGGAGGGGGAGCTATTAATTGTCTCCTAAGTAAAAATCCTTTGGTGAGAGTGATTTTGGTGGCTCAAAGACAAGAGGCAAAGGATGTCTTTCAGTATAAGCAAGTCCCTCCCCACAACTATCCCTTACTTTAACTTGCCATGGGCCTGAGATTCAGGTTTAATCCATTACATTACTGTTTAAAAAGAAAAAGAAAGTGACCTCTGAAAGCTAAAAATTGCAATGTGTTCCTGATCTATTTGTTAATCTATCAGTTTTTTTTCTGCTTTAAAAAATGTATTCTTTTTTGTTTCTTCAAGTATCTAACTCTCAAGGCTGAGGTTGAAATTTGGCTTTGTTTACAAGCAATATGAAGTGGTGTGTAGACTCAAACTAGAACTTAATGGATGTTTTTCACATCATAAAACCACTATGCAGTTTGGCACAATTTAAAATGACTGGCAGACTCCACTTAGCAGAGGCCAAGGAATGAAATACCAGGGGTGTTGCAGGTCAGTGCACTGGCAGAGGTGTATGGGAAAGCTCGCCTGGCTCTAGCTCCTGCAATTACTCGCTCATGTTCATGAGCGATAAAATTGAACCAAATAAAAAAAGAAACCATTAAACATTAATGTGCAGTACACATTGACCCAAGGATGGAAGAGGGACTATTTTCCATATGCTCCTTTTATGTGTATGTTTTATGGTATGCAATAGGACTTAATTATACTATTTTATATCCAAACATGATGCCCAATAAGAGTTAAATGCACTTATCCTTTATTTGATGATATAAGAGAAATTCAACAACTTTCTAAGCTGTTATAAAGATATTATGAAATAGACTAACCAAAAGAAAAGAACTCAGATCCTGCTATTTTCACAAAAAAGTTGATTTACCAGATAGAACTTATTTTTCACATGTTATAAATTTTCAGTTCTGTATGGTCACAAGGAATTTTCATGTCTATTATCTCATTTAATCCTAAAAGGATTATGTGTCCCAAATTGTTAAAGCAAATAAATTTTCAATGAATATCTATTAATTTTCAATGTATAAATATCAAGAATCTATGTTTTGAATATTTTTCATGATTCTTATTTTTTATACTTTGAGGCAACATAAAAATAATGAATTGTTTCAATAATGCAATAGTATAATATAGTGTCACTATACTATATGTGTTTCAGTGATTCATCATATTTAATTATTTTGTCTTGACAATTATTAATTTTTGTAAATGAATATCACCGAAAGTAAAAAGATTATGTTAATATTTTTATTCAGGAATACTATATTAATATAGTTTATATAAAACGTAACATAACGAGATATTAACCATATGTAGCCTATCACATATAACTGAAGAACTAATATGGACAAAAATAATAGTAAATAATATTTTTATCAATAAAAATATAAGGAGTTTGACAACTTTAACCAATATTTTCCTATCATTTCCCCTTGCCAATCAAACTTAAGTTCCAAAAACTAGCATAATTAATTTATATAATTATTAAATTCTTAAGAATTTTTTCCCTAATAGATTACAAACACATTTTATAAACATACCAAGTGAGAAATGACTATCTAATGCCAATTGTTTCTTAAAATGAAAACTAATGTCTTACTATGTTGCCTTTTGCAATTCCTTATCTTGAAGGATTGATAAAAAAATACTTCTGTTATAATAAATCTGATAAAAATGTACTTGCAGTTATAATGACAAATTTTACTTAAATAAACACAGCTGCTTTGTACTAAGAATAACCTTCTCCTGCCAATCCCTGGTAATTCTCCATCAGCTCATACTGTATTATAAAACAGCATGAATTTTTTATTAGTTCACTGAAAGGATTTGAAATATGGTTTTCTACTTACTATCTAGTCATTGCTTGGCTTTGATTGCTATGTAAGGATTTAAAGTAAACAATGTAAATCTAAAATATTTTAATGAAAGCAAGAGTGCTTTATATTAAAATAGTCATTTCTTATATAAAACATGTTATGCTTTATATAATTATAACTGATTTTTTGTGAATTTTATGAAACTTTCACATACCTAATAATTTACTATTTAAGTATATGGAAGGCACCTTACTATTAGAATTGAGAACAGATCACTGTGTAAGCATTCCTTATTTATCTTTTTCTTAAAGCTGTAAGTATTGATGACTTGTCTTTATATTTGTAACATGTATTTTTTATAGTGAAATATTGTGAACTACTGAATAATTGCCATAGATTTTTTTCTTTAACCAATATGGTAAAGAAGAAGGCATAATTTTGAAAAATAGTCTAACTTTACCTTTAGGCAAGACGGCTCAAGTAATTTAATGTAACACTATGAAATTTATAGAACTGGATATGGCACATACCCTCATACAATCTAATCAAACTACCAAATTCTCTTTTATAAGAGTACTTTGCAGAATTGAACACTTTGGTTATAGAATTCATGGGTAAGAAAATATAAGGTTCCTTGTTTCCTTAAATCTAGTAGTCTGAAACTTTTAAATACTTTTAAAAGTATTTCCATGACCACAGATATGTTCCTTATCTATCAGCATTACTGGAAAATAGACATTATTTATCTTAAGGAATTATGCTTAAGCACAAAGTAGGTTAGCTCCTTAGAAAGAGGATATTAGACTATGATGAACTGAAAATGTTATCAAAATACCATTCTAGGAGATAGGGCAGCCTAGCTTGGGGCCAAGGGCCTCTCATATATAGCTGCCAACAACCTTGCACTGATGGTTGTATGCAAGTAAAAACATAATGACTCAGGAGAAACATATGACATGTTTGAACCACAGTGCTGAGATACAGCCAGTATTTGTGATACAGGGTAATCTGCTATGGTAGGGAAGAGCCAAGAGGGGTCTGATGACAACTGGAGAAGATGTCAAACATAAACAAAAGTTCCACCTATGATTACATGTCTCCAGAAATGACCACTACTTCAATAACATTTTTTACACTGCTTCCTCTAAAGACATTTCATCAGTCTTAATAAATTTAGAAAACAAACATATAAGACCACTGTTTATAAGTAATATCAGGTGTTTTCCTCTAACTTTTACAAGTATGCCCTTCCCATATATTTATTTTACACACACACACACACACACACACACACACACACACACACACACACAGACATGGGGCAAGGGGTGGCGCATTCCCTAGAAATAGAGGGTAAGAATAAAATTGTCATAAAAATGGGTCTGAAATATATTATTTTACAAGAAGTTTATGTAAATGAGTGACAAAAAATAAAATGTACCATTTAAAGACTAAAAGTGGCAAAGGAGCTTATTAGAATGCAGTTACAATTTATTTTTACTTTTTTTCAATACTTCAATTAAAAATGAATTTTAAATGAAGATGTGAGATAAATGATTCCAATAACAAGATAAAACAATTTTCTTCCATGATTTGTAATTTGTATCACCTCTGAAGAAAAGGGGATCATCACCTGTCATTTGCTAAACAGCACCTCTAGTTAAAGGGTCCAGGACTACTCTCACTCTCCGTTGTTCATGCTCATGGGCTGGAGTCGTAGCTCATTGACAAAGCACTTTCCTAGCTTTCCAGCACTCATGAGGCACTGGGTTCAATACTCAGCTCTACATAAAAATAAATAAATAAAACAAAGATATTGTGTTCATCTACAACTAAAAATCCAAGAAGAAAAAGGAGGAGGAAAAGGAGGAGGAGAAGAAGAATAAAAATATTTGCCAGTACCAGATGTGTAATTTGACAACACCCTCTTTCTGAGAAGCATATTCCTTGCTACTGACCAAATACAGCTTGGAAACACAATAGTCATGAATATATTTATACTTATATATATGAGTATATTTATAGTCATGAGTATATTTCACTTTAGGGATAATAGAAAAATGGCTCACTTTCCTATGTTTCAACTAGAAAATAACTCCTATACAATACTCTATGAAAATAAGAAAGTATTTTTCAAATATATAATCATATTTCAGAACTCAAATTCTGTCCTGTACCTTTTGGGGAAAATAAACACATAAAAAATATGATTTTTTTTTCCTGGATCAAGGAATGGCTTCATTCTCTTTTATTTTAAGTTTAATTTGGGGACAAGTAAAAAGGAGAAATGCCAAGAAACTTAACTGAAATAGAAGTATATTTTACTGTTTTAATTTAAATTAGAACAGACTTCTAGGACAATTAGGCAGAACAAACTCCTTGAGTATATGGTTTCCATAGATTCCCTCTTTCTGCTGCATAAGGTACCTAAATCCCCAGAAGTTGCACTGAGAGACCTCAAGGACTCATCCTGAGGGCTGCTGACTGAAGGATGGAAGAAGAGAGAGGAATATCTTCCCCTGCCTGCCTGGAGAGATCCACATAGCTCACTAAGATAAAAAGTGAAGAAGGTCTGAGCTAAGGCTTGATGTTAGAGAGTTTGCCTATCATATATGAGGCCCTGATTTTGATTCCCAGCATTGGAAGGAAAAAATGAGAAGTGAAGAATGATATTCTAGGCTTACAAGTTTTGAAAAAGGGCTATTTGCACTGTATACACAGGCCTTAATAAAATCTGGTTTATGGCCAATTAATTGAGTTGACTATAGCACAGTAGCACAGAGCTTATAAAACTAAAGTTTAATTTCTAGTTTATTTATTTATTTGTTTGTTTGTTTATTATTTATTTATTTTGATCTAGGTAGTATTGCTCCAGGTAGTATTTCACTCAGATATATATATTCTCAGATATATATATATATATATATGTATATATATATATATATATATATATATATATATATATATATGAATTTGTGAAAACAAAGTAATTTTTTGAACCAGCAGCATATTTTCCTGCCACTCTTCTTTAACAATGGAATACTACCACTACTAACTTTATCCTAGGAATAACTTATCCCTCAGATTTAATGTCACTACATCAGTGAGGGATTGTATTGGCCTCTGAATAAACAAAAATACAAATAGACCTATAACTAAACCATATGTGCATGCCTTTACTTTTTACATGCAATGAAATTTATGAATGGGTTATTTTTAGTTTGGGATCAGTGATATACATTAAAGGCTTAGTATGTGAACACATTTAATGTTTTACTCATATTTGCACGATATTTTATTAATATTTACTAATATGGAACCAATAGTTCTAGAGGTTAAATTGGCTTTCCATACAACAGAAAGAAAGAAATAACAACAAAGAAACAAAATTTTCTTAAAAATCTAAACGAATTTTAATTTATTGTTCTTTGACTAGAGCTTAGTCAAGTAGAACCCTTACTGTGAAGAAATCAGGGAGACAGATGTTATAAAAATTTCACACATTGACACTAGAACAGAATTGGAGGTGGTTAATTAAAAGTAAGGAGAAAATGATTATGTTACAAGAAATTGATACTTACTGGCACAATTTCCTAGATCACAATTTAGAAAGAATTACATGCCTGTCTAGGATAGGATTCGTTTATATTGTACATTGCATCCATTCAATGAAACCTAATAAATGATACATAACGGGTAGTCAATAAATAAATTAAGGATTCTAGCAGTAATGCCATATGCAAGAAGTATATACGGATAATTTAATGTCTGGTATATTACACAACAGCTTCAGAGGGCAGACAACTACATAGGAAAATAGGGAAAGATAGAAATTACCCCACCAAAATTAGTCATGTAACTAGAAATATTAAGAAAATTAGCCATAGTTCTAGAATTAAAATTTGTCCAAACATGCATAAAAATTGTTCAGGTAAGAGTTTCTCAACCAACTGAGAGATAGTCAAGCTTTTATTGGAGGGAAATCATCTGTTGTAGGGTTCATTAATTCTCACTGAGACTTTATTTTAATTTTCCTACCAGTCATATAGTATTCAAATATCTTATTTAGAGTCAGCTTGTAACATACCTCAATATAAGTAGGTGAATTGGGATAGAGAATTATATTGTTACTATTAATATAAAAAATTCTCATTTATAATTTCACAATTTGATATCAAGCTTGATGAAATTTTAGCATTTTTAAAAATCATTAACAAATATGATCCCATTTCCAAAACTGCAAAAAGTTAGCAGCAGACCTTAGGTCAGAATAGATATACAAGAATAATACCATACTCTAAAATCACATGGTAAGAACCACTACCTCTTTTTTGTACCTTCTCAATATGTATGATAGCAATATGTATGACAGCAATATTTCTTTAGAGCAATAATCACCCTTTGACGTGCAAGTAGAAAAACACCTCATTTATTCTTTTTTTTTTTTTTGTGTGTGTGTGTGTGTGTGTTGTGGTCTGAACCCAGGGCCTTATGCATATGAAGCAAGTACTCCACCAACTGAGCTATATTCCCAGCACACCTAATTTATTCTTGCCTGACATATACATTGCATAAAAGAAATCCACATACTAATAGTATATTTTTGATGCATGGTTTGGATCATAAGTGTCCCACAAAGGCTCATATGCTAAAGGCTTACTTCCAAGCCCATGGCACTATTAGGAAATGGTGGGACCTTAGGACATGTGTCCTAGTAAAGAAATCCAGGTCCTTGGGGGAGAGGACCTTGAAAAAAATATTGGTTCCCCAGCCCTTTCTCTCTTCTTTGCTTTCTGGCTACCAGGGGAGCTCCTTAGCTCCTGCATGTGTTCCCATTATGATGTTCTGCTTGACCATAAGCCCCCAAACAACAAATCCAACCAGCTATGTATTGAAACCTGTAAGACTGTGAGCCAAAATAAAACTTTTCCTCCTTATAATTTGATTATCTCAGGTATTTTATCACAGCATCATAAAGCTGACTGATACACTGTATGTCCCCTTTCTACTTTATTTTTTTCTAATAACTAGTATTGTATAACATTGTTGTGGTTTTTTTTTCAAATAACTATAGGCCTAACAAATATTTGTAGATCTATCAAGACTTGGCTAATTTAAAAATTTAGAAGAGGAGGAAGATGCAAAGTAATAGAGGAAGTAACAATGAGAGAGTGTCTTATTTTTAGCCAAGAGATGAATGCTGCATTTTTTTATTCCTTGATATAAGGAACACTGTGCTATTTACTTGTGATAGTGCTTTAATAGAGACATAGTTGCATGTTAATCTTAGTAATGGATTTCTCTCAGTTTGTAATCAATCATGAGCTAACAGTGTATTTACAACCATGAGAATTCAAATTACTTTGAAGAGACATTGAAAAGGCAGAGCCACAGCAGTGCACTTAGATGACCAAGCATTTTATGAGACTCTCAGAACTCTCAATGAACTTCAGCATTTCCAAGGCTTGAAGAAAATTTGTAAAAGAAATTTAAATTAAAATACTGAACTGTTTAAAGTTGGTCAAAGCCTGGGATGTGATAAGGATGCATACCTTTATTGAAGATAAGCACATATGCAACATGAGGTCTCCTTTTAATTTAAGGAGTCTTTTACTCTCTACAAAGACATTGTTGCCATTTTTTTTCCACTTAAGATTAAGGAGACCTTCACTATCAATCACGCACAGAAGTAGATACTCTCTGCCACACAGCCATTAAATGGAGAAATGTACATTTTCTACTTCATCTATCAGGCCTACTGATGTATTTTCATCTATGGCATCAATCACTATAGGAGCTTAAGTACTTGAAAATGGGAACCCATGGGGCTCAGCCACTGCCAATGAGGGCTCAGCTGTTCTGTGAAAGCCTTGAAAAGTGAAACATCTGAAAGTCCTAAAAATACGGCTTAGAGTCTCATCATAAGCCACTGACCATGTGGTGTCCCTGGCTCCAGGCATCACACAGAGGGTTTGAATAACCTGTGCAAATTCTAAAGACAAAGATAAAAGTGGTGGCACGGAGATTCTCACTAGTGATTTCCAGAATGTGAACAAAACCAGGCATCCTTTGCCACTAGATTAACTTTGAGCAACATCTGTAGGATGCTGAGAGATGTGTGCACTCCAGGAGAACTGCCAATGTCACAGACAAAAGGTTTCAGCATAATTATAGAGTCTCCACAGGGGAAAGAAGCACAATATCTCACTGGAGAAATGCAAATGATCTTTAGGACACTGATAATGTGCATCGAATTCTGGGTAGCAACCAACTGTGAACAAATAACCAATAAATCACACAGGAAAATAAGAGAAAAAAAAAAAAACATCCATGTGTTGGCTTCTTAACATTCCCCATAAGCATTTTCATGTATAAAAGAATGATGGAAACTTACATTTGTGGTTTTTGTTTGACTCAGAGAGAAAAAATATTAAGTACAGCAACATACAGCCATTTTTTTAAATTATTGTATCTTCTATTTAGTCTCAGAGTTCCATACTAGTAGTAGACTCTATAGCATCTAAAGACTGTCTCTCACCAGACATTTCTAATTCTTTACCAAATATTATTAATTCATGTATAATCTTCTTTTTTAAAAATACTTTTTAGTTACATATGGACACAATATATTTATTTTGTTTATTCATATTTATGTGGTGCTGAGGATCGAACCGAGTACCTCACATCTGCAAGGCAAGAGCTCTACCACTGAGCCACAATCTCAGCCCTATAATCTTATTTTAATAGCAGTTAAACATGTGCAACATTGCCTCAGATAATCCTGTTAGACAACCACATGTGAGACAAAAAGCCTCTAATCCATGGCCAAACTATAGTTTCAGAAATTAATTTTGATGAAGGCTCTGCTTTTGACCAAAGTAATATAGGGAAAGGAGAGAGTTGGGAAAATGGAAAAAAAGGGTTTAATCTATTGTTCAGTCTAAATTAATCTTTCACTTCTCCCACTCCTGCAAGAGGTGGGAGGAGGTTCTATAGTCTCAGAAATAGGACAGGACTCATTCTAGCATACAATTTTAAGCAGGTATCCAGATTATTAAAAAAATGTCTGTCTTAGAATTAGAGAGAGAGGATCATAAGATCCCTATTCATCAATTCACAACAATTCCAGACCAGCAACTCTGTTTCTTAAGGTAACTCCAGTCTGAGAGTATAAATCCTTAAATCTGGGAAAGGCTATGTTTACTTTTGTACTCTTTTGTTTTTCATAGGAACTACCTGATAATTCTTTAGGTCTCCACTAAACTTGGGAAGAACCACAGACTTACATCAAGAGAAAAGTAACTTGACCTATGAAAGAAGTTTGGATAAGTTGGTGAGGAAAAGATAATGGCTCACAGAGCAGTCCCCTGCTCCCTCCTGTCATTCTTCAAAACTGTTTGCTCTGCTTTATTGAGTTATCCGCCCTCATCTTCTTCCCTTTCAGCTTAGAGCTTTGAGTGTTCCAGGCATTTCATCTCTGGAGGGATTGATGAGGATGGATAAAATGGATTCTATCAGTAACAATCCCAGAACAGTGAGATTTAGGTACATTACAAATGAAAGAAGAGAAAACTAACACAACAGATTGCTTGATTATGAATGCAGATAAAAAGATGTTCCTCACAATATCCCGTTGCTAATCAATTTCCTGAAACATTCACTGTTTTCTATTTTGAACATTCTTCATTATCCTC
The DNA here is from genome assembly GCF_964194105.1 of Spermophilus citellus. Taxonomy (NCBI): domain Eukaryota; kingdom Metazoa; phylum Chordata; class Mammalia; order Rodentia; family Sciuridae; genus Spermophilus; species Spermophilus citellus. The sequence goes on along the minus strand of NC_138183.1, from coordinate 60,593,590 downwards.
AAAAGTCCATTACTAAATTACTTAGGGGGAAAATAAATGAAGCACTATCTTAATTTGGATTTCCTCAAAGCAGAAACTGACATGAGGCTTCAGGGGTATTTAGATTGTTTCCGAGTTAATCCCAGGAAGAAGCAAGGAGATAGGAAAGGGTGAAAGCCAACAAACTGTGCCCAGTTTTGCTGCTGGTGATTTAAGCAACTGCACATCCATCTCTTCGGAGACTCCGAGGTGTTCTACAGAAACCACTTCAGAATTGTTATACCAAAAGATAGGAGAGGTTGGTAAAATTACAGATCGATCCCCTTTTCCCACTTGTTAAAAATGATGTTTGGGGCATTAACCTACAATAAACACATACATGCACTTACTTCTGAACTGAAGTCACTGTGACTTTAGTGAGAGCCTATGGCAGAAAATAGAAATATATCATGGAATGTACTTTAGGTAGCAATAAGAACAGAGCTCTCTATCTCAGATGTTCTGAAATTGTTTATGTGAAAGGGAAGTGTATCTCCCATAGGTGGTCACCACCTCTTTGTTCCCACCTCTCCTTCTCTCTGAAGTTTGCTCTATATACCACGGCCCATTTTGCCATGTTTTCTATGGCTTTTTCTCCCTGGTATTCACTTTCTCTCAATTTCCCACTGTTGTTCAAATATTTCTAAAGTTTCCTTTCATAAAGCAAAATCTAGGTCTCCATAGCAGAGAAATTTTTACACACCTATGTAATTACCTTGGTATGATTTTTCAGCCTCCAGAACTATGAGAAACACATTTCTGTTGTTTATGAATAGCCCAAATGGACTAGGACATCATGATTCCCATTACTGCTCCCAGACCACTCTTTCTGGGATTTGGAAGGAGAAGCTGAGTTGAGATAGTACCAGCATATCCCAGAACTAGTGGAAAATGATTTTACTCACTTAGACCCATAAGACCAAGCATATATTGTCTTTCATTTCTACCACCTTTAGTTATTATTTCAGGAACTCCTGTCACACATGCCCATTTTTTTCAGTCTAATTTTTTACTTTACATACATTTTTAAATGTTTTCAAACAAATTTCCTCTGCATATTTAAGCTACATATAGCATGGTGTTATGTGATATGAAGAATAAAAGGTTTACAACAGGGAAGGGAATTAACATAGCCATCACTTCTCACATTCATTCATTATTTTTGTTGATTTTATGACAAGAGCTGCATTACCTAGTCTACAGTCTTTGGACTTGTCTACTCCTTTGGCTTGAATGTCAAATGTAATACAATTTGATTTTTCATCCTAGAATCTATATATGCATTACATTTAAACACCTATCTCTGCCAACCCCAGATCAACCAGTCCATCTTTCTCCCTCCAACTTTTATTCTTCTGAGGGAAAAAAAATTATATCTGAGTGGAAGAGGACCTCTTAGATTTATGGCAGGAGATTTCCATGTTCTTTTAGTCTTTCAGAGAATGGAGAAGTCACTGTCCTGTTTTTTCCTTTGATAGATAAACCCTCCCTCACACTGTGGAAATGGCAGGAACATTTTACAGCAAAGGGACAATAGTACAGGGTGAGGTATGCCTACCTTTTCTATATGGAGAAAAGAAAGCCTACTCTTTTTTTTTTTTTTTTTTTTTTTTTGAGGAGAGTTGAACTCAGGGGCACTCAACCACTGACCCACATCCCCAGCCCTTTGTGTGTGTGTGTGTGTGTGTGTGTGTGTGTGTATTTTATTTAGAGACAGAGTCTCACTGAGTTGTTTAGCACCTTGTCATTGCTGAGGCTGGCTTTGAACTCAAAATCCTCCTGTCTCAGCCTCCCAAGCCAGGAGGATTACAGGTGTGTGCTGCTGCGCCCGACAGAAAGCCCACTCTTGTCCTGGATGGAGGCTTGTGCCTGTTTTGTGAGATACAATACAGATTCTGAGAATTCAGGTTGCCTGATATCATCATCTCTGAAGACAGAGCTTATGGTGACTATTTGGCCTATAGTATATTTATTTATGGCTCAAGGTGTGACATGAGAATTCAGCTGAGGTAGTGTCTGTGCTTCCTGTTCACTGTGTCTTACACCCAGCATAATGATCTCTAACAAAGCCTCTTTACAAAGAATCTCTGGAGCGTAGCACTCACACCCATCCTGCATAGGGAGGTCAGCACATGCCCTCCAAAGCAGAAAGCAGTAGTTAGCAATGTAAGAGCGGCCCTAGAGATCAGTTCTGAGTGTTATCTGGGACCCTGACAGGAAATAGAAAAACCTAGAAAGATGAAATTTCTATGACTATGCTTAAGATATCTCAAATAATAGATTGATACATTAACTACCCTTAATAAGTTAATTAAAAAGGAAATAGTTGTGCATAAAAAATTATGTACAAAATGATTCACAAAAACAAGTTTATCTTGACACTGTATTCCTAAAAGAAACAGTTGTAACATGTTAGTTAAGTGCTTTTCTCCAATTACCCAGGCACAAATATGTTCATTCCTTCCAAGATGGACATTCACATGCACACTTCCTTTTTAAAATACAAATAAGATCATATCATATGTGGAATTAGTTTCACCTGACATTATTTACTTGTCAATATATCTTAGGACTCTCTGAATAATAGCATGGATAAATCCAAATCTTTTGTTAAAGAAAATAGATACGCTGAAGGTATAATTATATAATGAAGTTTAGTTTTTATTTTTTTATTCTAATTTGTTATATATGATAGTAGAATGAATTACAATTCATATTACACATATAGAGCACAATTTTTCATTTCTCTGGTTGTATACAAAGTATATTCACACCATTCGCATCTTTATATATGTGGTTAGGGTAATGATGTCCATCTCATTCCACCATATTTTCTACCCCCATGCCCCCTCCCCTCCCTTCCCACCACTTTTCCTATCTAGAGTTCATCTAATCCTCCCACTCTCCCCATCCCAACCCCTCTATGAATCAGCCTCCTTATATCAGAGAAAAAAAATTGGTATTTGTTTTTTTTTGAATTGACTAACTTCACTTAGCATTATATTCTCCACCTCCATCCATTTACCTGCAAATGCCATGATTTTAATCTTTTATTGCTGAGTAATATTCCATTGTGTATATATACCATATTTGCTTTATCCATTCACATACTGAGGAGCATTTAGTTTGGTTCTACAGTTTAGCTATTGTGGATTGTGCTGCTATAAACATTAATGTGGTTGTGTCCCTGAGTATGCTGTTTTTAAGTCCTTGGGTATAGACGGAGGAGTGGGATAGCTGGGTCAAAAGATTCCAAGGAATCTCCATACTGCTTTCCATATCGGCTGTACAAATTTGCAGTCCCATCAGCAATGTATGAGTGTGCCTTTCCCCCCACATCCTCACCAACACTTATTGTTTTTTTTTTTTTTTTTTTTTTTGTATTCTTAATAGATGCCATTCTGACTGGAGTAAGATGAAATCTTAGAGGACTTTTGATTTGCATTTCTCTAATTACTAGAGATGTTGAATTTTTTTTCATATATTTGTTGATTGATTGTATATCATCTTCTGAGAACTGTCTGTTCAGGTCCTTGGTCCATTTATTGATTGGGTTATTTATTTTTTTGGTGTTTTTTGAACTTTTTGAGTTCTTTATATACCCTAGAGATTAGTGCTCTATCTGATGTGCAAGTGGTAAAAATTTGTTCCCAATATTGTAGGCTCTCTATTCACCTCAGTGATTATTTCTTTTGCTGAGAAGAAGCTTTTTAGTTTGAATCCATCCCATTTATTAATTCTTGATTTTAATTCTTGCGCTATAGGAGTCTTATTAAGGAAGTCGTGACTTAATCTGACATGATGGAGATTTGGGCCTACTTTTTCTTCTATTAGAAGCAGGGTCTCTGGTTTAATTCCTAGGATCTTAATCCACTTTGAGTTGAGTTTTATGCATGGAGAGAGATAAGGGTTTAATTTCAATTTGTTGTGTTTGGATTTCCAGTTTTCCCAGCACCATTTGTTGAAGAGGCTATCTTTTCTCCTATGTATGTTTTTGATGCCTTTGTATAATATAAAATAACTATAATTATGTGGGTTAGTCTCTGTGTCCTCTATTCTGTACCATTGGTCTACCATTAATTTTCTTAATAATGTTTTTAGTGTTTTAAAATATTACAGTTATATAAATTAACTAGGTAACATCATTAAAATAATTTTTGTTCACTTGTACAGGTATGTTTGTTGATTAGATTTATATATTTACTATATTAAAGGATGACTCATTTTACATTTTGGCAAATATTCTCAAATTTCTGAGGAATTTCTTTTTTTAATTTTTCCTCCCAATATTGTTCTCAGATTAGATTATTTTTTATTATATTCTCCTAGAGAAGTAGAGTGGAAAATGTTTGACCTGGATAATCCACCTGCCACACAAAGCAGTCATAGAGCCCATTTTCTTACTCTCTTAATCTCATGCACATTCTTACCCCAAATGCATTTGTCTAAGTGCTTTAATGATTGGTCTTTTTGTGTTAGCTCAACACTTTCCATATGATTTTGAACTCTACATCACTAACCTTTAAATGGCAATGCATTTTCTCACTTACACTGGCTCTTTTTCAGTATATTACCTTTTTTCTCCAATAAATATTACTTATCTGTGAAGCCATTTGATAATTTAGGAACCATCTAAAAAATAGGGGATAGAGACTCTAAATAACTTCCAGAGTCATTTCCAGCTGCAAACTTCTTAGCATCATATTTTTTCAACTCTGTGTGGCTATAAAAGATATTTAGGTATTCTCAGAGGGATATTTTATTCTCTTCCCTTGTTGATTTCAATATTTCAGTTGGACTGTTCTTATCATTTAATATTAACCATGGCTTCTGCTTTTACCATGGATATTCACAATAGTATCAGGTGCTTGAAGATTCCAATTTCACAGGATAATTATTTGACCACTGCTATTAACAGTTGTATTCACTTCCAAAGGCCAAGGTATCCACCACTTAGAAGAGTTAGAGTGACTAATTTGCCAACTTCTCAAATCGGTCTACATCATGAAATTGATATAATTTCTTTGGTTGGCTTATGTACAGCCTTTATAAAAGTAAGTTGAAAAACCTTTATGCTACTACAAAACACCTTGCCACTGCACCTTTAAGTATCTAAAACCTACCTGATAAATAGTTATTACATTTTATCTGATTTCATAGAGGTAAAAACCAAGTTTAATATATTCATCAAAGAAAAGTTTTGTGGTATATCCATAAAGGAAAAAAAAAAACTAACTCACTTATAAGTGAAAGGTACAGTAAAAAAAGTACTAAAACATTTTAACATATAACTGAAGAATGACTTATCCTACTTACTTTGAATTCTATCAATATGCAGGGAAATGTTACCTATTAAATAAGAGCATCCACTCATCAACTGTACTTGAAACTTGATTGCTGGTATTCTTATGATGCTTGGGGCTGAAAGCCAAACTATTACAAGGACTTTAATTTCTGTTATCTAAGATTCCCTTTCCCCACCTCCAAAAAAACATCCAATCAGATAAGATTAAGATAACCCAGTCTCCTACAAGTCAAGAATACCAATCATTTTAATTACTAGCCTTGAAAAAGTGATACTTTCTGCATACAGACACATCTTTGTACTATTTGAAAACAAAGAAGTCCAGTATTTGGAATATTCAAGTAATATAAGAACTTGAAAATGAAAGATTTACAACTAAGCACTAAAAATAAATAAATTAATTAAACTTAAACATCAGGATAAATACTATTAAAATCTCAAAAAATAAATAAATAAAAGCTAGTACTTATAAGGTTCCGTCACATAAAAGATAATGTAATGATTAGATGCTAAGAAATTAGCAAATGAAATGAAAATTTTACTGTAGACATGTAGGAAAAAAGAAATCAAAGGTTTCAGGTGTGGTGTCACTCATCTGTAGTACCAGCTACTTGGGCAGTTTAGGCAGGAAGATTGCTAATTCAGGCCAGCATGAGTAAAGTAGCAAGGCAGTATCTCAAAAAATTAATTTTAAAAAAGGGCTGGTGGTGTATCTCAAGTGGTAGAGAATATGCCTAGCAGGCTTAAGGCCTGGGGAGTGATCCTAGTACAAGTAAAAAACAATAACAACAACAAAAAGGTGAGAAGAAGAGCAAAGGACAGGAAAAATAGGAAAAATTAAGTTACTGAGGTCAAATGAAATAGCACAGTGGGAATACATGTTATTTACAAAACTTAAAACACTGAGGGTAGAAACTAGCAAAATAGTCTTCAAAGTATGGATAGCTTTTTCAACTTGTTTTTACACTTCTAAGACCTTACCCTAAAAAGTTATCAGAGACTTAAATCAACTGTTACCACCAAAGATATTTTTTTCAAATCTATCTTTTAATCAAATATATAGGACTTATCTAAATAAAAACCATTTAGGAAGTTCTTAAGTAACTTATTTCCTGTATATAGCAGTTATACAAAATGTTAGGTAAAAATTAAATAGAATTAAAAATTATATAAGGAATGTGATTTTCTAAAAATGAAACAGTAAGTGTACCTATTTATGGAGTACAGTGTAATAGAATGCAGGTTTACAATGTGTAAAGATCAGTCCAGGGTAATTGGCATATGGAATGTCATTTTTATAGAGCAGAAAATGTTTAAAAAATAAGGAAGAATATATGCTAAAATTGTTTATGAAAAAGATTTTCCATGACACTAGAGCATTTTTGTACATTTAACATTTTGTTTACATTACATAAATTACTTATATGGCAATTTGCATGATAAAAAAACATACAATGCCTATAATGATACTTTGTAATTAAGGAAAGGTCTACAAAAGTTAATTAAGTCCTGATTAATCCTTTATTTCTTATCCTGATTTTAGTCCACATCTCAAATAGTTTTCACATTCACAAAGCAATGAAATCTCACCAAAATGTATTTTGTTTGTTGATTATTTGTATCAAATTTAGAATTTTTAGTGGAAAAAAAAAAGAAGAAATACATTTGACAACAGATGTGGGCGGATAAGTGGATTAAAAAAAGTAGGAGTCTATATTTTTGAAATTTATTGCAGCAAGATGGATTGGTGCAAAAAAAAGAAAAAATAGATCAACTAATTTGAATTTCAAGCAATTTGCTACTTAATATAAGCAACAGAAGTGAACAATTTACTAACCTGATTAAATGCTAAATAAATAATATGAAGGGAGTGGAGGACAGTTGGGTGTCCCTGTCAATTAGTAGTAGTCCTGTGGAATTAAGGATATACCCGACAGTGATGTTCATTGCTATACTAGCAACAGGAACCTGCTGTTGAACCAAAGTCCTTGTGCCAGGCCAACCACTGGGCTTCCAGAACTGGTTTGTTTCATTACTTCCAAATGAATAATAATACCAACATCAACATATATCCAGAGTTTACACAATAAAACCATTATGACTCATGAAATACAGGTTGATTTACTTTTAATTCAGATTTCCACTTAATTCAAATTGAACCATGGTATTCATTATCAAGGCTCACTTGATGGAAAGAAATATGACCCAGTCCAATTAGCAGGAGCAACAGAAGATTCATATTAAAGAAATAAGACAGGTAGAGCAAAAAAGTTTCTAGAAACTATAAAGTGATCAGCATCTGTTTTCCACCTCTTTCTTTTAAAATGATATCCCACCCTTTGAAAGGTTATAAAAAAGTAAAATGTCAACATAAACTATATTAATTATTAAAATATTAACACACTAAATGACTACTCCCCATCTAACATTTCTCCCCATTTTCCCCACCCTCAGAAGTTTCTCCCTCTCTCTTTTCTCTCATTGTTATCTCTATACCCTACTATGGGCTCCACAACCCAGCAATATGTAAAACTGACTTAATGTTTTAGATCCCACTATCCCATATATTTTTATTTGTAGAGATTAGATTGCTGCCTTAATAATTGTCCTTAAATATCAACACCTGTACAGCTTCAAAGTTTTAGAAGCTTTGAGTATGCTTCTATGTTCCTGATTCAAAATCTCAAGAGAGAAATCTGATGGGCTCTGATTGAATTAAATGTTTCACTGTAGATCAATCACATGCAGTGACAGGAGTTACCTTATGCAAAGGTAGGCAACTAGACCAGCTTCTTGCAAAAGAGCCCTTGAGGTCATTTCTGTGTTTGAGTGATAAGTGCTTCAGACTTCTTGACTATACAATATGTGTATTTATGTCACATTTTAATATGTATAAAATATTTTATACAAAAATATCATCAGGGCTATCTTCATGAGCTCATGACCTGTGCAGTTACAGAGGACCCTGATTAGAAAAGAGTCTTGCACATGGTTCAATGCTCAGTTGTTACTTTGTTGAATTTTTTAACCATATTTGAACAAGTGGCCTCTACATTTTCTTTTCCGACTGGACCCCACATATTCATAGTTGGATTTCAGTATAGTCCTTGCTTCTGACATGGGCTAATTCCAATACTGTGTAAAGCTAATCTGCAGATAGAGTGCCCTTTTGACTCGTTCAGATTCAGTGCACTAAAGAACAGGGAAAAAAGTCATCACTAAAATTCTAAAACAGTAATCTAAGACTACGTTAATATGCTTCATATAATGCAGCATCACCATTTATATTACATTACATTAAAATCCAATCACCATTAATACAGATCAATTTAGGTGGCCTATTAATTAAAAGTAGATGATGGAGGAAAAATAATAAAACTTTCAGAGTCCTGGTAAAAGTAATTTGACTTTAAGATTCTTTAAACTGTTCCTCAATCCCTAGTGCTTAGTAAATCCACCAGGGAGATATAATAGAAATATACCTTTATAAATGTTTCATTGCCTTCTCTGAACCTTCTCTGAACCTTGTCTGACCTTTCTCTCCAATCTTTAAAGCTTAGAAATCTACAGAGCGGTATAGCTACTCATAGTTAGGTGGTGCTGGCAAGGTACTTAATATTTTTTTTCAACCTTTTATTTGTTTATCTGTAAAATGTAGAAAATAATAGTAACTAACAATGTAGAAAACAAGAGTAACTAAGCAGAAAGAGATAGCGGTGAGAATTAAAGAAATAATGCAAATGAGCACTTGGCACAGTACTGGCTGGACAGTAGGACCAGGTAAGCAGTACTCTTCATGATTATCTTATTATAGCACTTAGTATGCTGTGTTTACCATTTGTGTTACTTATTTGCCCATCTACCATACTGTTTCCCAGGTACTTGCAAAAAGGGACCTTTCCTTTCTTATTGTGTCTCATTAGAAAATATAGAAATATGAAGACGTTAAATGCCCTCCCCACCATAAAAGTGTTTGATAAGACTTTAATGAATTTCCTGAATTTCTTATAGAAAAACCTCCCTTAAAATTTGTCACATTCAAACAAATTATTGTATTCTATTCTGGGGGTTACATCAATCCTAAAAAACTTCATTCATGCACATCTAAAAGTTCATTTACTGCACTATCTATTAGCCATTGTCTAAACAGGAAACAAATATTGCTACTTTATTTTGAATTTTATGAAAATAAAATTAGAAATTCAAAACATCCATGCCATCAGCCATGTTTTAAATGCTCAATAGTCACATCCTATTTAAATTACATTCAAAATTTCTTTGACTCAATTAATAATTAAACATTCAGTTCTAGTTGGCTAGCCATATTTCTAGTGTTCAATAGTCTCATGATGAGTGGCTACAGTTTTAGAGAAGTACAAATACAGTACATCAATGTGAAAGTTCTATTGAACAGGACTGAGCAGACCCTAGAAAGCCCTAGTCTAAGGGAAGAAGTGGAAGGACTTGGGGTGTATGGGTGTGTTTGGTGTGAGCAGGTATAAAATCTGTTCAGGAAAATGCAACTGTATTTCCTAATGACACTCATGTTGATTTTTTTTCAAGTTCTCTCAATTATTAATTCCATGGGTATGTAAACGTTTCTTCAACATAAAAATGACAGTCATTATTAGCAGCTTGGAACTTTTAATGGCACCTGAAATTTGGGTTTAAATAGACACATAGTTGAAAGCCATGTTTTCTATTTTAAAATAGGTGGTTCTCTTGGGCAAGTTTAATTTTTTTTTCATTTGTAAAGTGATACCAGCACTTATTAGGAATGTTTTATAATTTAGAAACAAAAGACCTGAAGCATTTATGTAGCCAATAGATTTAAGATATGGCAACAAATATAATAACATTTTCTACCTGGAGGAGCCTGATATTCCTTCTACAATCTCTGATTAATTTTAATAATCAGAACTGGGGAAATTAATTTGTTCTTTCTCCACAGTGACTTGTTCATACTGAACAAGATTACACGCATCTATCATCTTTGTATTCCTACATCCTGGAATACTGATAACATACTGCAGTCATCTAATATTTATTGAATTAATATATGCTTAAACCTACAGATTGAGTAAGCACAGAACAAAGAATGTAACATAGGAATTCTGAATCTGTGGGGTGTTTCAGTGCAAAGAGCAAGAGAGAGAAAAATACTACAATATTTCACTTTTTGTTTTGTGACCCTGGGCAATTATCTAATCTTTCAGTCCTCAGTTTTGTCCTCTCTAAAATAAAGAACTGAGATTACATGATCCATAAACATTTCGGTTTATTCTCTGACTTGGCTTTTAGCTTGTCCTCCAAAGCAGATATCATAGAACACAAGACAACAAAGCTCTCTGACCTGTCAAAAAACTTATATTTTATATGTTTCAGAGGTCAATTATGTCATAGAATCCCTTGCTGTTGTTACTGCTTTTTATTTATTTATAGTTGAAAAAAGAATAATGAAGGCTATATTTATAAATAAGTAGACTATTTCCAATATAACATTAATTAAGAAATGAAACATATTCCATGGATTCTTCTTTACTTAGTGTCTCATCTCATTATGAATTCTTCCACATGCTAGGTAAGCCACTGCATCCAGGAACCTGAAAAATGATGGTCTGTCTTGAGAGACAAGTCATTCCACCAAGTGTTCTTACTGCCCATGTACTAAAACTGCTTCTCAGAATTCAGATGGAAACAGCTTCTGGTGAGTGTTCAGCCCTCCTTAAAAGTATTCTTGGACCACTTATCCTGGCATAATACTGTGAGAGTGTTCGCAAACAAAGAAACAAAACATACTGCAAGTAAGTAGCCTAGAAGAAAGAACTGAATAAACAAGAAACAAAAATCAATTCAACAACAGTGTTCAGCATTAAGATTTATTATGTTTAGAAAAAAATTTCAAAGAAGTATTGTGAAAACTTTTAGCACAAATTCGAAATAAGGAAGTGATGCTATTATAAAAACCTGGACATAATATGAACTAGTGCCCATTTTTCAAAGATTCCTTTGGGGCCCACGTCTACATAATTTCCCACTTCTCGTTTTGTAATGGACAAGAATCAGTGGGACCAGTTGATTCTCAGGTCCACACCTCCTCTTTTAAAATGGTAAATCTGGTTTCCAATGAAATATGTTTTCTTCTTGGATAGTAGACTTCCTTTTGATTTTTGGCAGCTGGAAGTGCCCAAAAGAGGCAAGAATGCAGGGAAAAGCAGATGTTTTCGCTTCTGGTTCCAGCTGTGTTAAAGTTCCTTGCAATGGGTATTTTGTTTTCTAGACTTAGATTTTGCCTCACATTTTATATCCTTAAAATGATTTGCACTTGCCTATTTCTCATGTTAATGGAAACATACTGTGTGTATTCTTTTGCACGTAGTGTCTTTTATTCAATATTACACAGAATTTAACTTTGTTGAACATCACAGTAATTTGTTCATTTGCTTTGCTCAGTAGCACTCATCACATGGATACTTTGCCATTCAACAATTCGACTTTTGTGGGCATTTATTTCCAGGCTTTTAGGATTATGATCAATATTGCTATGAACATTCATGTATAAGTAGTTGAATCCCTATTTAAGTGTTTTCATAGGTTTAATATTGCAGATAGATATGGGTAGATAGAATTTACTAAGCTTTGAAATATATCTCTTAAGCTTTAGTATATAATGCCTCAGTGTTTTGTTAAAAAGAACATCTTGACTTATTTTCACACACTACAATGTATAAAATTTTTCAATTGTTTTACATTCTTACTAACAATTTCTATTGTTAGACTTAAAAAAAAAAAAAAACTTTACCACTTCTTTCTGATGTAGTGTTGCAAGGCTGAGTACATTTCCATAGAATAATTGACCATTTGGATTCCCCTATTGTGAACTATTGGATGTTGTTTTTTCTCTTTGATTTTGAGTTCTATCTGAACTCTTACATTACTAATTCATTAGCTGCCTATTACATGTTAGAAATATAGTTTCTCAACCAGCATATTATAATTCTCATAATGGGGTTTTCTGAATGGTAGTTCTTAATTTTAGTGCAACCCAATTTGTATTTTTTCCTTTCATTCTTTCTTCCTCTTTGTGTTTTATTTAGTGAATTCTCCCTTACTCCAAGTTGTGAAAATATTCTCATTTTACCTTCTAAGCATTTTAATGCAATTCTTCTCTAATTATAGTCCAGAAAGTAATTATGAATATGTTATGAGTTGGGTTCAATTTCATTCTGTGCCTTACCCCCATAGAAATAATCAATATTACTAACAGTCTTTATTGGATTTTCTTCACTTTCACATAGCTATATCTCACTCAAGGTTTATAACTTGTAAGAAATATTATTTCCTCTACAAATGCTTCTATGAAACTGCCTCTTCCCTTCCTCGACAATCCTCATGCACTACATCCCACACACATCTTTACATAGTATGTTTGCTTTCCTCCCTGCAGTTATGTACTAAACAGCATTGTCAAACTCTGAAAATCGTTTCCCTCTTTTAATGAGCTATAAGTGCCTTTAAGAGTATAGATACTCTAAGTCATCTTCATATTTCATATGCTGACACCCATTTTTCAATGAATAACATGACAAGGCAAACTTTTCTAAATCTTAATTCGTATTGATTACAAAATCAAAATAAAATACCTTTTAATATTTCTCAAGAAAAAAAACCTGTTACATATTCAGAATTTTCTGAATTTTAGTTTTCTTGGCACTACTAATGTAAATAGTAAAATTTTATTTTAAAAATATTCAGAATATAAAACTTCAAATATATTCAGTGATAAATTTTAAAATGTGCTTTTATAGCATATTATTTATCTGTGGTTTCCAAAGAGCACCTCTGTAATGTGACCTTATTTGCAAAGTCAACCTTAAGTCAGTCCAGTTGTTTTGGAGTGGGTATTTGTTGCCCTCCCATTTTGTCTTCCCTTAAGTTGGTCTCAAAAGTTAATTCTCTGTAATAGATTAGAAAACCAGACAAATATACATAGATACAGTTATCTTATAATCAACAAACATGCCAAAAACATGCATTGAAGATAGGCTTTTTAAAGAAAGGTGCTAGGAACACTCAGTATTTGTATGTATAATAATGGAATTATATTCCTACCTATCTCCCTTCACAAAAGTCAATTCAATATGGATCAAAGTTCTAGGAATGAGATAAGAAACTCTGCAACTGCTAGAAGAAACCGCACAGTCAACATTCCAATATATTTGCACAAGCACCAACTTCCTTAACAAGACTCCTAAAGCTTAAGAAATAAAGCCAATAAAGAATCAATAAGTAGGATGGCATCAAATTAAAAAGCTTCTAAACAGCAAAGGAAACAATTAAAAGCATGAAGAGAGAACCTAAAAAAAATAGGGTATCTTTGCCACCTGGGCCTTAGGGAATTAATATTCAGAATACATAAAGAACTCAAAAATTAATACCACAATAACAAATAACCCAATTATTAAATGGTGAAAAGAACAAAAAAGACACTCAAAATAAGAAATGCAAATGATCAATGCATACAGAAAAAATTCTCAATATATCCAGCAATCAGGGAAATGCAAGTTAAAACTAGAGTGAGATTTCACCTCACTCCAAACAGAATGATACTTATCAAGAATACAAATAATAATAAATATTACTGAGGATGTGTGAAAAAAGGTATATTCATATATTGCTGGGTGGGGACTGCAAATTAGTAGAGCCACAGTGGAAAGCGCTATGAAGATTCCTCAAAGAACTAGGGGCCTGGGATTGTGACTCAGTGGTAGAGCACTTGCCTAGAATTTGTGAGGCAGTGGGTTCGATTCTCAGCACCACATATAAGTAAATAAATGAAATAAAGGCCTATCAGCAACTAAAAAAGTATTTTAAAAAAAAGACTAAGGAGTGAACCACCATATGATCCAGCTATTCTACTTTGCTATATTTATTCAAAAGAACTAAAATCAGATTACTATGGTGATAAATACACATCTATGTTTATAGCAGCATAATTTTCAACAGCCAAGTTATGAAACCAACCCAAATGCCTGTCACCAGATTGAATGGATAAAGAAAATGTGATGTTTATATATGCACAATGGAGTTTTACTCAACCATAATGAAAAACGAAATTATGGCATTTGCTGTTACATTGATGGAACTGGAGAACGTCATGTTAAGTGATACAAGCTAAACTAGGAAAATCAAGGGTCAAATGTTTTCTCTCATATGACCAGAATAGGGGGGTAAAAAGGAGAGGTGGAACCCAGGAATATAGAAGGGATCAGTGGAACAGAGGAAGGGGATTGAGGGAAAAGGAGGAAAGATGAGAAAAGGGAGGAACAGTAAAATGAAATTTCTCAAACTATCCTCCATACATTACAAATATACCACAGTGAATTTTTCCTTTATGTATATTAAAGCACTAAGAAAAAAATGATAAATAAATGGAAGGAAGACCAATAGATCAGATGAAGTGAAAAAGGTAGAGGGAGGGAGGAAGGCAAGGTGGACATATTGGGGACTGAATTGAAGAAAATTTTATTTCATGCCTTTATGTAAAAATGAACCCCAATATTATATATAGCTATAATGCATCAATTAAAACATAAATTTAGAAAAGTTATTCCTTTGTAAATCAAGGGTTGAAAGGAATAAAGTACAGGAATCACAACTCTACTGAATGGGAAGTACAGATTTTAAATACATAGTGCTGGCTAAAAATTCTTGCTTCCTCTACTACCCAAATTTTTTTCTCTGAATTTTTATTTACATATTTTTGTTATCTGATATTTAACTTTCTAATATTTTATTCGGTTCAGAATTACAACTGTCACAGTTTAAACAAGTGCCATTGTTCCTGTTAAATTATTAGGAACAATTATCAACATGCTTTTTATATTGTAATGTCTCTACTCTTGTTTCCAGGAGGCTCAGAGCCAAAGTGGTGCTTAATTTTAACAACTATACCAATATTTGTGGCTAAGATCTTTGCTCTACATGCCCTCATTTTATGATTATTAACAGTATTATTTTATTTCATATGTGCTATTTGATCTAAGTCACTAAAATTCCATCCTGTATATCGGTGCATATGTATGTCTATGTATAAACAGCCTTTTACTTCTACTGAATAGATGCAATGTAAATATAGCACAAATTTATCTAGCATCAGGCTGATGAATTATTATGACTATTTTGATAGCTCTGTAATTCATTATAACATTCTCTCTACAACTCACTTTTTCTTAATTTACTAAATGTGTCAGGTCCAATCACAACCATATTTCTTTCTTCAAAGTTAAAAAATTATGAAATTGTGTTTTATATAGTTGGGCAAGATCTATTCCTTAAGTAATTATATTTGGGGGTATTTATCTTAAATTAATTAAAATAATGCATATAAGTAATAAGCTCAGCATATATATGATGGAAAAAGATGTTTTCAACATAATAGACAATCTAAAGTGATGCTTTAGCTTCAGTGTTACTCATTTCATATCCCTAATGCCTAGTTTTGACAGGTGTTTTTCAATGGTCTAGTCCTATCTTGGTATTTAGTGCATTGTACCAGAATTATCCACTTATCTGCATTTCCAACTACATTCCAACTCTTTGCAGACTGTAATATTTTTGAAAATAGAGATGATATTTTATTGTAGAACCTGTAACATAATAGCTATTCTCAAAATACTGTTGAATGAACAAAGAAGAAATAAAGATTGCTGAAATAATTCTGTCTCTACTACAGACTATAATAATCCTCCGTTTAGAGCTTCCTACAGCATTTGTCACATTCAACCTTGCATTGTACATATTTCTATATTTGGCATACAACTCCCTTTAAATGTGACAGAGTCACCAAATTCTGTATCTTTATAAAACAATTGACAATGAGTTTAGTATACAAAAAGTACCCAAACAGTGAACTTTAAACAAGGGAATAAGTACAAGATCCTTTAAGTGTCTTAGGGAAATCTGTGTTTTTCCACAGATATTCAAAAGATTACTTGTTTTTCTTTTGGTTTGGTTTGTTTTTTTAATGCCATATACATAGCTATGTGTAACAGACTTGGGCAAACAGTCATTTCTGTAATTTATCAGTTCTGGAGTTCCTATTACATATGTCACATTGTTCTACTAATGGGAAAACAATAGAAATGATACAGGATCTCTGTTGTTGAGGAGCTTATCAGAAAGAATAAATTAAAAAACAATGTAAACAATGTAATGATAAACATGGAAAGGAAAAGTTATTGGGTTGGCAAAGAATTGTGGGAGATTGCATCAGTCATAGTACATACAGGAGTTCTATATGTTGGAACAGACTTTATAAGCCAGAAATAATAATGCTATGCTTAAAAAAATACACAAAAGTATATACAAAGCCAATTTTTAAAAGGCAAAACAAAATGGATTAAAACCATAAAACTTTTAGAAGAAAACATAAGTAAAATCCCACTGTCGCTGGGCGTGGTGGTGCATGCCTGTAATCACAGGAGGTTGTTAGCATGAGGCGGAAGGATTGCTAGTTCAAAGCTAGCCTCAGCAATTTAGCAAGGCCCTAAGCAATTCAGTGAGATCCTATCTCCAAGAAAGAAAGAAAAACAAAACAAAAGGGGAGGCATGTGACTCAGTGGTTAAGAGCCCTGAGTTCAATCCCAGGTACCAAAAAAAAAAAAAAAAAAAACCTACTCAAAACCTATTTGTCATTGGTTATGGCAGTGATTGTTTTATTTGTTAGCAAAAGAGACAATAAAGTAAAACTAAACAATTGGGACTATATAAAACTAAAAAGTGTCTGCAGAGCAAAGGGAATGATCAATAAAATGAAAAAGCAACACAGAATAAAATATTTGCAAAACATATATCTGATAAAGGGCTAATAGCCATTATCTGTAAGGAACTTGGACAACTCAATAGCAAAAATTATAATGTTTTCAAAAATGAGCAAAGGACCTGGATACCCATTTTCTAAGTAAAACATTAAAAATGGGCAATAGGTATGTGAAAAGATGTACCACACCATTAATCATCAGGGAAATGCACATCAAAACTACAGGAGACATTACCTCACAACTGTTAGTACGCATATGATCAAAAAGACAAGAGATAAAGTGTTGGCCAGGATGTAGAAAAAAGGCAGTCCTTTTACATTGTGGGTGGAAATGCATATTAATACATACACTGTGGGAAATAGTATGGAGAGTCCTCAAAAAAATATTAGACTTACCACATAATCCAGCAATCCTTTCTCTGGGTATTATTACCTATCCAAAGAAAGAGAATCACTGTATCTAAGAGAGTTATGAACTCTTGGGTTTATTGCTGCTTTATTAACAATAGGAAAGATATGAAACCAATCTCAGTATCCATCAACAAGTGAATAAATAAAGGGATTGTGATAATTTTGTGCACATATGTGTGTAAACATACAGCATGTGACTATAGTTCATAATTGCATACCATACAGATCAAATCTGCTGAAAGCAGATTTTGAGTAGTCTCACCACATTCACAAAAAATAACTAAGTAAGGTATGTTAAATAAGTTGAAGGTGGTAATCAGTTCACAACATTTATATTCATCAAAACATTACATTGTACACTGAGTATATATAATTTTGATTTTCAGTTATACCTCAATACAGCTAAAAACTGGAAAATTTGAAACACTTAGAATGTATAAGGAAATATGAATTTGTTGAATGGGTCAAATAAAATCCAACTTGTATTTAGCTTATATAAATCACCTTTTTGTAACGTTACCATGGCCAATATATCAATAAACTAAGCCAACATTAATGTAATTGCCATATATGTTAAATATGTCACTTTCATACAACCCTATATTATTTATTATATATATAAGGTACTAAAGAAAAAAATTAACTCATATATTTGGATTTTCAAGAAAAATCTTAATAGTCCAGGATTCTCTTATCCATCTTGCCCCTTCAAGAAATACTGACCATTTTATCATTTGTGTGTGCATTTGTTACATATACTCCCTGTTTTATTAACTAGAAGGTTCTGGTACATCTATTGTACTTTATTCTTCAGAAAAGAATGCTTTTTCTGACAGAATTTATTAAGAAGTTCCAAGGACATTACCAGGTAATTAGTGCAAGATCATGTTCTAAAGATCAGAAATGATAATGGTGAGCTTAAATTGCTGAAATAAAATTAAAATATTGCAACAGTGTGCTTTCTCCCTCCCTCAGTTCTATAAGGCAACATAATTATTTAGTAGTATATTAGAACAATAAGATATTGTATAGATTGAGATTAACAAATGGAGATAGTATTGAGGGTAAGAACAGAATAATCTTTAGGCATGATTGGAAGTCTGAAGGTGAATCTATACTGGATGCTAGGAAACAAATATGCACATATATACACACTAATACACAACAGAATGGGAAACTTGTTACATTCCTCTCAGACCAGTCCCATACTTCTCCAGTATTTTTCTAGCTGCCAGTTCAATTCCTTCTCTTGCCTGAAAATCTGCAAATCTGATTGATCCAAATCTAGGCCATTATATAGGAACATTTTAGTAGAGGTTTCAGGTCACTATGTATTCATAATTGTAGCTGGGGATTTATGTGCTTTCCTTACTTGTTATTTCCTTCATGGTGAACATTTCCAGACATGTCCAATGCCAATTTGTTATTGAGTTGATTTTTGTTTAATGGCTACCATTCTTTCTATGTATAATTTCCTTAACAGAGAGTACTATATGATAGAGGAATGATTTTAGGATTCTAGAATCAGACTACCCATAACAATGTTCAACAGATATACTAGAAATTCATGCTGTCAAGTTCTGTGGAAGTTTTATTCTGCTTGGTTATTGTGTGTCTATTTCTATTATATTGTAGTAATCTCTTAATATATATTGCATTATAGGTAATGTTCAGCATATTTTTCTATTTCTAAGAATATTTAACAGTTAAAATATGTAATATTATGGGGCTTGGGGACATAGCTCAATGGTAGAGTCTTGCCTCACATATGCAAAGCCCTGAGTTTGGTTCCCAGCATTGCCCCCCCCCCCCAAAAAAAAAAGTAATATTACTAAATCACTGCAATTTTTAAGTCTTATTTTTCTTATGAAAATCTAAAAGAGTTGGACACAGTAACATATGCCTGAATTCCCAGGGACACAGTAACACATGCCTGAATTCCCAGCAGGTTGGGAGGCTGAAGCAGGAGGATCTTGAGTTCAAGGCCAGCCTCAGCAACTTAGCAAGGCCCTAAGCAACTCAGTGAGATACTGTCTCTAAATAAAATATTAAAAAGGGCTGAGGATGTGGCTCAGTGTCTAAGCATCCTGGAAACATTGGGTTCAATACTTGGTACTAAAAAAAAAGTATCAAAAGATCATATTTTGGTTTCAGTAGATGCGAGAAAAAAATTAACTTATAAAAATTTACATCCTAGGGATTTTATCACAGTTCATTAAAAACTGATGCCAAAGCCCCCTGACATTTAAATTATGCCATCCTTCAGTATATCAATATTTTCAAGATACTTAGGTATTTTTCATATTGATAAACTGGGAGTGATACCTTTATTTCATGTGTTGTCATCAGATAGCATAAATGTTGTTTTAATTTCCAGTGGGTTCCATGATATAGCAGAAACTAGCTTTTGGAATGAGACAGATGTGATTCTAAATCCAGATCACTTATTGAATGAGTGATCTTGGAAATACATTGTTTCCTTTTTGTGTGTGAACTTTGGTTCTTGTGTCTGTAAAGTGGTCATTTTTCCTACCTTATAATATTGCCATATGTACATATTCAAATCCAGACATATAAAAGGTTTTCAATGATTGTGAATGTCTCTAAGTACAGGACCTTATGTGAAAGGGTGACATCAAACATTTTACTTTGCATTTTGAGGCCATAATTCTAAGAAAATTAAGCATATTGCATTGTCAAAGTATGAAAGATCACATATCTGCACATATGAGTATAATATTTTCAAAAAATCAGTTGACTCCCAAGGAGTGAAGGCTTTATACTGAACTGTAGGAAAGTGAGTGTTTTAAAGCTGGGACAGTGTTACAGTGCTGTAAGGCCATTATGTTAAAGTCATTGCACTTTCATAAACTCACAAGGGTTCACAATTTATGTCCTCTAATAAGTATTGTTGCTGGAGGAGAAAGAGAGTTGTTTAAAACACAAAGTACAGTATAATTAAATAAGTCATTGAAGGTCAATTGTTTTTTGGATAAATTGTCTCAATACCACACTGTGAAAAAAAAGGGCTTTAACCTACTCTAAACTGAGTCCTGTGAGGTAAATTGAGGGGAAACATGATGTCTCCAAGATCTGAAACAGTATACAAGGGAATCATAAGCCAATCTGCCAAATGTCCAATGCCTAAAGCTGTCAGCCTTGGGTGGGGAAGAGAGAGACTCTCTCACCAAAAAAAAAAAAAAAAAAAAAAAAAAAAAAAAAAAAAAAAAGCAAAACAGCTATCCATGCCTGCTATTCATAACTCAATAAGAAACAAATCTTAAGACTTATTTACATAGAACATTATTTTATGTACTCAACTCTTCGTCAGGAGTCAAGCAAATATAGTGACTTCAGGCATGAAGATCCTGAACAGTTTTCTCAGTGTCATTGCTGGTTGCTCTAGAACCAGGATGAACCTTTCACAGAGCACATTTCTGTTTTCTTAAATTTGTTTGTTTGTTTGTAGCCTACGTGGAAAATCAGCAGGATGAGTATTATACACATTGGGATGAGGTGTTATGTAAGTTCTATTGTATTCCTGGTGGGAAAGTGATCCCTGAGTTCTCCACTCAAATTTGACAGGATGTATGTAACCTTGACACAATTAGCAGTTATCTTACCTGTGAGATACTGTACAATGTAATCTATTTTTCTTAGAATTGTGGCCTCAAAATCCAAAGTAATATGTTTCCTGTCACCCTTTCACATAAGGTCCTGTACTTAGGGACATTCACAATCATTGAAAACCTTTTATATGTCTGGATTTAAATATGTACATTATGGCAATATTCTAGGGTAGGAAAAATGACTTTACAGATGCAAGAACCAAAGTTCACGCACAAAAAGGAAAATATATTTCCAAGATCACTCATTGAATAGCTCCCAACACATCATGCCTCCAACCAAAAACATAGAGAACAATATTTCAACAAATCTTGACATTTAAGGTATATTTTAATGTTATCAGAAGGAATGAACTTACTTTATATTATTTGAAGAATTTTCACTGTATTGAAAACATATGAATGCTGAGTGCTATTTAATTCTAATAAATGTATCCTTCTTGAAATGCAAATTTTATCAACTCAAAACTGTTAATTTTATGAATTTATTTCTGAACATGCAACCAATAATATTTTATATTTAGGTTCAGATATCCCCATATTGCACACATACCCAGTTATTTTAGGGGAATAAGAAATATCATTTATAAACTCAAATGTTTGCTGAGATGAAAAAATAAGGAAAAAATTTAAACAAAAACTAAGAAATTCAGAGATTAAGATAGAGAAGCAAGAAAAAAGAAAAATTGAGTTTAGAAAAGCCACAGGTAGGATAAGAATCATAAATAAGAATAAAACTCAGAATTGTGAAGCAGGGTGGAGACAGAGATGGTTCATACATGTAGTTTCCCAGAGAAGGATATAGACTCTGAAATCAATAATTAAAGCTATTAGATCAGAATTTTTACAGACATACAGATATATAAAAAGATGTGGTACAAATCACTCTGAATAGAATATTTGTAATAAATACAGCAATTATGCAAATATCTCATTAAAGTTAGTAGACAAGCAGAGCCTAGAAAGACTTAGTAAGAAAAGTAGGTGGGTGGGTAGATAGATGTGTGTGTGTGTGTGTGTTCACTGTTTTAATTATTCTGTTTTTTAAAAAATAATAATTGTGAAATTAATTTAGGGCTTTTATAGATTCATATTAATTTCCAATCTGTTTTTTAACCATAGTTTCAAGACAGTCATTATAAAGTTTATGCCCAGGTTTTTAGGAAAGAGGGACCTCTGAACTTTTAAATGTTAATTCTCAGAAAATGAAGCAGTAGAGTACATTATACAGGAATCATTACTGTACTTTGCAGCATGAGGTCAAGGTCAAGTTCCAAGTCTGTAGCTATCTACAAACCATATGTCATATCTGTCTTCATATTCTTATCAGTACAAGAATGGTGTAACTAGGAAGAAAGGAAGGATTGTATCACTTCTAATATTTGGCTAAGATATGGAAAATTTATGATTCCACTAAATTTCCAGGTTAACGTTCATTAAATTCCTTGGATAGATTAAACAATGCACACAAGAAATTTTCAAAACAAAAAAAATGGAAAAATGAACCAATATTTGATCTGTATTTAAGAATTAAGATCATAAGGATGCATGATTTCTGTTTTTTTGTTGCATCTACTGTGAGAATAAAAAACATTCTCAGTAATCAGACTCTTGACACTCCAGAAAATAGTGAAGTCACTCTAAAGATGCACAGTCATTGTGAAAGGCAGCGGAGCAACCCCAGGAAGAGACTTCAATCACATATATGTAGAACTCTGTCTCCTTTGGAAAGGAAAAGAGGCTCTGGGTTGAGATGGTAGGGAAATGGAAAGAAACTGGCTCTGGCTCACGAACACATCTACATAGGTAAATACAGAACATATCCAAGCGATCCATGCTGGGCTCATCATAAGACGAGGGCTGTATATGTTCACTTCCCCATCTATTTCATTGCTCAGGAGGATGGCCCTTCTGCTATCAGAAAGTTCCCAAATGAAATATACAGCTACAGGGTTCAGATGAGGCCAGGTGTTGCTTGATCCATATCCTAAGCCCAGGAAGATGAGTTAGTTCTTAAAGGAAATGACAACTTTTTTCAAATTGGGTTGCTTTGATTCAGCAGGCTACAGCACTTAAAATCAAGGATATCAGAAAATGTTTGACTGTCATCTTTGTCTCTGAGAAAGGGACAGTTCATTAGAATGATGGGTAAGATCTAAGTGTCCAGTCACAGAGACAAGTATTCTGATTAAAAAGTCAATTTGTAACATTTTATTGGCAATAGAAGACCTCTATTGCATATTTTCTGTACTGATTTATATGAAATTCACCATACATTAGATAAATTATGCATGGTTCACATTTGATCTTCTTAGATTCTTTCTCCCTCCCATTTTATTTTTTTTTTTTTTTTTTTTTTTTTTTTTTTTTAAGTTTAAGAATATTTTATTTATATGAAAATATTATTATTTCAACCTATAATCAATATAAGGTGATTATTGAAATATTTTACATTCTTTTTCCCCTACCAAGACTTTGGGATCTGGTGTTACTTAACACTGACAGCATGTCTTGATTCAGACCAGACATGCTGCATGTGCTCTATGGCTTCATGTGGCTGGTGGCTGCTGTTGGGATGGTATAGCTCTTGGTTATTTGCAAGATGTGAATGTAGAAAGACGCACTCTGTAAAAAGCAAAGATATCCAAATATATGTATGTTTATTAAACATATAGACAGAGATGGCAATACATGGCTGTGCCTCAGAATTGACTGAGACACCTATTAAAAATAGAAGTGTGGGCTGGGGATATAGCTCAGTTGGTTGAGTGGTTACCTTGCATGCATAAAGCCCCAGGTTCAATCCCCAGCACTGAAAAAAAAAAAAAAAAAAAAAAAAGTAAAAGTGTTGGGCTGGAGTTGTAGCTCAATAGTAGAGCACTTGCCTCGCATGTGTGAGGCACTGGGTTTTATTCTCAGTACAGCATATAAATAAATAAAATGAAGGTCTATCAACAACCTAAAATATATTTTTTTAAAAATAGAAATATCTGTGCCAAAATCCTTGGGTACTTAATTACAATAGAGCAGAGGAATTTGCAACTTTAACAAGTTCCACTAATCATTTTGCTGCATCTAGCTTAGGACTTTCCTGAGAGGAACTCTCCCAAATCAACAGATGGAAAAATATGAAATCCCATCCAGAAGTGTCAGTCCAAGGTCCCAAGGCCATATTCCAGCTCATTTCCCCATCAAAATGTTTACTTTACTCACTCTTGTTGCCTGATTTACATAGACATGTATTCTTAACAGTCAAACATTTTGATTATCTTTCAGTTGAGGTTGTGATCCTAAATTCGTAGAATAAATATGTAAAACACCTGTTTAACAGATTAAATACCTGTTACTGGTGCTAAACAAATTGCAGACTCTCTATTTCAGTACCAATTTCTTCACCATAAATAAATGGAGGAAGGTCTTCAACTGAAAATCTCATGATCAGGGCCTGGGGTTGTGACTCAGAGGTAGAGCGCTTGCCTACTATGCATGAGGCACTGGGTTCTATCCTAAGCACTACATAAAAATAAAATAAAGATATTGTATCCACCTATAACTAAAAAATAGATACTAAAAAAAGTGTTTGCTATTAAAAAAAAAAAATCTCATGATCAGCGCTTTTGTGACCCTGATTCAGGATTTCTATTTCAGAAGGTCTGGAGCAGGGCAAAGAATGCACATCTCCAGCAAGTTCTCAGGGGATGCTGTTGCTGCTGGTTTGGGGGCCACATTTGGAGAACCACTGCTTTAAGATGTCAACAGTGACTCTGAGCAATAGGCCCACATGGGGCAGATCAGAACTGGTCTTTATCTGCAGGAGTAAGGGCTACATTCCAACATGTGTCAATAGTCCCTTCCAACACTAGGTGGCAGAACCCGAGTACAAATCCAAACTAGTCTCCCTCCCATTTTAAAGGGATCTATTGCCGAATAATCTGTCCCTTACTATTTTATTCTTCTTCTTCTTCTTTTTTTTTTTTTTTTTTGGTGCTGGGGATTGAACCCAGGGTCTATGTGCATGCAAGGTAAGCACCTATTTTATTATTCTAAAAGATAAAGTTTAATGACATTCTAGAAGTTGTGAATAAACCACAGAGTAAGCAATTTGAAAAGTGCAGTGGACACTAGAACATTGACAAAGAAGAAATTAAGAAAAATGCAAAATGTATTTTTTAATATGGGAAATGTTTTGTGAAATGAAGTTAGATTCATGACCCACATCTTTTAGATGACTATAATCACTGGCTGTCTTCACTTAAAAATAAAAAATAGTTTTCTTCTTATTGTTTGACATTGTGAACAATAAAAAAAATAATTTAAATCCTTTCAAATACTAAAATCATCATTTTTTAAGAATTAGAAGTTGACCAAGAATCTTTCCAATACTAATTGTAATTAAATACATTTTTACAAATACTATGAAAGTTGGGGGAAAAATATTAACATTTACCATTAAATAACATGGAAAATTCAAAAGGATTACTAAAAAAATTCTTTCTGAGATATAAGTGAGTAAAAAGGATATACTCATCTAGGCATTACATTTTATGAGGGCAGCAAATGAATATTTCAGTACAAGTTTAAAATAGAAAAGCAGTTGTAAAACACTAGTGTTTCAGTTTATGATCTAGAAATCAACTGTGCACATTCCCTTTGGTAATTAAGCAAAGAACATCCTCTTTTAACTTGCTCTTATAAAGCATGACTTTATATTGCTTTACAGATGCAAGATGAGTAAAATACATGAATGTCAATCCCTGTCTTCTGTGTATATATGCCAACAGGAGAAATTGACCCCTTAAGTGATTATACACCACATCAAGCATAGTCTATGTGTCACATCTTCACAAGAGACAGGTGGCAGCATGATGATTCTTCCTCTTAGTTCCATTTTCTCACTCTGTCTGTCCCTCTCCCCACATCCTTATTCTATGCCTCTTCTCTACCCTTCTCTCTAGGGGCTCAAATGTCATTGCTACTTTGGTCTGGAAATGAATCTATTTCTGCTAATTCCTCTTCCTGGGAAGATGGAGAATCCCCTCATTGATTTTGATTTTTTTTTTAGAAGAACAGACTTCTGAACTTTCAAATGATCAGGTTAGGATGGTTATTTTCACATTATTAAGTAATCAAGGAGCAAATGCATTAGCTAAGAGTTGGGTTCACAGGCAGGCCTATCGGCTTAAAAAAAAAAATATTTTGCACTGACAGCTAACCCAGATTCCATTTCTTCCTTTGCCTATGAACCACATGGGAAGCTAAAATGCATTTTAACATTGCATTTTGCCTAAAGGCTATCAGTAAAATTTAATTTTCTTACTGCATTGATTTTTCCATTATATGTTGTAACAGTCTAATGATATCGCATAAGAATTTTCAGTATTGAGGAAAAAGATGTGAATGATTTACCAATGATAACTGCTTGAAACATGTTGTGATTCTGAAACAAATTTCTTGTGCCACTGTTTGATGAGCAAGTGTTAAAAAATATGGTGTATTTCTTATTCTGAGTGCTTGGATGATACTTTCAATTCACACATTGTAAAGTTTAATCCCTTACCCCCATGTGAAAACAGGCTTTCAGTATATGAAATCAAAGAACTTGATAAAGGGCAGGAAATTCATTATCTAGATATAGGGTGGACTCTTATTGTTAAAAATTAATATGTTACAATGAAATAAAGTAACCATAAGAAACTAGGATATAAGGTTCTTATCTCTTAGTTTTGATTGCATTTAGCAAGGGCTCACATCTTGCCCTAATTACATCAAACACATGAAGGTGTAATGTATTCATTTCAAGCTTGGGCAAAGTATGGATCAAAGAAAGCAAGCACATAGCCCATTTCCCTAATTTAAAAAAAAAACAGCAGATTTTCTTTTTATTATAAATGCTTTTCTCATCACTGAAGCTTCAGCAAAACTTAAAATAACCATGTTGAGAAAACATAAAAAAATAGAACCAGTGTCAGTAAAATCAACAGAGGATTCAACATGCCATATGTTCAACAGCTCCAAGGGAATATTTTAATTATTATTTCACTTCGTCATAAACACTACAGGTGGTCATAAATATAAAATGTAAATTTGTGAACAAAAAATTAGGCATGTTAAATGCATCAATGTTAACAAGGAAAGATGCCACCAAAAGAAAAATATCTTAATTGTTAACACTAACCTTTACCTTTAGCATGTTCATAGCATGTCCCTGATACTTATTTTCATTCAATATAATTTCCACTTTTTTAAAATTTAAAGGGATTGAAATAGAAAAGGAGAACATCTGTTTCAAAGAAATAAATTGTTCTTGAAAATGTCATCAAAACAATTTAGAAAGTCAATCCTTTTCCTATTTTAAAACTCTATATTTTAATTTTTAAACTACTATGTGCACTGGGGTAACTATTATTAAAAAATAAAGAAAATTACACCTCTTTATTCTTTACTGAGTATACCCATTTCTGAAAAAGAACATGTCATTCACATACCAAAGGAGCCTTAAATCTTTAAACCAGTTATAGAAACTAATAGGTCCTGCATTTAGTCAATGTAATCAAACTTTAAAATTATAAATTATGATTTTTCATCATTGCTGAGCATTTAATCAGTAAATTATGATATAGTTACAGATTGAAAGTAAATTTCTGAGCTAGTAATGTTAATGATCATCTTCAGCTTTTCAAGTTTCCAACTGATTTTGACTGGTTCATGTCAAAGTTGTATTTGTCACTCAATTTCTCTCTAGAGTATCCAGAATGAATGAAACCCTAGCAACAGCTATTTTTTCTTTTTTACAAGCCAGTGAGTCCTACTTTGGACTTATGATATCCAGAAATGTGAAATAATACATTTCAGTTATTTTATGCTACTTACTTTGTAATAATTTGTTACAAGAGCAACAGGAAAATACAGTGATCAATTATTTACTATCTTATATGTTTAACTACTTAACCTATATATTAGAAATCAAAACAGAATTTAAGATATTTTATTAATAATAACAATCAAGCTCACTCATATACCTATATCATCACTAAAATTATTTTGAAAGTCCTTAAAAAGCACAAAAAACAACAGAATCTGCTTTGTAATTATAATTCATGTATAGTATAGTGTAGTATAAAAGCAGGATTGAGTTAAAGTAAATATCCCCCTTTGGTTGAATTCAGTATTTGAATTCAGTGAGCATTTCTTTTGTTTTTACCAAAGTTTTTAATCTGAAGGCAATTATATACTCACATGACAAATTTACCACATAGAAGAGAAGTTTGTAAGTTTACTACATATGTAAGCTTACCATATATGGAGAACTGGTACAAACTCATGCTTTGAAAATTATACACACCTATACACACACACATACACACATTGAATATGTATAATTAGTTTTAGGTGTCTATTTTGTGAGTTCTTACAAATTTTTAATTTGCATTACACAAAAATGCAGTCTCCCAGACATAGGAATGATGTACATGAAGACCTGTATCAAAAACAGAAAGCCCAACAGAAAGAGTAGGATGCGTAGTTCTCATTCTTATGCTAGATGAGTTGTTTGTATTTTTACAAAGAAATAAGTGTGATCAATAACCAAGAATTCAGAGTCTTATTTCCTCCCCTGTGGAAGCAAATAATTAATTGACATTACTATATACCCAAATGCATTGTGTAAATCACAAGCAGACTACACAGTGTCATTTCAATTTATTAGTTTTTCATTCAATTTTGAAATAAATAGAACACTGGAATCAGAGGTTTAACTCTTTGTTGTTCTACTTAATTAAGCAAAAAGTGTAACAATGAAGTACTTGGTGTTTTCTATGAAACTCAGGACAAACTATCCTAAGTCCCTTTTTTAAAACAGTACCAGTAACAAATTCCAGCAAAATCTCTAGCTCAACTAAGGTTACATAACCTTTCAACGAGATAACACTGAGTGAGTATAAGCTTTTCAACACATTTTAGCTAGAATGTAGAAGTAATTTTGATATGGCTGTGCCACTTTTCAAATTAAGAAATTGTGCCCTGTATCTTAGTAATATACTATTATTTCAATCAATAATGTATAAAACTGTGACAATATATTCATTCTATATAATTCAAGCCTTTGGGACTGTATGCTGTGAATTTAATATTAAAGCTTTTTTCTGATTCTCCTAAATTTTCTTGATTCTAATTTTTTTCTTTTGTCTTCTTTTTTAGTGTCACAAAAATTTAGTGACATAAGTCACTTCAATTATTTTATGGTCAGATATGGGATTGGATAAAACTGTCAGAAGTTTGGCAATGTAAAGTGAAAAAGCAGTACGAGTTATAATATTAAAAAGCAGTACTAGTTATAATATTAGTTGTATTAGTAGTAATGTCTGTCTACTAAAACATTATGAATTATGATACCTGAAAGTTAGGAATCATGATACTGATCTTTCAGAGGAAGAAAAAAGACAAGCTTATTTGCACTGTATCACATGGCTGACTCAGACCCAGGAGTACCCAGTTTTTAAGTGAATTTTCCTTCTACGTATAATTTTTTTGTTGTATTTAAACTATCAGTAGATATATAGATCTTAATTTAGCATAAACATGCATGTCTAATGAAAACTAAATAATTCACCTAAATTTTCATATATAGGAAATGTTCAAAAGAGAAACATTGCTCTCACAATAAAAAGCAGCAAAGCACAGGAGCCCAGAGTGCAGTGCTAAGGGCTAGGTCTAACAGCATGGGCTCCCATTTCATCTCCGACACTGCCAAGATGTGTGCCCTTATGGAAGTTACATGCTATCTCTGTGCTTCACCTTAATCTTTTCTAAAGGGAAGACTGACAATATACTCATCCCATAGGTTTATCATAATGATCATAGTTAACATATGTAAAGTACTTGGAACACCCAACATTAAGTCCTGAAGAAGTATTTATTCAACAAATGAGAAACAGTATTAAGTTTCAGAAAAAAGTGTGTCAATCTTACATGAACTAACAGATTTTCATTTTATTCCAAATTCTGAAGGAAGAAAAATGTACAAAATAGAAAGATAGTTATCTTATAATCACTCCAGTTTATGGACTCTCAGTCTGTTTACTCATGTCCACAACAAAATAATTTAAACCTCTTCCAACATTATGAAAAATGTCATAATAGCAGCAGTTCAGAAAGCAAACATCTGTCAGAGGATTATTGAGTTAATACGCAAAGAATGATCAAGCAGAAGTATTCATAATTTCAGCTAATTTAGGATTATAATGGTACTCCCAGCAGTAATAACCAGGAGTCAAATTAATGGCAGTAATGCTTAGCAGGGTTTGTGTATTTTGTGTACAATTACCAACCACATGCTGAAATGAGAACTCACTTGCTGTGTTAATTAGGTAAATCACCATTTTTATTTCACTATCTCTCAGTTTAGTCTCAGCAGTTTAGGTCATTTCTGAGTGATATTGGAGTATTTAATAGATGGTAAATATTTTTTTAACAAGTAAATACATTTGAGTTGCATGTAGATAGCTGTTTTATAATTCAAGTTTTTCTTGTATTAATAATTATCAGAAGATATTCACCCCCAAGCTCTATCATCTGTAAGAATGTGAATCTACAACAATATTTTCAAAACTCTTTCTTCTTATTTTCCATTTCTCTTTTAGTTCTGCATATACTGGTCATATTCTTTCCTATTCCCAAATAACAAATAACAAATTCAAACATATAATTCAAATTTCTGCCACTCAAATATATCTCTGAATTCTGCAGCTAAAAATCATTAGGATAGTACAGTAGGCTTTTAGCAGCAGTGAAAAATCAAGTATAATTTTTCTTCTAGAAGTTTGGTCAAGTGCTTCTTGGCAAGCTTACCCTTTATTGTTTATTTAAAGTAGGTCATGTCATGTGGAATCTAACCATATTATGTAAAACAGAATCAGGATATAGTTCAGGATGTTCTTGGATTAATGAGTATATGAAAAATCTTGGTCAACAAGCAGAAGCATGAGCCGTTATCTATGTTTCCATCACATGAAGGTCAGTTTCTGTACTTGAACTTGAGTTTTTCATAACTCTTTCCTTTATATTTTCCCTTTCTCTTTTAGTTATGCATATACTGGCCATATTCTTTCCTAGTCCAAAACACAAGCTTCAAATAAAGTGTAAAATTAAAAATATTCTAATATTAATTTAAATATTGCAATTTGTTTCAAATCATATAACTTACATGTGTATTGTATTAGCCTATGATTAGTCTAAGAAGTTTTAGTGTGATAAAATTATTCTGGAAAAATTTAGAAAATTTGTGTCAATAGCAAGATGACAAGATACACACATAGTGGGTAATATTTTAGAAAAAGGACAAAGGCTTGAGTTTGAGGTGGTATGCTATTTCATGCATTGACCAATGATGAAAGAGATAAATGTCTCTTTTTATTTATGGTGGTGATGATGGTGGTGGTGGTGCTTTTATTTTTTGGTCATGCCAATTTTCTGAAGGACCGTGAGTACTTGAGATTAAGGGTTAAGAAAATTCAGCTGCTGATCAGCAGGGAAATCCTGTGGTTGTGGTTAAGAGCTAGATGCTTAAGTTTGTTCACAGGTATTACAGCTATGTACTTTGAAAAGACTGCTGTGTTATTTGTAAGGAAAGCTGTCTGAAGTGCATTAACTAATGCTATAGAACTGAGTCAATATCCAGGAAAAAAAAAGATTGTCTTTCTTCACAGAAAATATGGGATAATAGAGGGTATACAACAAAAAATCTGATGACCTAAAAGGAGCTTCCTCTATTACAGACTATGAGGTAATACAAAGACATTCTTGGAGATTTCTTTCTTAAGGTATGCCTAAGATGGATGCTTGTGAGTTCATACTTATAATCCTCCTTACCCTTTCTCCACTCTCCTGTATCACAGGTGCTAGAAACCTGGTAACTACATTTGACTTGTGTCCCAACATGGATCCTCACAATATAGTGTGGCTTCCACTTATGGGATGCACTTTACAACACGGAAAAGAATAGGAATCACCAACAGTAAGCAGATACGAAGCTGAAACAGGGAAGAAATTTTACAGCAACCTCAATGAAACACCCACTTCAGGGCTGCAGGTGGACCTGATCACAGTGTGCAGTCCACTATAGTTCCTGATATGGGTTTCAGCAGAACATTTCTGATTATTTGAAAGCTAACAGTTGGCCCTGAACTGAGAGACTTCTTTAGCCTTTGCTCCTCTGGCTCTTATAAGCACCAGCTTCCTTCTGTATGTGATCTCTTCCTGCAGGAACTTAACTATAGAGATTGCTTTTCCCCAGTTGAACCCTGACCTTCTGAGCATCTCTGAGAGTAAGAACTAGAACTTGATTATCTGTAAAAAAAAAAAAAAACCTTCAATATAAATAATAGTTGGTGTGCATTAGAGGATTAGTGTAGGATTGAATAGACAACTGAAGAGTAAGAAGCATCTGATGGTAGTTGTTTAATATGGGGAAAGCCTCTTGGACTATTCAGGAGCCAGAAATTTGACTCCATGGACAAAGGAACACTCGCATCTCAAACTCAACTTTTAATAGAATCACTCAAACTACTTTTAGGCCAAAATTAGCATGATAATTTAAAAAATTTGAACTCAGATACTTAATAATGGACAATGATAAAAAATGACAACAAATTTTCTCTACTAGTCATTTTTTAATAATTTTATTTCCTTTAAAGTATGAAATAGGTTTACAAACATAATAATAAATTTAATAATATTAAAATGTGTTTTTAAATGGAATAATTGCACAAATATATATTCTATAGATTAACTAAAAATATATGATTATTTTCTTTTAGGATTTTAGTGATGAATGGAGGATGGATCATTACAAATAATAATTATCATTATTTTATAATATTATTGAATATATTATAAAAATATTAAATTGTCAATCATTCTTATTTTAATGCTCTTCTTTTCCTCCAAGTCATCACTATTTGTATAATTCTTCCAATGTTGGGGGTTTATATAGTAGCATGTATTCTGTAACTTTTCACACCATACTCTCATCGACCTATCTGACAAGAAGATATTAATTTACCTGACTTAAAATTCAACTTTAGAAGTCAAAAGAGGAACATACTATCCAACTCCAGAAAAAAAAAAAAAAAACTTACATTTCCTTTGAAGGCTTTTAGAGAATTAATACTTCAAACCCTAAGAATTTCAGAACTAAAACTGTGGCGGTGAAATCTCACATTGTACTCTGTCATCTGATACCACAAAAGATATACTCAGCTGTATGTATTATTTTGTATGTTGCTTGTTTTTTTTTTTTAAGGAAATTCAAGAAAGTCCTATGAGTACAGTCAAAGAGCATAAGATTAACAGATATCATATATGTACATACCCATACAGTTCATGTATAAAAAGTTAAAGGACTGCTATCAAAACATGGGAAGCTTTTCAGGATAATGGCTGATTTTTCCATTTTTGAAATTTTTAACAGCTAAAGATAACAGAAATAACCTATTTCACACATTAAAAAAAAGAAATATGCATTATGCATGGAGAAGTCATATGCAAATGTATTCCACTCAGTGATGTAACTGGGTGAGCAAATAAAACCTAAAAAAAGTTAATGTTGACAAAAAGTAAGCATTATAGGATAGCACAAGAATAGAAATATATGTTATATGAAAAGGTTCAAACCTTTTCATATATATCTTCAGTTGAAGATCTTCAGTTGAAGCTATACAGGTAAGCTGTGCCTTTCAAAATACAATGCAGTAAGGAAATTTACATAAATGTAAATTATTAAAGATTTAAATATTCAAAATTTTTCTGAAATTCCTGATTTTGGCATCTTCGTAGTCTTAATGAAAAAATATGCACATAGATTCAATAAAGATATATGATTATTTTCTTTTAGGATTAAATGACATGAACTCTGAGCAGCAGATGGGGGAAAAGTGTGAACCTTACATCTTTATAGGCTTCACAAAGACAGTGATAGGAGTTTTACAAGAAAGAAACTAAATATAGACTGCTATCATGCTAACCTCAAATTGCTATATTCAGCTCAATAAAAAGTGACATAGAAAAGAATATTTAAGAGAATGAAAATATTCTGAAAAGATATCAAAAGGCACTTTTTTAAAGGAAGCATAAAAATTACTTGGCAATTCTACATAAAGTAGTATCAGTCTAAATCCACTAGAGTAGTCATAAGAGAAACAAACCACAACCATAGTAAGGATCTGAAAAGAATGAAGCATATTCTTCTTGGTCTTTTATCAGGTTTGCTTGTGGGCATACAATTTCTTAAAAACTTAAGGCAGCAAGGACTATAAAGTGCACAGGATGTATTATTTCCTCTTACTTAATATCCAGAAAAATAAGTGACTGTTGATCATGAAATGATTCTTCGAAGTTTTTGTGTGTATGACATTTTTACTCATGTATTTTTAATGGGTGAAACAGGTTAATTTTTTAGCTCAGCTGTCAAGATTATTAGAAATGGAAAATTCAGCTGTTAACCTGAAACCCCCCAATATTTTTTTATATTTTATTTTTAATTATTTTTATTCTAATTTGTTATATATGACAGCGGAATGCATTACAATTCATATTTCACATATAGAGCACAGTTGTTCATATCTCTGGTTGTATACAAAGTATATTCACACCACTCATGTCTTCATACATGTACTTTGGACAATGATGTCCATCTCATTCCACCATCATTTCTAACCCCACCATAATTTCAAACCCCATGCCCCCTTCCTTTCCCTCCCACCCCCTCTTCCCTATCTAGAGTTCATCTATTCCTCCCATGCTCCCCCTCCCTACCCCACTATGAATCAGCCTCCTTATATCAGAGAAAACATTTGGCATTTGTTTTTTTGGGATTGGCTAACTTCACTTAGCATTATCTTCTCCAACTCCATCCATTTAACTGCAAATGCCATAATTTTATTCTCGTTTATTGCTGAGTAATATTCCATTGTGTATATATACCACATTTTTTTATCTATTCATCTAATGAAGGGTATCTAGATTGATTCTACAGTTTAGCTCTTGTGAATTGTGCTTCTGTAAACATTGATGTGGCTGTGTCCCTGTAGTATGCTGTTTTTAAGTCTTTTGGATATAGACTTAGGAGAGGGTCCCAGTATTTTAATAGCAGACCTTTAAACACACCTATGAATACATAATACATAAATAAATTTTTAAATCCAATGATTCTTATAAATAAAAACTTTCAGACACAGAACTATTATCTGTTTATAAAGATTTTTCTTTTTTTAAAACTCTTTAAAATGTTCAACCTATATGCTTTTGCTCATCCTTTTTGCATTTTATATGAAAGTATTACAGCTATATTTCTCTAAGAAATTAAAGGTAGATACAAAGGCAAGCTATTTTACCATCAAGGTCCCATAAATGCAACATTTGATAAATAGAATTGGTGTTTAAAATTTGAGGTGATATTTCCCACTAATAACAAGGCACTTGAGGTGTTATTATATCAATAAAGTGAAGTGATGAAGCAGGAAGTATGAAGAGACTCATGGTAACAGCTGATACACAAAAGAGCAAACAGGATGACAGCAAAGGTACTCACTTGCAGCTCCCAGAAAGCTGCAGTTGAGGCATGTAAGCCCAGTTCTCTCAGGATCAATCTCCCCTGGGTGGAAAACATTAAAATATTCTTCACCAAACTATATTCTTGAGAAAATAATAGTCACTCACCAGTATTTACACATAAGCTAGCTCTATTGACCTAACAGAGGTACAATAAACAATATACAACATTTGTTTGTTAAACATTAAGTTTTACTAATAAAATTAATGATAATAATGAAGAGCAGAAGGACCTGGAGGGGGAAGGAGGATAAAGGGAAGTGCCAGCGTTTGGGGAGAGCATATGGGGTAGTTACCTCTCTAAAGGGACCTGATCCAGTTTATCTCATTTAACTTAACTATTGCAACTGCCTTTTGGTATACATGTCATCTTTCAGAAAAAGAATCTGGAACTTTGCGAATCTCATGGCCAAGAGCACTTGGTTAATCAATAGAGAAGACCCTTCTGGTTTACATCTGTCCCCCTGGGGACTACATTCTTATAGACCCTGTCCTCAGCATTGAACAAGGTACTCAAGGTGCAAAGCAGAAAATGTAGTGTCTACCTTTCACATTTCCACCTCCTACTGCAGGGACCATGGAACTAAGTAGTATGCATAAATGCTGTATATTTCCCAGTGAGGGAAAAGGCACAGCTCATGGAAAGCTAAAAATAGAGGATAGGACTAAAAATGAAATCAGAACTGATTTAAGTTGATATTCCTATAATATTAGATGGACGCGTAGCTCATACAGAAGGGTTATTCCCACAAAAATTAACTCAAATATCTATGCCACCAAATAGCTAACAAATTACAGGATAGAAGGCTGTGTAAGCTATCAAGTGTTATAAAAACAATTTTAGAAAGGGTACATGGTATCACATCTGTGAGCAGGTGGGTGTCACTTGATGTCACATGATGATAACTTTTTAGACTCCATTTTATCCCTAGTAATTTATACAGTGCCTAGCCAAAATAGACACTCAATGACAAATTAAGGAGTGGTCACAGTATTATTGTTGCAGTAACTCAAGTTTATACCTTTGCCAGCACCCAGTCAGCAATTAAATCTAGCAGTCAAAATGAAGATCAAATTTTCTGACTCCAAGATCTGTGATCTTTCTACAGCCATGTAAAGTGAGAGTCTAAAACAATACTCATAATAGAAACAAGCCTTCTGGAAGTGAAGATTTTCCATTTAGAGGCTATCTTAAAACTCTATTACATAAGTATGCAAAGAACCATTATGGGGCCATTGATTAAGGTGTCACTGTGGCTTAATGTATACAAGCACATGATAGTTATCCAAACAATTAAAGCAAAAATACATTTCAATTTTAATTATTGGGATAAATGGCCCACCTGTGAATTAAAACTTATATTGTAATAAATAATAGAAGAGTACAAGTCTTATATACCATGGAGTATTTAAAATTATATAGAATAAACTCAGTAAAGGATCACTGCTTATTATCAAAATATTCTACTAAATATTGAATTCTTAAGTATATTTCAAAATGAGAAATTACCACCTTGAGTAGTCTCAAAGCAGTATTCTGGAAGTATAAAAGACTCCTCTTTAACTTTTTATTCAAATGCTTCCATTTTTAGCAAAAGTCTCTTGGCCCCTTGTTCAACATTTTATACCCTACTAAAAAACAGCAGACATCAAATTCTACTGCTTTATTTTTGCATCTTAAGCATGTACCTATTTGACTTTTATTTTTTTTCCTTTTCAGGGGAGGAGATGTTACCGAATGAGATGAGATAGCAGAACCCGCTTATGCCAGAGATAAAGAAAATGAGGAGCTATGTGTTCATCAGCTTACCAGAGCCAGAATCAAAGTCACATGTCTCATGTATAGGATGTTATCCCTTTTTTAGGCTTTAATTGTACGAAAGTTGGAATCATGTACAATAGAAAGTAAGGAGATGTAGTAGGAACCCTCCCATGAAACTGGAAAAGGGCTTTCTAGGATCATCTGTGTGGGTCTAAGGAGCAGGGCCAATACTCCTAGAAAAATGTTGTCGTCATAATCAACTGAGAGTCTTCTGGAAAGAAAGCACAGTCTAAAAGTGGAAGAAAGGTATGTTGAACTTGACCCAATAACTAAGTTTTAGGTACAGGAGAAGAAAGGAAATTTCCAGGGATATATTTCCTCAGATTAAACCTGGGTTCAGTTTCACCACTGAGTCCTATAGAGCACAGAAAGTGAGGACAAGGAAACTTACAAGTAAATCTGAAGGAGGCGTTACAATAGGATGACTAAGGCCTTACAGCATAAGAAGCTATCTTCTTCTAACAAATCCAAGAAAAACACAGAAAGAAGGGAAATGACATTCTCCCCTAGACTGGCAATAAATTTCCAAGGTAACAGCTGAAGAGTTTCAGTGTCTCAACTACAAAGGATCTAGGATATCTCTGACAGAGAATCCCAAACGGATGGATGTGACAGCATCCATGAGATCTAGGGAGAACACAGTTTACCCAAGTGAAAGCTTAGAATCAGGACAAGAAAAGCACTGGCAGAGGTCTGGTGATAATTTACATTTGAACACATGAAATATCTTCCTGGGACTCTTCATGAGATTTGATAAGCATTCTTTGCAGAGGACAAAGAACATGTGTAAGTTAAAAAAAATGTAAAGAATATATTTATGTTATTAACATGAATGTGATTCCATTTGGAACTATTATATAATAAGATCCATAGAAACAAGTGTAAAAGAGTACAAAAATTATTAAAAGTAAATTAATAAACCAAGTCTGATGTTCTGACACCTGCAAATAAGGGAAAAAGCAATAATCCACAATGTCATAGCATCAAAATTAAACTTCTGAGGCAGAGTCCACAAATATAAAGTGATAAAGAACAAAATTGAAATTTTCTTACCTTAAGAAAAATCATATTGAATAAGGATATCAGGTTGAAGCATAGTCCATAACTCTTTTTTCTTAGTGCTGGGATTGAATTCATGGTTTAAGAGCATGTTCTGTAATTGAACTATGCCACTACCTCCATAACATTTATTAGTAGATGGAAGCTAGAAAATATTTTGTCCACAAAGTTAATTGTCTAATTCAGTCTTTTTATATTTAAAGAATCAACTTTATTGAGCTAAAACTTATGTAAAATCAAATGCACTCATTTTAAGTGATCATTTCATCAAATATATATATACATATATATATATATATATATATATATATATATATATATATTGCCTTATGTGTGTATATACATATAAACACACACATATATATACTTATATTATATATATATATATATATATATATATATATATATTAAATATATGTTCATTTAATTACTATCCCAAGATAGAAAATGTTCTCTTTATTCTAGAATTATCACTTGTTACTTTTTACTCAACCTTCCACATCTCCCATGCCCTAAGTGATCACTGATCTGTAACACTATAAATTAGTATTGTCTGTCTCAAAAATTCACATAAAAATACTGTATGTACTATTCTTTCAGTAAACCTACCTTTTTTTGAGATTTACTCACTTTCTTGAATTCTTTTATTAATATTTTCTTCTTTTGTATTATAATACTTTATCTTATTATATGGATATATTGTAGTGTGCTTATCCATTCTCCATCTTCATTTTGAAAATAGGTTTTTCCTTTACCTAAGTAACACATTTAAAATCCCATTTTGGCCTCACAGTCATTGTTAGCATGGATGCAGGTATTTTTTAATTAAAAACAAAATGCTTGGTAAAATGCAAACTACCTTCTCTCTCTCTCTCTCTCTCTCTCTCTCTCTCTCTCTCTGTGTGTGTGTGTGTGTGTGTGTGTGTGTGTGTGTTGGTGTGGTTTCAAAGTGGAAGACATGTTTAAGAGACGAAGTATGAACTTATTTGCATGCATGTAAATCGCACCATGCCTGGGCTATTATTATGTGTTTTGATGAAAATGAGTGCTCTTGTGAATCTGTTAGTTTTGTTTTGAAAGTTGTTCACAGGATATGTGGACACAAGGTTAAAGGATACAGAAAGGATTTCAGGAGAGTTGTCATCTAAACTGTAAAGGCTGTTTGAAAATTGCAAACTACCACCATTAATTAATGTACATGTGATCTTATTTACTGCAAGCTATGGTGAAATTGCCTTGTTGGGAAGAGAAAAGATTATACTCAGGAAAGGACTACTTACTCTCCTGAGAGAAGAATTTGGTGTGATCCTGGAGGATAGTCCCAGTGATCTGGCCTCTTGATAGTCAAGAGGCTTTATTACCACCCCCACCCCACCCCCCCACTGTGTCCTGGCTGTACTTAGTGACTCAATTTCTTTGAGGTGAAAAAAGGCAGTGTGGCATTTCATTCTCTCACTTAACTTACTTACTCTCTCTCCTACCATGTTATGAGTGGTCCCAGTGAGCCCACAAGGCAAGGAACTGGAGCTTAAAAGTGGATACTTCCTGATGCAGTCAGGCTGAGATGACTGCAAGTCCCCCACCCCCACCCTTGACACTGTGCAGCCTTTTAAGTGATTCTGTGTCAGAAAAGCACAGCTGAGCCATTCCCAGATTCCTGACGGCAGAAACTTCTTAGGAACAAATGTGAGTTATTTTAAATCACTAAGTGTTAGAATAATTTTTGTGTGTGTGCAGAACAGATAATTCTTATTAAGCCTAACCTGTGAGCTAATGGGGCTGATGTCCTAATGTTAGGGGACAGACAGATGTAAATGGTGGGAACACAAGATTAAGAAAATGATTCTACCTGCTAACTGCAGAAGAAATGCAGGCTGGAGAGGATCCTAGTAGACTTTTGAGAGAAATCCTGAAACTCTGGGAGATAAGGTTAGTCCCTCCTAACCATAAAATCTGTGAGAATGTATGGTTAAGAATCCAATTAGAACCAGTCAGCATGAGCCAAGGTGAACTAGAGTTTCCATGGCAATGGGTACTTGAAAGTCTGATGTCATCTTGCTGTCAGTCAAGAGGTGAAACTGGGCAGAACTCTGGGAAACTTCTCTGGGATCCCCAATAAAATTATAGTGCAGGAGAGGCACATTGTCTCTCTCCTCTCTAAGAGGATCCACTTTCTCTCTTGGGAATGTCCCCTTCCTTTCTCCTATCCCTTCAATAAACTCAATCCTGTTACTCTGACATGTCTGAAATCTTTCTGACTTGATCACAAGAATCAATCAGGCTTGAGGGGAACCTTCACACTGCCTAGTTTCTTGGAAGGCCCCACCTCTGTAACATTACAAAGGCCCTGGATGAGACATCTAAGTCTATGGACTAAAACTAAATGAAGCAGTAAACTATAATTTGCCTTTTTAAGTATATGTACCTGTTCTTATCCCCATATCTTTATAAACCTTGTTAATTATTTTATCTTGGTCTCTCCTTATGAAGGTAAGAGGGAAAAATTTGCCTAATGGTTACACAAAAGCATTGTTAGAACATTAAAGCATCTCATAAGAGGTGTGACCCCAGCTGATGGTAACAGCCAAGTCAATTATACGAGATCAAGCAGTGACTCAGTATAACCTTTGCCAGAATATAAGATGATGTGGCACATTGGCAAGTAGACCAAACTTGAAGAATACAGGCTTTATTCTAAAGTGATATGTCTCAGACCTTAATAGGAAGCAGCTGGGGGATCTTGTTCAAGGAAGGTAATTCAATTGGTCTTGGGTTAGGCCTAAAACACTGCACTTCTCATAAGATCATGCTCTTCTCTACAAATTATAATTTGAATGATAAGGTCAGAGCTCACATGTGATAGTGAAGAAATAAAAGATCAGAAAGGATACAGTGCAAAGTCCCAAATTTAAAAGCATGAGTGCCTTATCAATGTTTACAGCAGCACAAT
Source organism: Spermophilus citellus (assembly GCF_964194105.1). NCBI lineage: Eukaryota > Metazoa > Chordata > Mammalia > Rodentia > Sciuridae > Spermophilus > Spermophilus citellus. The sequence goes on along the minus strand of NC_138183.1, from coordinate 60,551,974 downwards.
TCACAATAAACCTAGGTTCTTCAAGAGATGAATGGATAAAGAAAATGTGTTCATATATAAACACACACACACACACACACACACACACAATGGAATATTACTTGGCCATAAAGAAGAATAAATTTGTGACATTTTCCAGTAAATTAATGGATCTGGAGACTATTATGCTAGCAAAATAAGCTAATAAAAAAAATGTTGAATGTTTTTGCTGATATGTGAAAGCTAAACCATGATAAACTGGGGAGGGGGAGAAGAGAAGTTCACTAGGTTAGACAAGAGGGGATGAAGGGAAGAAAGAGGGATAGGAATAAGAAATACAGTAGCCTGACATAATTTTCCTATGTACATAAATGAAAATATGTAAGTGAATCCATCATCATGTATACCCTCAAGAATGGAGTCCTAATTAGAATAAGATATATTCCATACTTACATAATTTTATCAAAATGGATTCTACTGTTATGTATAACTAAAAATAATAATAAAGAAAGGGAGGTCAAAGTTATCATTATTATAAATATGTTTTCATATTATAGTTATAGGCTAGTTAAACCTAGACCAACAGTTTACGGACAGAAATACAGGAAAGATTAGAGATTTTTAGGTCACCTTGTGAGTTCAGAACTGTTTTTGTTCTAAATGTCTATGTTTATGTAATACTATATCATGAATAATCTTGTTTCAGTATATATGAGACACACTTCATACTAATACAAAGAGATTTGTAATTCTCTTAGAATGTTGACAGATGACATTTTTGAAATTGAACCAAAGACATTTTAATGAACTATTTGCAAATAAAGAGAAAAATCTTAAAGCAAATTATGCATTTCTATTTTAAAAAAGACATCTAAGCCTATTTGCAACCTTCACAAAATGTCTTGGTTTTTTTCTATTTCTGAGATAGGAAATCTACAATTTTATAAGTCTTTCCACTCCACAGTGGTGTTTTAATTTTTTACTCAAGCCACTTTCTCTCATTGTCTTTGTAAACCTTCTCCTTTGTTTTAAAATATATACATTGTGGCATAGCAAAATTAAGCTATCACTAAAACAGAAGGTGTTCAGGTTTTGTGCTTTCTTCCTAAAATAAAATAATTAAACTCTTTCAGTGTTGTGCTTCAGTGTTTCCCATTCATTTTTGAATCATTTACATTAGATGCTCTTCCCAAAATACTATATTTCATTAGGTAGAATAAGCATAAGAAAGCAGATTATATAATATTCTTTACCTGTGATTACAGAGGTCATTTTGCCATGGGTTTTGAAAACAAAATTGTTTTATGTTTCTCTTAAAAATAAATAAAGGAGAAATTACATTTCATGTCTCAAATACAATTGAAGTGAATATTGCTTTTGCAGTCTTGAATAGGAACACTGAAAATATCTTTTTATATTTCTATCTTCATTTAAAGAAATCTGAAAGGATAAAGCACCTATGAAATTATGATCAATGATTAATATGAAATCAGTCTAACTACAAGCAGGGAGCTTAATATAGCAAAAAAAAGAGTGATGCTATTTATACCCAAATTTTCAGTTAATTTATGTTCTTTGAACTGTTGATTGCCTTAAGAGAGGCAGATACAGAGATGCCTTCAATAAATCACTGCATTTCTCAAACAACCCGGTATGTTGTTGGAGTTCCATGGCTGGCAGCCTAATGAGAATGAATGGCTTACAACCTTCTGAGCCTGACCCACTTAGTCATTCACACCATCCATCGAATGGGAGAATGTTTCAGAGGTACAAGGTCATAACCTTGCCACAATTATTCTGTCTAATGAGGTATCACAAGATATCTACTAGTTCAAAGGTGTGTAGCAAGGGCGGCTGAGGATAAAATATTTGGCATCCTTGTGCTGAAATATGGATATACATTTCTGAATAGATCTTTATCACAGTACCAAATTAAATAAAAAATGTCACTTCTTTACAGAATCATTTGAACTTTAAAGAGTTAGAAGTGATATATTCTTTACTGTTATCTTGTCAAGATGTGGGGGGAAAAAAACACTCAGAAGAGCTTCTTCTCCAGCAGCTCAATGACAGGTTGACTTAATTATCCAAATGGTGACTATTTATGGGATACAATAAAAACACATGCTAACCTCAGATTATAAAATGATCAATTTGATTATATTGTGTGGTTCATGTGTAACTTTGTGGAGGTGCCATTTCCAGAGTAAAATGAAGTTTAGGTCAAATCAAAGCATCTATTAAACATACTATTGTATCTACAAAAATCCACACAACTATGTTAATTACCTAGGTAACTGCTGTAAAGAACTTTTTAATGTTTATTACTAATTAAAGAAAATCAATCATGAAAAGTGAATTAAAAATAAAACAGATGAACAATAAATGATGATAATGTAATTTCACAACTAACTGAAGATCTTTACACGTATTTTTCCTAAATAACCAATAATAATCCAATAATAACTTCTAAGTAAGTTATAAAAACCAGTGACAACTCAGCCAGCTATCTTAGCTCTAAATGTCTGCAAAGTGGAGCAAACATAACTGGGCCTTTTAGAAAAATGGTTTCTTTTCCTTTGGATCACAAAATAAGCTGATCTTCCTTTGGCAAATGGGTTTTCTGTCTCTGCTATACAGCTTCAAAGTCATGTCTCTGCTTTAAATACAATTTTCCTATATTATACAATAGTTCTAGGAACATTTTTATTTAACTAATTCATGGATGCCATTATGTATTTCTGTAAGAAATTAAAATTATAATTGTAAAGTGCATTTCAAAATACTTTTCATATAAGCTACTTTATAATATACTACTTTTTCATCATAAGTTTAAGACTTTTTGTAAAAAAAAAGAACATAATATAATATCTTGTAATAAGAAAAAATACATACGTCATAGTCTAAGGCATACTGATTAAAAACTATATGATTTAAAATAGAAAGGACTGTATATTGTTGTCATATCTACCACTTCATGTATTTGGTTAGTAGTGTATTTTTTAAATAATTAAATTATTTTCCTTTCAAACCATCTTTCTTTTAATCTTCCATAATTGGTCACATATTCACAAATATATGCACATGTTTGTATATAACTTTGCTTGTTAACTTATTCTTATAAAAGCACACTGAGAAAATAGGATGCTCATTTTACATATGAGAAAACTTCAGTTTTCAGACAATGTTAACTTTCTCAAGATAAAAACTCTAGTTAGCAGTAGAGCTGGAACTAAAATCTGAGTTTGAGTGCTCCTAAGAGAGTTACTATTAACATATTTAAAACTAATGAATTACTAATTTATAATAAAAATTATCAATTATATACTTTATATGATCATAGAACTAATATCAAATATAAAAAGAAATAAAAGGTGTTCCCAAAGCACTTTATTATGTTTATGCATGACATATATATTATCCCCACCACACACACACATTTATTTGATTTATACAATCACATTTACTGAGGCCTATCACACACAGGCATTAGATTATAATTATAGCCTATGGATTTACTAAGATAAATTTTGTTCTAAAATAATATTTTCTATGGTAACAAACAATGAGAATTTTAGGAGGGATTAGAAGATAAAAATCAGCAAAAAACAAGCATACATTTAAATGCAGTCTCTTTGAACTGACATAATTTAAGAATGACATTATTTTTATTGGAAAGATGAGTCCTGGATAAGTTTATTCATGACGCCAAATTGGATGTAATAATAAAGGCCTTAATGAAATAGGAGAATGTGGAAAGTGAGGAGCTGATAGTGAAGAATGGAAGATAAAAATAAAATTTACTTTGTAGGGAAAATATTATTTAGTGTATGGTAAGTGGTTACATTGTAAGGTAGTTTTTGTGTTTGCATTTTTTATTAGAATAACATTTATTTACATTGAAAGAACATGATATAACACAGGCAGTACATAGATGTATGACTTGTAGTGAAAACCAAGGCTTAGATTGTATATGTAATTTTCCCAAGTAAATCAAATCAAACAAGAAGATTCATAGATGTTTCTAAAAGTTACTTCAAACACACTAAAAACATTTTCTACCTATTTTTTGTGTGATGGTTATGAAGGGGTCCTTTCTAGAATACATTATAGTCTTTGATTCATTTTTTGCTGTTATATACATCAAGTGAGACACCAAGAGATCCTGGGGAAAAGAATGCGTCATTATCAACAACAGAAATAATCAGAAACACATAAAAGGGCTCTGCAAAAAAAAAAAAAAAAAACTTCTCCACAGAATATGTTATTATTTTTGTCTCTTGAAGACTCTCTTAAAATTGTTTAACATATGCAAATGAGCACTTTTTTTCTTTATATCTTGTAATAATTTAATATTTTATTTGATTTTGTGTGTGAAATGTAAATTTATACCAAGCTATGCTTTGAATGAATATACTTGAACATTGTTTATGGTTTCATAAACATACCAATATAGGTAATGATTTACCCTTTAACTCCAAAAAGAAAACCAGGTATTTTTTAATATTGAAATATCAAGCCAACAAAAATCAAAAAATGCAACTGAACTTCATTTAATATCCATTTTTAAATAATGCAAAACTTGAATGTTTTTAAGGAGTTAAAACAGCTCATTTTAGATTAGAATATAGTTTTAATTAAAGCATTCTGCACTTCAACAGCAGGTTTTATAATATAACTGCAATGGTAAGCAAAGATTTCATTAACTTCCACCAGAAGTCCCAGATTTAGGAATATCGGCTGTAATTAGAAAAATTAAAGCTACACTTCAAAATTAATTGAAATTATTAAAGTGTTTACTCTTGCATTATTTACAGGCAAGAATTTCAGCAGAAGCATTTTTTTCTTTTCTAGAAAGAAATTCTTCAGCTTATATTAAGAACATAACTTGACTTCCACTGAATATTGAGTCTTTCCAGGTGGGCTTGCTTATTCATTTTCAAGGTATTTTGATTCTCTGGTCAATTTCACAACATTTTTTTTCCTGAGAGAAATATAGGTACTAATGCATCCCTGATGCAACCATGTGTACATGGGTGTACAGGTATTTGCTGTCCTCGCCAAATCTACCAGCAGGTTTCACTATAGACCAAGAGAGTCTAATCAGACAACTGCATTGTGGATACAGTAACCAGAAAACCAAAGACTGAAGTTCAGATGTCTCAACACAGAAATCCTAACAACACAGAATGAGTCAAGAATTATAACTCTCACTGTATAAATTTTGTTTTTAATGTCATTGATTTCATCTTGGATATTATTTCAGGCTTAACAATGCTCTATGAGGTTTTATCATAAGTATTAAACATTTTGAATTCCCTAGCTCAAAGTAAATATATCTTCAGAAAATAAAACTGACCTCTTACCACAATTTACAATATATGAAACTCTGCCCATGATTTCTGCTTGAAACTCACCAAAATGGAAAGGAAATGATGGCAAAGAAAGAGCAAAGTAATTCTATACAGAAAATAAATTAACATTACAAAAAATGCCAGTAGAACTCTTTATAGCACAAAAGTCTGGATTGTAGATTAAGTCACCTAGATTCTAAGTTGACCTTTATTTCTGAGGAACTAGCTATAAAATTCAGTAGTCAACATCATGGAGGGAGTTTTCCTTATTAATAAAAGTATTTTGAACCATACACACATGCTCACGCGTGCAAACACACACACACACACACACACACACAAAGAGAGAGAGAGAACCAAACAACCAAACAATAAAATGTATGGGTGTTTATGGGTGTTTTTAATTGGACAGACTATATTATATAACTATTTTTGTATGATGGTTATAAAGGGATCCTTTCTAGAATACATTATAGTCTTTGATTAATTTCAATATATTTATGTATATATATATGAATATATGCATATGAATCAAAGGTTATATATATAATGATATACCAAAGATTGATGTAGGAAAAAATGCATCATTACAACTATCAATGGAACAAATAATCAGAAAGACTAAGAGGCTTATATGTATATATCCATATTTAGGTAGTTAGGTAGGCATATAGATTGCAGAATAGATAACAAAATATATAAAGTATCTGTTCTACATTCATAGAGTAAAGAAGAAGAGTACACAATATGAAGATATCAGGGAGAGAATGTAAGCCACAAATTTGTGATAAAATGAGCAGTAAATGCATTAAGTATACTAGGTCCTTCATTACCAGGTCCTTCATTATTTATTCTCCTGTTACTTTTTTAAATAATAGCAACTCTTTGGACTGGGGTGTAGCCCAATGGGAAAGCATTTGCCTAGCATGCGCAAGTCCCTAGGGTTGATTTCCAGCCTTATAAAAATTTTAAAATACCAGCAACTCTCAAATTTTAGGTATAAAACTAGACAGGTATGGACAACATTTCCCAGCTTTAGACGCAGCTCAGTATAAACATGTAACTGGGCTCATTTGGGTAGAAACAGAAATTTTCTGCCAAGGAAACTGAAATTGTTCAATTCTGTTTTCTGTAACCCCAAGTCCTTAGTCTAAATTTGACCAGGAAGTTGAAAATCGTTCCTTACATTATGACTGAGCAACACAACGGCATCAACCTCGGGCTATGAATGACCATGTCAAAACTTGCCATTATATCTGGCTGGAACTTAAGGCTATTAAGACAAATGTCTCTGCTTCAGATAGTTGTTTTGTAGTTTCATAGTTACAGGAAACTTAATCTGTAATCAAATTTATACAATGTTGAATAATGAATATCTAATTACATATCAGACTAAATAATCATCAGCATTACTCCCTGACTCAAAGAATCAGGTCTCATAATATCAGGAATTGTTGAGATCATAGGAATATCTTACTATGGACACTACCAATATTTATATAGCCATCACATTATTTTCTTTTTGTGGCCTAAATTAAGAGTCTATGCAAGATATTCAGTGATCATTTAAATATGGGTATAGAATCTGTGACTACATGACTTATTTTATTCTGATATAATATTTTTATATCTGTTTTAACTATCCTAAGATGAATCAAAATTGATCACTTTGAAAATCAGTGATTTCTAGCCAGGTGCAGTGGTTCACACCTGTAATCCCAGCAGCTTGGGTGGCTGAGGCAGGAAGCTTCCCAAATTCAAGATGAGCCTCAACAACTTAGTAAGGCCCTAAGCACCTTAGTGAGACCCTGACTTAAAATAAAAATTTTAAAAAAGGTTTAGGGTTGTATCTTAGTGGTGAAGTGCCTTTAGGCTAAATTCCCCATATAAAAAATAAATAAATAAATAAATAAAAGAAAAATCACTGATTTTTATAAACCAATTATATACACAAATTTCCTTTAAAAAAGCATTATTATTTGGTAAGTCTACAAAAATTGTTCAAATGTTAATAAATACCCAGTAAGAGCTTCCTAAAAGTTCTTACTATTGAAGTGAAATTGAAAATATTTTACATACTGTTTCCCTTTTTGGTCTGCTGTGTTCTCATCAAGACAGATTTCATGTTACACAATGTGTATAAGTCTGGAAAGGGCACCCCAATGCATAAAATTGATGAGAGTCACTACATACATGCCATACTCAACAGATGTTCTGGTCACATCTCCAGCAACAAAGACCTGGAGCTCAGCCAACCTTTGAGCAGCAGAGCATGCATCTATGGAGTCTGGGCTACAGGAAAAAACCCACACAGTTTCAGAATGATGAGCCAAAGGAGGCTGACCACTTCGGAGTTGGCAGGGGAAACACAACATAAAATTTTGCTAGAGATCATTACTTTGTACGGCAGACACTGGCTGCTGCTGGGAAACAACAGAAAACTGATCAATTTGTTGTGTAGCCATAATATAGTAGGTGGTTCATCTTAAGCAAAGCCACAAAAATAAAGAGGTCCCTCCAAAGTTGGATATTATGGTAAATAAGTCATTGACTGGAAAGAATACTCATCCATGATACTCTGAAATAAAATGCAAAATTAGTGTCTGAAGGACATCACATGACATTACAAACTATTAGCCTGCCTGTCCAAACAGGAAAAAAAAATGGAATTTCAAGTATTTACAGTTGGTATCATCATTTTTATCATAAATGATCAAAATATTTAATTCTAACTTCAAGGTATTATAAGATCTAATTATATAATTCTATAGGAAAAAGGCAAGAAATAAAGATTAAAAGTAAACTGAAAAATGAAAGTCCATTTATGTCACACCACAAAATGTTTTTAATATTGCCATCTATTCAATAAAGAATCATTCGATGTTTAGGCATAATCAGATTTTTAAAATCACCTTATTGCTTTTGAGGGTTTTTTTTGGGGGGGAGGTTGTTAGTTTTGTGGGGTTTTTTTTTTTTTTTTGGTTTGTTTATTGGTGTGTGTGTGTGTGGCAAGGAATGTAATAGAGGAAGTAAACAGAAAGAAAAATAGGAGGTAGCCATCCAGGTTCCATTTGTTAGATTTGGCAAGATACTAAAAGTTATAACTATAAGGTAGGAATTGAAAAATAATAATAATAATAATAATAATAATAATAATAATAATAATAATAATAAAGGTGGGGCTTGGATAGCGCTTCATGATAAAGTGCTTATCTAGCATATTCAAGGTCTTGGGTTCAATTCCCAGTGTCAAAAATATAATTAAAATACAGGTGGGCTCAATGAGACTTGGGCACTGATAGATTTTTTAAGGCAGAATCCTACTGACCTAAAGGTTCATGCTGCCATGAATTTGATAAGACTATCTAGACTTCTAAAGACTATACTCCCTTGAAGTTGCTTATTTTACTAATTTTAACTAATTAATTTAACCTATTATACCTCTTACTTATGGAGACCTAATACCAAGATGTCTTGTACTACATAAACTGTATATTCCAATTATTTGCCTATGATATATATATATATTACAGTTCAGAAATAATAATTGTAGAAAGGAAGGAAGGAAGGAAGGAAGGAAGGAAGGAAGGAAGGAAGGAAGGAAGGAAGGAAGGAAATAAGAAAGAACTGAAAAAGGCAACTAACCTTTGGATCTGAAGATTATTGTTGGAAATAGAAAAGATATAAAATGATCATATTGCTGATATTTTAGGCATTCTAAAGCATCTTTGTTGGGCCTTTTTGACCACTGTTCCTGCTTCAAGCTTTATAGGGATGAAAGCTCAAACTCTAGATGATAACAAGCAGTTTAACAGTTTGGCAGTTCCCTGTACGTCTCTGGTGGACAAGTTTGCATCATAAAAATGCCCACTCTGGCACATTTTCTACTTCTCAACGCTCATTTACTACTGAAAATTCATTGAATTTTCTTAACAAGTAATCAGAAGACCTTAGGGAAGAAAGGAGCTGTCTCACAGGGGAAAGCATAATCCAATTACCCTGTTCACTATGTGTTTATATATATTTCACACCTGAAAGGTAGTAATTTTGAGGCTCTTAAAATATGAGTCATAAAACAACTTTAACTTTCTTCTTTTTGTATTTGAACTTTCTATGCTTTTATTTTAACTTTCTATTTCTTAAATATATTTTTGTATTCCCCCAATGTAGAAAAATACATTTTTGTATGAGTTTTACTATGTTGTGGTATGAGTTAAAATTATAACTATACAAATGTTTAACTGAGATATAAGAACTATTGATTCAATAAGGCAAGAAAAAGCAAAGCTTATTTCTATTGAGTTTTTTTTTTAATTCACAGAATATTTCTGATAATTGTATGAAACATCCTTTTTTTCTTTTTTTTATTATTAGTTGTTCAAAACATTACAAAGCTCTTGACATATCATATTTCATACATTTGATTCAAGCAGATTATGAACTCTAATTTTTACCCCGTATACAGATTGCAGAATCACACTGGTTACACATCCACGTTTTTACATATTGCCATACTAGTGACTGTTATATTCTGCTGCCCTTCCTATCCTCTACTATCTCCCCTCCCCTCCCCTCCCATCTTCTCTCTCTACCCCATCTGCTATAATTCATTTCTCTCTCTTGTTTTTTCCCCTTTCCCCTCACTTCCTCTTATATGTAATTTTATATAACAATGAGGGTCTCCTTCCATTACCATGCAATTTCCCTTCTCTCTCCCTTTCCCTCCCTCCTCTCATCCCTGTTTAATGGTGATTTTCTTCTCATGCTCTTCCTCCCTGCTCTGTTCTTAGTTGCCCTCCTTATATAAAGAAGACATTTGGCATCTGTTTTTTAGGGATTCGCTGGCTTTACTTAGCATAATCTGCTATAATGCCATCCATTTCCCTGCAAATGCCATGATTTTGTCAATTTTTAGTGCTGAGTAATACCCCATTGTGTATAAATGCCACATTTTTTTATCCATTCGTCTATTGAAGGGCATCTAGGTTGGTTCCATAGTCTAGCACAAGAGTTAAAAACAAGAATCAACAAACGGGACTTACTCAAACTAAAAAGATTTTTCTCAGCAAGAGAAACAATAAGAGAGGTAAATAGGGAGCCTACATCCTGGGAACAAATTTTTACTCCTTACACTTCAGATAGAGCCCTAATATCCAGAGTATACAAAGAACTCAAAAAATTAAACAATAAGAAAACAAATAACCCAATCAACAAATGGGCCAAGGACCTCAACAGACACTTCTCAGAGGAGGACATACAATCAATCAACAAGTACATGAAAAAATGCTCACCATCTCTAGCAGTCAGAGAAATGCAAATCAAAACCACCCTAAGATACCATCTCACTCCAGTAAGATTGGCAGCCATTATGAAGTCAAACAACAACAAGTGCTGGCGAGGATGTGGGGGAAAGGGTACACTTGTACATTGCTGGTGGGACTGCCAATTGGTGCAGCCAATTTGGAAAGCAGTGTGGAGATTCTTGGGAAAGCTGGGAATGGAACCACCATTTGACCCAGCTATTCCCCTTTTTGGACTATTCCCTAAAGACCTTAAAAGAGCCTACTATAGAGATACTGCTACATCGATGTTCATAGCAGCACAATTCACAATAGCTATACTGTATGAAACATCCTTGATATTTCTTTTGTCCTTTAAATATCAAGGCACCAAATTTCCACCCATATGCATGCACATGTCTCAGGTACTAGAAACCCAATGTTTGTTGAAGATAATTTTGGGGGGATACTGGGGATTCAACTCAGGGATACTCAAACATTGAGTATTGATCCACATCCCCAGCCCTATTTTATTTAGAGACAGGGTCTCACTGATTTGCTTAGTGCCTTGCTTTTGCTGAGGCTGGAGTTAAACTGGTGATCGTCCTATCTCAGGCTCCTGAGCTGCTGGGATTATAGGCATGCACCAATGTGCCTGGCTAACTGAGGATAATTTTTATTCAACTTTCTAAATTGATTAGTCTGAAGATAGTAGTTTAACTTTCCCATCCATATAATCTAAATATTAAGCTACAAATTTTGTTAAAATTCATATTCTATTTTGAGGTCAAGTAAGAAACCATACAAGAACAGTAATCAACATGAGAGAAGAAAATAAAAAATAGTTTGTTATTGCAATGAAGTAAAACCTACAAAAATTCAATCCAATGCAATACGGTACTATAAACAGAATATATGGTAACAAAGCATAAGGAGTAAGCAGTTTACACAGTAATTATATTTAAAACAACTCTTATAGAACCAGTATTTGGCTTTCCTCTTTGTACATATTTCTCTATTGTTTGTGTCCAGCATTGTTATATATATTTTTTTTGCATCAGCTAATAATGACAGTCACATTTCATTATCATGTGGGGAATGCGCATTAAAATACTCTGAAGCATAGTCACTGGAAGAGGGAACACTGTGACCCTAAACTTCACCCCATACTGCATCAGCAGTTCATTTTCCTTGCCTTTGTATTTCTATTCTGTCACCTCTCTTATGTAGGATGAACTGACTCAAACCTCTTAGTTCTCAAATACTGGCTTTTGGTTGCCAGTCACTAAGGGTAACAAGGTGTTTAAGGAGCTAATGCAACATAAAATCTGTGGCCACAGGGCTACAGAGAACTAAGTGGTGAGAACTACCTCCATCAATTTGGGCATGGACAAGAACCTGAGCTCAGAGAGCTTGGAAGGCCACCACAGAGAAAAGCAGAGAATACAATAGGTTCTATTCCTGCAGAATTAGAAATTCCAAAGGAAGTAAAGGAATATACTCAAAAACATTCACACCATATTTATCCACTCAAATTTTGGATATGGATTCTAGAGCTAGTTTGCCTTGGTGTGATTTACCTACTGTTTCTTTATCACCTTGAGCAGGATTTTAACAACATCTGTCCTTCTGCTTTCATATATCTGATCATGTATTCATAATAACATGCATTTGCTTCATTTCAAAGAAATTGAATTATAAAAGTGCATCTGCATCCCCTGCTTTTTCTACTTTTGATAAAAAGATTCTATATAATTGTGCCATTTCTCTTATGGACTTTGTTGTACATCTGAGAAAACACGTTACAATTCTTGGAAATTATTTTGTGTCACAATGTCAACATAACAATCTGGTTTAAAATGTGGGATGTGTAGGCAGAATGCCCAGGTGCTTAACTTGCTATGCTACCTTGGGCGAGTTATTTGGCCTCTGTATACTTTAGGTTCCTCATCTGTAAAATAAACATAATGATGATACCAAATTTTTGTGGAGAAAAATTAATTAATGCACATAAAGCACTTAAAATGATGATTGAATATATTAAGGAAGCAATAAATGTTAGCTATTATTATCTCCTTCTATCTGGAAACTTTTCTAGAAGTCATGAAAAGGTATTATGGGACCAAAAACAAAATTTCAAGAACCCAAGAAGAAAATAAGTTTATAAATGATCCTGAAAGTCATTCATGATTGGAGGGGGAAGTTATAATTTCTTCCCTCTGAAGTAGTGATGTACTATTCATGAAATGTGGACTATTATATGGATGAGAAAAACTAGAGAAGAAAGAAAATTCTATAATATAGCCAAGACTATAATCTATTCTCAAATCTTAACAACTACACTTTCATGGTCTCCTAAGACCAACAAAGTTATCTCTGTGTGTCTGAAGCACCAGGTTCCCACTAAGGTCAAAGAAAATGGGCAGTAAAGGGAACTTTGCACCAGAAATAGAAATCAGAAGAGATAGGACTGTTGAAAAATGAGAAAAGGAAGATGTCCAGGTTCAGCAAACGTTCTTGGATGTTGCTTAAAATTCCTTGCTCTGAAGACAGCTAGCCATATCTTTATAGATGATAAAATTAGATCTCTTAAGGAGCACTGACATCTACTTTGAAAAACAAGTAAGTAGGGGCTGGGGAGGTGGCTCAAGTGGTAGCGCGCTCGCCTGGCATGCGTGTGGCCCGGGTTTGATCCTCAGCACCACATACCAACAAAGATGTTGTGTCCACTGAGAACTAAAAAATAAATATTAAAAAATTCTCTCTCTCTCTCTCTCTCTCTCTCTCTCTCTCTCTCTCTCTCTCTCTCTCTCTGTCTCTCTCACTCTCTCTTTAAAAAAAAAAAAAAAAAACAAGTAAGTATTGGTTTAGCTTAGGAAACATGTAATGTGTGTTATTAAATGCTGGCAGGTTTATAAAGTGGGAGGGGTGCCCCAGAGAATAGGAAGGATTTGAGCCACTGAAAAAATTAGAAAGGAAGGAATACCATCCTGTGGGGCACAGAAATCAGAGAACAAAGTACTAAATCCAGTCCTTGCAAGCACACAAATCTACCACAAGAAAGCTCTGTTGTTTCCCACCACACACATATAAACGATGAGGCTAAGCCATGCCTTGCAGAACTAACCACATGCGTTTCCGAAGATAAAACAAATGGAGAACACGAACAACACAGAATGAACACATCCATTCAGAGAATCAGCCACCAGACATCCTCACACATTACAATTACAAGCAATGGTCCCTTGAAGTAAGCACAATATATAAATATTAATTACCAGCTAATTAGGTGTATTGCACTATACAATGTGAAATAACAAATAATAGAAAAATATTTCCCCTATATTAGCACATAATGATTCAGATTCAAAGTTCAGAAATACTAAAAAACACACACACACACAAAAAAAACTTTTGAGGGTGAAACAATCTATCATCTGGGCTCTGGTTTTCAACATACTTATTGAGAAGTTTTAGATGGGTAATAATTTCAATGCATCTTTAATAAGGGATTTTAGGTAGAATAAAAGGGAAATGAAACTCTTTCAAGTTTAGTCAGAAATGTTTCTATTATGGCATTTGCCAGTAAATGGTTGAAGTTGGAGAATATCATGCTAAGCGAAATAAGCCAATCCCACAAAACCAAAGGCAGACTGTTTTCTCTAAATGGGGATGCTAATTCACAATAAGGCAGGAGGCACTAGGGAAGAATAGTGTTACCTTAGATTAGGTAGAGGGAAGTGATGGGAGGGGAGGGGGGTGGAGGGGATGTGAGGATAGGAAAGATAGTAGAATGAGATAGACATTATTACTGTATGTATATATGTGACTGCATGACCAATATGATTCTGCAACACTCAGAAAAATGAGAAATTATATCCCATCTATGTATGATATATCAAAGTGCAGAAATATATTTTACTGCCATGAATGACTAATTAAAACAAATAAAAAATTTAAAAAGAGAAATTAAGAAGTGAAATTAGGGTAATTTATTAACTTCAAAGATATTTAACAACCCCAGTATCATTCTAAAATTTAAATTGTCCTTTTTCCTTCCTTTTTGGCAGTTTGATTCAAAGTACATAGTATATGTCCCCTTATCACATGTCACATGCTCACCTCAAAATATACACAATTTCTTTCATTTTGCCTGCTCTCTTTCCTGAGAAGAAGAAAGCACTTCTGCTATGGTGCTTTCATGAGAGCTGAAAACAATTGCATGAGTCTCAACTGTCATTTGTATTCTGTGAAATTGGAAATACAGGGTTTAGTAGGTAGATTTTTTTTGGAGAGAGAGAGAGAGAGAGAGAGAGAGAGAGAGAGAGAGAGAGAGAGAGAGAGAGAGAGAGGAGAGGATTTTTTAATATTTATTTTTTAGTTTTCGGTGGACACAACATCGTTGTTTGTATGTGGTGCTGAGGATCGAACCCGGGCTGCATGCATGCCAGGCGAGCGCGCTACCGCCTGAGCCACATTCCCAGCCCAAGTATGTAGATTTTAAATGGCTACAGTAGTCTGGAGATTTATTATTATTTTCTATACCTTGTCAATATGAAGATAGAACCATGAATGTGTACTACGCGTTACTGCTTCTCTGGAATTTTGGAGAGTGGGACATGCATGAGGAATTGACTCTGAAATAATCCATCCTCGAAGATGATGAAGGATGCCAACAAAACTCAGGGAAAGATAACAGAGCCTGCAACTGCTAAATCAGCAACACGGATTGCTCTCGGCTTCTAGAGGAAATACTTCTGATGTAAGATGTAGTGAATGAGAGGGGAAAAAAAGGTAAAGGAGGAAGTGTACCTAGAAATACTCCCATGATCTAAAGGAGTGACAATTTAGGGATATTCCATCTTCCCTATCAAATAAAAAAATTCTCAATGATATGAAAACATATCATAAAATTTCATAAAACCATAGAATGGTCATAAGGGGGATAGTTAAATAGTGTTAGAATATGAGTGTTTTACTCAGTACTCCTTGGCACCTAGGAGACCCAATCAATATTTGGGGCCCAAATTATGTTTCTATGTGTCATAAATTGTATAGTCCTTATTAGTGATTCTGACTTGACAACATATATAAGTTGAGATAAAAGAGGGGATAATTTCTAGTATAAGGTCAAAATGGAGCGATGGTATCTGAATTATTGTCCTGTCCATGATTTCTGTGGCAAAATTCAAGAAGAATGTATACAGATTATTAAGTGTTAAAGTCTTCTTTTCTATAGTTCCAGGTGGATACATAGCAACAATGGCAAGAATTGGAAAAGTGGCACAATGAAGGTGTGAGCCAGACTTCCCTGTTAATCTAATGAACACTCAGTACAAGGTTAGAAGACTAATCTCTGATTTTGAAAGACACCTGTGGGAAGAATTTAAATGAAAGAATATTAAATCTAGGATGAAGTTAACATTCTCTTCTTGCCCCTCTCCATCCTTCACACCATCCCTAAGTAGAATTTCTGACCTTGATTATCATGTGTCTAGGTTACTATAACAGGACAATTTCCCAGGACTGTCAGCACAAGAGTGCTTTTCCTGCATCCTAAATAAAGATATTGGATACATGGCAAAGTCTACTTCAGGTTGAGAAACAGTAGTACTCCACTGCTCTCCTTTTTTGTTGTTGGTTTTGTACACTAAATTAACCTTTCCTGGACGTGAAGGTGGATTATAGGTTTAGGTGATTTGTGTGTATGTGTTTGTGTGTAGGTGGGTGGTGAAAAGATATAAAGTTCTAGGCCTTTGTACTAACCTACCCCTAATCATCAAAACAAAAAAGGAAATCAAACTATTCTCCTGACATAAATCCAAGGATGCATATGTGCATTTAGTAGTAAAAAGGAGGATATGTACAAAGTACTCACGTGGTTTTATTCTTTGTTCAAGTAGTTGCTGAAGGGTTCGCTTTTAATACAAACTATATACTAAAATGGAACTTCAGATAGTTTTTAACAATTATAATTCACAGTGGTTCCAATACAATGAATGCATTAGTAGACTTAAATATTTGCATATGTAAAAATAATTATTTTAAAAGTTTACTAATTCTAACTTTAATTATAATAGTTCTGTTGTTCCTTACAGAATAAATCAGTATCCCATAGGCAATAAGTCATACAAGGCACCCCAATTTAAATTATATACATTTCATTTAAGCCATCATTAATCTCAAATTAGATATAAATATAACCAGCTATGAATTCGTTCTTTCCATTTTTTACCATATAATGTAAGTAAATGTATATTGGAATATAGAGATAAAATTTTCTGTATTATCATTATCGCAAATTTTTAAAATATTTAACTATTACAATAAGGTATGGAGAAAATATATAAACTTACTACAGACAAGACCTCAGTAAAATGGTATATTGTTGAACTTCTATTCCTAAAATTTTGAGCATACCATTTTCACAAAGTTCCATCTTGAACTGATGTGTTGAACTATACATATCTTCATACAAGCATACATTTGAACCCACAAAATCAAAAGCAAATCAAGTCTCTATAATTAATTTATGACATCAGCTATATTTTGCAAGTTTAAAAATAAAGTAAAGCCTGCTATCCCAGGCTCCAGTTATTTAAAGTACACATTTTATGGAGACATAGATCTACTTGCTATGATCCAAATACTTATATCACAGAAAGTAAAGGAATAGCTATATTGATTTTCCTAGAGGGGAAAAGAAGTTTCCAATTTCATCAATTATATAATATGAATTCTATTGAAGAATGAATTCTTCGTTTTCTTTAAGAACACGCATTTAAAATTAGCATTGTATATTTTCATTCTCTGTGTTCATTTTCCATAATTAGAAATTTGTCATTATAAATTTTTAGAGGAAATACATTGTATCTTACATCAGCAATGGGATTATTTTATTATGTATTAATGGCTATGTGAAGTATTGTCTATTTACTTGCCAAAGAAGAATCTTAGATACACTAGTATATAAAACCTCTCTATGAAAATGGGAAACTCATCTTTATCTTTTCATATTTGAAGTCTTCAGTTTCCTCTTTAAAATGCAAGGGCTGAAGTAACTATTTCTAATGCAATTGTGCATATTTGTGATATTGTGATAAATGTAATATTGTAATATAACATGTAGAAATAAAAAGAACATAGGAGAACCAAAGAAAATAGTATTTCCTTTTATTTTTACACTCTCACATCCTTCTGTTATTGAGTAGGCCATCACAAATCTAAAAATACTTAGTCATGTAATATTCTCTCAATGGCAGGAGTAAAGGGTGGTTTAGAGGAAGTTTAATCCACCTCCCTTCTTCCATAATCTTCTGCCTCCTTCTCCAAAGTCACTCAAAATAAACATTCAATCCACATAAGAACAGTGTCCAAGAACTGCTAAAAACAGTTTCAGGCCAATTTCTTTAGCCCTTCCTCAAACAAGATGCTTGCCACTAACTTCTATATGGATGTTCACAGTGGCACAGTATAATCTGACAATATGCTAAATGCTAATACCAATTATATTAGTGTTACATTAGTTTTTTTCATAAAATTTTGGAATTGGAAAGATCTCAAATTGCTAGGCCAATATCTTTATTTGACAGAGAGGAAACCTAGTTATAGATAGTTGAATCGAGGTTAAATCCCTTGGGTCATGCAGCCAATTGTAACAGTGAGAGGAAAACCCAAAATTCAAATCCTTCTATACATTATCACATAATTATTCAACTGCTGGGTACTGCTTCTTTTTTTACTTTCTTTCTTTCTGATTTTTTTAATATTTTCTTTTTCTTTTTCTTTTTTGATTCTTCACCCATTTTTCTTTCTTCAATAATTTTAAGAGAGTTTGAAAAGTGTGTTTCAAGTGCAGTTAATCTCCATATCATTTCCTTAATGGAAATTTATTTATTATTTACTGATGCCAAAATGCTTTTGAAAGACCTAATAAAAATCTATTGAACTGACAGTTGTGAAGAAATTGCACTTAAAAAATAGGCGATAAAAAAACTGAAAAGGCATTCGACTGTGCACAAAATCCTGTTCATCTCATTTTCACTGTAACTTTTAAATTAGCATTATAGAATACTGATAAGATATAGCATATCATTTGCAATGTCGAAGTTTATTAAGTTAATCATAGGTGTGTGTCAAAGAAATAATTACTGAAGTTAAAGTTTCTCCTCCAATAGAGGAATCTTACAGTAGATATTGATGAATTAAGTATGAGATAGCTAAATAGACTGAGATATATAGAAATATTGACACATTCATTTAATTATGCAATTTTGAACATCCACATTTTCAGAAATTTCTTAAAAAAAGGAAGTAACTGGGTAAAATTCAAATAGGCAAGATGCATTTCAAGTCACCTGTTCTCAAATTACCATATAAAATATGTCCATTCACCATCTTTTTCCATAATCTAGTTTTAGACATGTAGAGATATCAAAAGTTACACTGATGAAACATTTCTAACTGCAAAGCAATCTACACCAATTGTAACCACAGTGATTCCCACAAATGCTATTATCACTCCCTAAAATTTTAATATAGTGTCTAGCTTACTCTTTGATAATTAACAATAGTTTAGCTTTCCATTACACTTAACCTCACTAAAGAGAAAAAAATGTCATTTGTACTGATATCTGCATACGTTTGTCTCCATGCATCCCACTAGTATTATGTAGAAAAGATATACTGTTATTTCATGGAAGGAAAAAAAAGGTGATTTTTATTAATAGTCCAACCTTCCAATGACATATCTAATTAACATTGTTTTACTTTCTACATTAAGTCTAAGTAAACCATTATCATATTTAGAGCTCCATAAAATGTAAGACCATGTGGTCCACAAAAATCATCTTAATGTTGCTATAGTTACAGAAGTAGACTTGTAAATTCTATGTTAATATTAAAGGAAAAGAAAAGTCTATTTGCCTTCACCAATTGCAACTCTAAGCAAATGCAGGTACACAGCACTTTATTAGTAAGAACTCCTTTAGTAAGCACACGTTAGAGGAATTAATCATTCATTCCCTGCAGACTGCTTATGTATTTCATCGGGCCATTATCTGATCTGAATAACAAGAACAATTGCATAATAAAACACATTACTGCTGACACTAGCAACTTTCTTCTTTCAACTTTAAAGTTGCAACTCCTTCTGTATAACATGGAAAGCTAGTGGCCAAAATGCTAAGAATTTATTCACCCCATCAAGGTTTGACTTTTTTCTCTGTCATTATGAAGACAATGATCAACTATCTGAGTAGGCTTTACTAGAAACAGCTTTAATTCAGGCTATTTTCCTTACAATTATGACATAATTTTTAAAGGGACACAATGTGTGTCACCTTAGTTTAAATGTTAATTATAAATCCTTGCTTGCAGAAATTCAAACAGGATGAATAATTCTTCCTGTCTTTTCTACTGTGCAAAATATACCATGTTATAAAATATATGTAATAGCATGTTGAACCACTCTTAAATTTGGCTACTTATTTACCATCTTCCCTTTATTTTTCAATATTTTTTTCAAATATCAGACATTGTATCAGAAATCCGAGGTCACAAATGAGTAGAGGTCATATGGTGTAATACACATTTCATCAACCAAGCACTTCATTTTAAATTATTTAAATTCATTTTTTAAACCAAAAATAGAAATGGCAGCTAAGAGAAGTAATACCTCTTTAAAACCCCATTTGGATAAGAAATAAAGTAATGTTGAAGAAATAATGACATATCTTTCCCAAATGATTTCTATCTATGATAACTTCATGCCAATAAATTCATCAACTGTCCTATTGCCCTATCTCATCACTCTAAAAACTTATGTCCCAAGATATTTAGAGCTTTCAACATTGAATAATCATAAATTGAAAAGGTCTTTTCATTTTTAACCATTATACAGTAGTTTACAATTTTTTAAAGCCATTTTTATAATTTTTAAAAGCAATGGCCAATAAATACTGCTGCTTTTATATGCTTGGTTAAGATAATACACAGGTAAAAATCTTTTCACTGTACCATTATCAACAATTAACTATGAGAAAGCCCTTAGGTATCATTTAATAATAATATGCTTTTGTTATTAAACAAATTCTCTGAGGTAAGTAGTTGTAATTTTAAGCCTGGTTTATAACTTTTGCATTGCTTTTATTAGAAAGAAATGTTTTATTCTGAGAAAAAAATGGAAAGTCAAAAGATAAAACAGATAAACTTTTTCTAATCATTACTACACACTAGTCAGTATAAGTGCTATTGTATCAAAGAACTTTAAATTTGTTAAACATCTGTTCTGTTTTATCTCAATTGCAACACCTACTGTACCTACTGTATATGTAACAATGCAAGAAGAATTAGATTCAGAATCCATTTGGCAGTGATAAAGAGAAAAAAATGCTGAAATGTTATTGATTCTCTTCCTCTTGTGCAAAACAAACTGACTCAACTATATTTTTCCTGACATAACAGAAAGGTTTTATTTAGATATTACAAAATATTGGCAGATGTTAGATTACATATCTTTTTCTTTTTTCTTTTCTTTTTTAAGATACCATTAACCCTTCCATAGAGAAAGAAAGAGTGTCCTGCTTATTTTATACAGAAATGCTGCAGCCACTGACATGGTGATGTTAGCCCCAAGAGGAATAATGCCTGCAAAAGTTTTTGATGCAGAGATATTCAGCCTTGGAAGACACCTTAAACCTGTCACTGGCTGCTGAGCCCCTGTCACAGTTTATAACCTGCTGTGTCAAAGTCAGAACCTTAGCTCCCGCCTTCTCCAAAGCATTTTTTCACATTCCGTCTCCAAATTAAGTTCATTCAAATTCTCCAACTAAGCTACTTCCAGGATTTCCTCCCCATATTATCTTCTTAGAGACACGCAAAAATCTCAGCAGGATTTTCATCTGGTCTTTCAAACCATCTTTATTAACTTTCCTTTGACCCATTTTCCCCCCTCCTGGCCAGGCTCTTTAGAACTAAAGCTAAAATGATCAACCAAGGGAAGAGGATAGAAGTTCAGGTGAATTAGGACTGAAGGTACAGGAGAAGTGAGCTAGTGGGATTTAGAATTCTCCAGCTTTCTCCAGGTATCAGTCCTTAAATCTTAGAACCAACCAGGTTTTCACAAGCCAGGCTTCAATAGCCCTTGAACAATGAGCGTTTAAAAACCAGGTTCCTAGTAAGCTGCCCATACAGAAGTCTTCAAGTCCTCTTCCTCAAACAAAAACAAACCAACCAACAAAAAATGCTTAGCAAACCACTTCCCAAATAGAAACTGTTGAAGTTATATAAGTCAAGTTCTTCCCTTGTCAAACGAACAAACTGTCCATACCACGGGGGAGAAAGCATCAGACCTATGTCTCACTTTATAGACAAGAAATAGAGAAGCACAGTTTACTTACTAAAGCAGCCGCTCCATTCCTCCTTGGAAACCCTGAGGAGTCTTCTCTTTTCTTTCCTGCCAGTCACATAGAGAATTGTCTTTCTATTCCACACAGGCCCAGGATAAACTGCAAAAAGGGATAGCACATGCACAGCAGACCGTCAGGGTTTGATGTAGTGGGGTGCTTGGGGTTCTGGTTGTTTCAAAAGTGGGATCTTCTTTTCCGGAGGGAGGGGGCGCAGGGACAAGAGAAAAAGGGCGCTCCGAAAGCTTGCTTGGGTCCTGCAAATTATTCTGAAGGCAAAGTACCTGCACTCTCGCCGGCGAGGCAGGCTGTCAGCGCCGCGCGCGAGGGGAGGAGGCTGAGGAGGAGGAGCAGGAGGGCTCGGCTGGGAGGGGAGCGCGGGTGGGGGAGGCCGGAGCCGCTCCCGGGAGCAGCCGCCGAGACGGTGAGGAGGAGGCGAGTCTGTCAGGGCGAGGCGCTGCCCCACGCGCTCGGGCCGCCGGGTGCGGCGGGGCGGGGAGCAGAGGCAGTGAGCATCTCCCGGCCGCTCCCGCTGACTCGCTCACGCTCGCTCCCGGCCTCCCGCTCGCACACACAGGCACACACCCCGCGTCTCCAGCTGCAGCCTCTCGGCCGCACACACTCACCTGCATTTCCTTAACGAGCCACTTGATGGCTGCCAGCGGCGCGGGCCCGGCTAAGGCGGGCGGGAGCCGGGGCGGGGAGAACGCGGCGCGGGATGCTCCGAGCGCCCGCCGGTGAGGCGGCGTCGGTGCGGGTGCGCGAGCCGGGGCGGGAGGGGAATCAGCACCCACCGCCACGGAGCTGCCCAGGAACAGATCCCGCCGACCCCGCCACCGGGGGACCTTGGCGTGATTCCAGGGCTCTGGGTTAAATCGGCCCGCGCGGGGAGAGGAGGACATGTCAGGCACAGGCTATTCCCGACCACTAAAGCCACAGAGGATTTGTCCAGGTGTGGATCCCGGTTGCACTTCTCCAGGTGTTCGGGTGCTTTGGGTTATTTTACGGTTTTATTTGGAGCGAGCCCGGCGGCAAGGGAAAAGGGGTGGAGGGTTTTCAAAGGTAAGGGATAGAGATTTTATTTGCAATACAGGGGATGCTTGTGAAGAGCCCGACTTCAGCGAGGTTAGGGAAAGAGAGCAAAGGTGGTTTCACGCAGGAGATGTACTTCGTCTCAGACGCTGCATGTTGTTTTCAGTTCGGGTTCTTGACAGTTTGACTGGGCTTGAGGGAGAGAGAGGGCTCCGCCAAGGTGCTTGGTTGTTGAAAGGGGAAAACCTATAAGAGTTACTGGAAAGCAGCCTTAATATCAAGGACAGGACGCAAGCAGGCACATGAAGGAGAAGGTTCATCTCCACCAGTGCCTCAGAGGAGGGGTACTATGGACTTGGAAACCAGCGGGAGAGGAACTTAGACCCCCTAAGCAAAGCTAAAAATGGGGACTGGAGATGGAGAAGGGGAAGGGGTGGGCAGGGTGGAGAAAATGCAGCATCAAGCTTTATCCCTTTACCATCCACTTGTGTCTGATCAGAGCTTTCAGCTATAAGCAATGCTCTGTCTCCCACTAAAGAGAGCGATGTCACTACTTGGGTGTTTAAGAGGGGGGGAAAAACAAAATAATTATCCTGTTGATAGTAATGCAAACCGATTCCAGATACCCTCTAGTCAAAGGTGTTGTAAGCACTGTGGAAAACACAAAGCTGTGAGACACCTACTTTCCTTATATGTCCGTGATCTAATAGCAGAAATGTCACTTTCTACCAATGAGAAATAAAGCTTAATTAATATAGATGACATTTTCCCCTGGGTCCTTTTACCTTACTCTCTTCATGCCTGCTTCATTGCTTGCCATGTCCCTTTGCTTTTCAAAAGTGACCCTTCCTCTGAACCCATCCTCTGCCAGGCTCCCTGCTCAACCTCACTAAAGCAATGGAGCTCACTCATCCAAGGAGGTTCACATGTACACAGTCATTGTTACTGAACACTATTCTTGGAAATGATATATATAAACCAAAGGACACACGCCATGTGCAAGTGTGTGTGCATGTGTACATCTCTTTGTAATTATGCAGAACACTTGCCCCTCTTATGGTGATGTCTGCACAAGATGATGACTAACTCATACTCATCCTCTCTCCCTCTGCCACTCTCTCTCTCTCCCCTTCCTCCCTCCTCCCTCTCTGCACAAACACACACCACTCACGCCTGTCTCAGTTCCTTCCTGTTAGTGTTCAATAATGGTTTTACATGAACTTTCTGTTAGACAGCCTCTGACTACCAACAGGGAGTTGGAGCTGATTGGTAGAAAGGATGCTGGGCTCAAGGATGCTGTGTTTCCTGTCATCACTCAGTCATTATGTACACTATTGTGCTTAATGCCAAGTGGCAGCAGAAAAGATTTCCTCTATTGCTATCCATAAAAATATATTTACCCTCCCCCTGGAAATACCTATAATTAATACTAAAAAGAATAATGCATCTCTGAACTATGGGAAGTGTGGATGATGTTGATATAGTGATGTTAGTCACCTTTTCTGTTGTTGCTGCAAAGACTATGTGACCACTTTTCCCTTTCTGCTGCTGCTTCTGGTGGGTTAAGCAAAGCATTTGGCCCTTTTACTGTGCTCTCTTTTCCATCCTTCCCTTGACAATAGTTTGTGTATTTTAAATAAAGATTTCATTCTGCCAACCCGCAGGAAGCTTTTAACAAGATGCAGCTGAGCGTGTAGATATCATATATCTTTTTACTGCTGTATGGGGGTGTTCAGCAACTTGAAACTCATCTCTACTTCAGCTCAACGCTGGCATCTCACTGAGACAGTGTTCCCTGGGGCTGATTTACTCTTGCTTCTGCACAAGTCTCCTTTGGTGCCATCAGGAAGAACATGGGGAGTTGTAAGCAAGGGAAGAGTGAGTGTTACTCCTCAACCATCTTGGGGCTGCACTTCTCCCCACTTAATGACACCACAGTGTTCATCATAATTAGCACATTGTAAAGATTTTATTATTGACTACCATCCTGAGAATTGGATTGAGATATCTTTCCTGAGAGTGAATGTCCCAATCTTGAAGAGCTCAGAGAATCTCCTTATCTAACTACCTATGTGTACCTCCCAAAATATTAGGTTTTATTTCTCCTTCAATAAAAAGGCAGATTTACATGTCCTCTTTAAGTTGATGCTGAATATTTACTTTAAAAAGTTAATAACCTCTTTAAATTAGTCTTCAGTGAACCATGTGTTTAAAATAGCTGTAATAAATGTGAAAGACAAATCAACAGGACAGAAAAAGTGGTAGAGAGCAAAACAGCCTGGTCATCAGTATGAGTCTCTTTGGGCATCTCCTTTATTTCACCACATTCCTTCACTTACAAAAACTTCATTTAGCTTTGTTATATTTAGTCTTATAATTGATTTTAACAGCCTGCTTCAAGTAGCAGAAATCTCCAAATTTACATTATCATTTTGGATTTTTGAGGAAAATGACTACTTGTCTCAGTTTTTAAATTAGGCTTAACAGTGCATCAATGGCAACTCTAGAGCAATAATTTCCTGTTCTAATATGTTCTTTAAATATTTTAATAGCATCGTGGGGAAATTTCCTGATTATGCAGCACTTCATATCATATCCTAAAGTTGGAAATAAGGGAGAAAGAAACAAATAACCACTAGGAAGAGCAAGAAACCTGTTCAAAGGAACACAATGAGTGTAGGAGGTTTTCCATACCCACTCTATTGGTGGGATTTGAAGTACAGAAGACCCTTTATCTACATGTTTGCTTTCTGTGGTATCAGTTGCCCACAACCAACCACAGTCTGAAAATATTAATATTTGTCTCCACTTTTTCAAGAGAGAGACCACATTCACATTACTTTTATCATAGCATGTTGTTTTAGTTGTTCTATTTTATTAATAATTATTGTTATTAACTTCTAACTGTGCCTAAATTATAAGTTAAACTTAGGTCTGATATATAGGAAAAAATATAGTAAAATATCATACAGGGTTTGATACAACCTGTGGCTTCAAGCATACACAGATCTTGGAACATATCCACATAAGTAAGGGGGACTAGTAGTCTCACAGTTTCTCTCTCTCTCTCTCTCTCTCTCTCTCTCTCTCTCTCAACTTAGTCTGCAGAAATAGTATACACTCAGTTGATTTTCCCTTATCTCCAGATTTCCTCCAAAAATCATGCCAAGTGGCAGAAACTATAAGTCGAAACAATTTTATGTTGATAATTGATTGGGAGATCCTACACCTAATGAATTAGAATATTCATACTTATTTCATATGAGATAAAGATAATTATTTTCTCATTAAGCTTCTATTTGTCAATGAGTACATTGCTCTAATTTAACAAATGTGTCTAATTTACTTCATTTGCTATAGGTGTTTTGCTACCAAGAAAATTGCTAAAGAACCCTTAAAACACAATGAAGAAAATGACTTGACTGTATAATCATTCAATTTAAGGAGTCTTAATAAATGGGATGATGTTTGTAATTGTTGTAGGTTCAAGGTATAGATGTTATCCTACTGAAACTATCACATGACTAATACTAGTTGCACAAAATCCAAATTCTTTGGAAATGTATATTGATATAATGTATATGTTTATATTCCCATTTATTGCACTGATTATTTTCCATCCTCACCTTCCATTCCCATCCCCAGATCCATCATGTGCTTTTCTCAAGTACCAACCTGGTTTACTTTTGTCCCTGATTTGTGGTTTGGTTTGTCAAAGAAAGACACCAGAAGAGGACAGAGAGGAAAGATATCCCATTGTTCTTTCTGACAGTGGATGCATTTGTCTCCAATAAATCCATTTTATTCCTTGCTCTTTCAGCTATTCAGATGGCCAGAATTAGGATACCCAAAACGCCTCCCATTTGTTCCCTTCACACAACTGCTGTTCTCTTACCTAAATTTTCTTTAGAATTACTCCTGCATATGCCTTTTGTTTCCTCAGGGTACTATGCATGATGTATATAGAAGTGCCAAAACATTCATATTACCTCAACTAATAATAAATATAATACACAACAGGAAATAATTTGATTGTACTCTTGTGTTGGTTAATTTTATGTGTCAACTTAGGTGGACCAAGAGAGATTCCCAAATAGCTGGTGAGACATTATTACTGTGTATGTCTACAAGGATATTTCCAGAAGAGATTAGCAATTGAATCAGTAACTGGCATCCTCTAATGGACTGAGGGCCACAATAGAACAAAAAAGCATATGAAAGGTAGTTTCTCTCTTTCTCCACCTGCCTCCCCTTGAGTTAGGAAGTATCCTAACTTCCTAACTATCCTCAGATATATATATCTTCTGGCCTCAATCCTCAGAACTCCTAGATCTTGGGCTTTTGTTCACTGGGGCTTACACCAGTGAGCTCACCTGGGTTCTCAGGCTTCTACTTTTAACCAAATTATACCACTGGCTTCCCTAAAAGAAAGCTTGTAGAAAGCAGATCATGGGGCTTCTCAGATCTCATAATTTCATAACCCAAATCCCATCTCTCTCATATGTGTGTATGTGTATGTATACAACCATAAAACCATTATATATAATGGTTTTATGGTTGTATTTCTCTTAATAAAACAGCTGACTATAGCTGACTATAGCTCAATAATAATAATACATTAAAATTGTGCACAGAGGTATCATATAACTGTGTATTAAATGACCCTGATTCAGCTACCTTTCCTATCCCCTACTATCCCCCCTCCCCTTCTCTCACATCTTCTAGCTGAATACAACAATTACTAATAGGGCATTATGTAAAATTGTGGATGTGTAACCGACGTGATTCTGCAATCTGCATTTGGGGTAAAATTGGGAGTTCATAACCCACTTCAATCTAATGTATGAAATATGATATGTCAAGAGCTTTGTAATGTTGTGAACAACCAATAAAAAAAATAAAATAAATGACCCTGATTAGTAAAAACTATAAAACTGCCATAGTTTTAAAATGTCTTATGTTTCTATATTTTCATGTGATTGTACAATAATAATGGTACATATTTTGAAGACTTATAGTTATTATTTGATGAATTATACCATGGTTTGTAAAGCACTATACTTTTCATCTATATTACAAAGAAAACTATATGGATCTATTCGTTCAATTATTTTTTAAAAAGCCATTAATGAAGTGGTTGCTTATAACTTGTAAATAGGGAATGAATGTTAGTGGGTATAGTGTTTATTTTTGTACTTATTAATACATTCTAAAAATGATTATGGTGATGGTTACACAACTGTAAATACATGGAAAACCAATAAACTGTATATTTGGAAACAGGTAAATTTTATGGTATACAAATCATATTTCATTAAGCTATTACAATTGTTAAAAAATGAAAACACCATTAATAAGAAAGTAATCAGCAATTTGTAATACCAGTAATAATCCAAAAATATATTCTTTATGTATACTATGGGAAAGACAATTGAGGGTGGATAAAAAGAATGCAATCTATAAATTTCTTCAGCAAATATTTTTTAAAATACACAAATTAACAAAGATTAGAGCAAGTTCTTCAATGAAAATAAAATATAATTGATAAAGAAAATATAACAGTTCCTTGATTCTTGGGCTATTTTTGAACTTAAAATTAATAAAACATGTCAAGATTTCACATATATAGCACTGCTTAGTTAAGGCATCATAAATTTTACTTCTCTTGATCTTGAGTAATTTTGGATTTTCATTGACAAATTAGACATAAGAAAGATAGGAACCACAGTTAGGCACACATACACATTCTAGGTCTTGTTCTTACTTCAAGGGTATTAACCACATGCTATTTGAACCTTAGATCTAAGGGTTGAGATTATATCTCAGTGATAGAGTTCTTGTCTGGAATTTGGGTTGTATTCCCAGCACTGCAAATAATGATAATAAACTAACGAGTTAATTTTAGATCTGAGAAACTGAGGTCCAGTAAATGAGGTTGTTTACCTCATGTATAGGTCATGAAGCTGTTAAATATTAGAGCAGAGACTTGTACCCATGTAGTCTAGCTCCTGAGTCTCTGTGCCTAGCCAGTATTCAGTATTTAATGTCAAAGAATCTTTCCCTCAACTGATGATCCTTTTCTATCTTAGGTTCAGGAACTTTGGAGATATTTAGATGAAACTTAGAAATTTCTGTTCTTTTAATAAAGAATATAGGCAGAAAAAATTGAAGTATCTTCTCTGAGAACCAATTTTCTACTCTAATGTGGGATTTTAATTTACATTTCTATTTGAGTCATTTTCTATATAATTTATCTTCATATGACAAATCATTTTCTGTGTTAACACATAAAATGCATTGAATAATATAATATTATAAAGAACAATATGATTTTTAGCTAAATATTTATAATATTGTTATAATACTACAATTTATTGCATTGCTAATTTTTCCTTTTGTACCATTGTTTCTATCTACTCACATTTATTTATTTCTCACCCTTACATACAAAACAGGAGAACAAAAGCAATAAAGCAGCATTGCCTCTCTTTTATAATAAGGGGTCAACTTTTCTGGAACCTTTATAAGATTTCACCCTGTTTTAGTGAAAGACAATATATTTCACAGGTACTTATTCTTGACCTTTTGTTCATATGCAATGATACCCTGGCAGAAAAAATATTATAGTGTCATTTATTTTATCAAAGTTTTATGTATATTTTAAACATCTAAGATTATAAAATTTTTGAATATAAGCAAAGTGAAGAACTATGACAACCCTAACATTATCAGACTCTACTTTTTTTTAGCTTTCTATGGTTTGTAAGTGATAAACCAATTAATACCTCATTTTCTCTTTATGAAAAAAATATGTAAAGTAAAGCAAGAATAACAGTTCTATACAGGTTTTTCAATTCATCTTTTCTTTGTAATTATCAATATCATAACACAAGAGATGATTTAACTCAGGATCTTGAACTTCATTCCTGTTTTACACATGGAGCTACTAAACCCAGTGTGTGTGACATGTTCATTTTTCTGTGGCTAATGAGTGATTGAGGTCCTGCTATTTCTATGTACCCTTTTTCTTCATTATAATTTTAAGAATAATATTAATTTTAAGTATACATATAATGCATTCTAAAGTGTATGTATACATGTGTATATCTGTATTTTATTTGAATTCAGAATTTTTATCATTTAAATTACAATGTGTATGTTTTTTCTAAGTCCTCTCATTATGGTTTATGAAAAAAGGATTAATATAGTGTATTTTTAAACAAATTTGATATGAGACATGGAAAAAGTACTGCTGTATTCACAAGGGGAATTGTTCAGAAAATGTCTCAAAGGAAGTCTTTTAAAACAATGACAAAATGATGTGCCTAGTGAAGAGTCATGTTGACAAGTACTTTTCACTATCCCTAACATTAATTGGAATTGTACTTTTGTCCTCTTGTTCCTATAGTGCTTCTACAGCATTTGCCCCTGTTTGTCAGGTTTTTATTATGAAGGAAGGTAGCAGACACTGAGACGAAGAAAGTTGAATGGGAATGAAGAGAATCATACCAGGGATTTGGGGAAATACAGCATGAAAAGATAAGATTTAAGACAGCTATAAAATAATAATCTCCGAAGCAGCTACCAGATATGGAAAAGTTGGAAAAAGGAGAAAACACATTGTTTTGTAGATGTGTCACTGAGGAATATGATTCAGAGCCTCTTAATAATACTTTTGAAGGGCTATTAGTGACTGGATTGCAGTTTTGTTACTTTTTCTGTTTTTATTTCTTACTACAGTGAAGAGCTCTTAGAGCATACTACAAGGACTCTGGAATTTGGGGCTTTTTACCCACAGAAAGACACAGGAATATATACTCAGACATGTATAGTTGTAGAGTACTTGCTTAGCATTGCACATGGACTAGGGTTTGGCCCCCCAAAGTGCAAATAACTATAACTAAAAAATAAATAAATAAAATTTAGATCTAAGAACACTGAAATCCAGAAACTATGTTATGTAGCTTATAAATTAATTTTAAAATCTTTTTCTTAAAGAGTGTCAACATAATTTTATATTGATGGGATAAATATGGATCATATATATTAAATGTAGTTTTCCCTTTGTACATATTATGTTTCCAAATGATATCTTATATAAGTGTATTTTTATTAGCATACATTTTACTTAAATTAAATTTTAATTAAATGATATTTGTTAAAATCTTAAGTGAGATCTATAATGCTGGTTCTCAGAAGAAGATGTTTGCACATGAATAAGAAAATATCAAATATATCTAATAAAATTTTTATTTAAGATTTATTTCTTAGGTATAAACATCTATAAGGAATTTTTTTCTTATTTCTGTTCTAAAGTAAGTGTAAAAATTATGAATGAAAGTTAAATGTTTTATGAAGGATCAAATCAATGCATTTAAATATATTTATTTCCAGAGATTCTACCTTCAACCTCTGTTTAATGACTTGTATGCACATAGAATGATATACAAACTCTAGGATATGCTTACACACACAAGGGAGATTAGTCACCTCATTTTTCCTATGTTGCATTTCCACTGTAGCATGTAGAAAGGATCAAAAGCAATAATGGTCCATCATATGGTTTATTTTAACACCACTTATATGTCTTTTGCTGAAGTGGGAAGGGGGGAGCTCCAAATTTCAGAGGACTTAACCAAATGCATACTCTGAGAACATATTTTATATAAAGTAGATGATTCATGTGTATAAGATAGAGAAGACTAAAATGACTAATGCCTGAAAACAATCATAATTCAGAAGCCTGGGAATATGTAATTAGATTTAAAAGATTTAATATGCAAAATTTAATCAAATCCATTAGGTAACATTGCAACTATTCAGGCTATTCAACTATTCGGGCTATTCAAAAAAAATCTAGATATAAGCAAGATGTCTGAATACTCACACTGCCAAAAGAAAATCATAACTGAAATTGTCAATGAAATATTAAATAAGGAAATCTTTTAAAATATCTGAAAATTTTATAAGGTTATCAACTTTCAGTAAATAGAGAACCTCATAGCCTACTAACCCTGTTGAGAGCATTATAGTGAAGAAAGTTGTGTATGGCTAATTTCATTTTTCATCCTTTAAAATACAGCACAGTCAAGGAAAATCAGTAGTTAATGGAGAAAACTCAGCAAAATCATGATTTTTGAGGAGTAGGGATAGGTTTTAAGTCAATCAAAAAAGTTGGAAAATGCCATGGAATGGAAAGTGGCATGAAGCAGCCAAGGGGGATGCTAGCAAGGCATAGGGTTTCTCCTGCTTGCTGTAGGTGGCAGTAAACTTTAGCAAGTAAGAAAAGCCATGAAAATTTGTGAGCCCAGATATCAAAGTCCTCTTTTTGATAGTAGTGAACAAGATTTGCAAAGTAGTAGGTGGAATGCAGAGGAAATTATTGCCTTAAACAATGTTCAAAAGTATACAGGAAACACAAACAAATTTAGAGACACCCGTATTATGTTCTGCAATATTAAGAATATTCAGTACTTTTGGGCGAGGGCTGGGGCTCAGTGGCAGAGCGCTTGCCTTACACGTGTAAGGCACTGGGTTTGATTCTCAGCATCACATAAAAATAAATAAAATAAAGGCTTAAAAAATAATATATAGTACTTTTGAAAAAACAATAAAAACAGAAATTATGAAATTAAATGACCAATGATAGTATAAAGATTAAGTTAGATTTCTGATCAGAAAGGATTCATAGAAGAGTTATAGGTATAAATTATAATTGTAAACAGCTATAAAAATAGTTAATAACAAATAATATCAGAAGTAGCAAAATGCATTGAAAATAGCTGAATACATGATGCAGAAAATTTGCATTTTGAACACCAAGTGTGGTTAATATGTATTTTATCAAAAAATATTTAAGGATAGAAACATGTTCCTATAGCCATGCTAATTGAAATTAAATAGAATATGTTATGAATTTATGCTTTTAGATGCAAGAAAGACAATGCTCACTGCAATATCCAGAACTATTTTAAACTTTTAATGCATCCATATTTTGTAAAAGAAAATATTTACCAGAAATATCTTTTAAATATACATAATCTTATAATTTCTTTGAGTTAGTGTCTTTAGTTTGGATTATCCATATTGCTTCTAGCAAAATCTAAATCAAATTTATGAAAAAGATTAAATTAGAGTAATTACTATATGCAAAATTTGATCTTACTCTAAGTGGTCTTATATAATACCTAACTATTTTTATTTTGCTTCATTCACACACACACACACACACACACACACACACACACGTATGAATTACTAATGGAACTAATATTTTACCTGTTTGAAAAATGTTATAAAATTAAAATTTGAAGAAAGTCTTTGTATAATTTCTAAATCTCTCCTTATTTTTCTATTGCATTAAAATTTGTGAAGGTTCACTTTGTACATTTTGTCTCTTTTGACAAAAATTATTTCCATTTCTAAGTGGAACAAACAACAACAACAACAAGAAAAGCCTGAATATTGCCAGAAACAAATAGTTTGAGAAAATTTAAATATGTGGTCATTGAATACTTTGCACAATAAATTGTTTTTTCTAAGTTCAGTAAAATGTGTCAGAATTGTGCTTCAGGAATAATCTTCAAGAAATTAAAAGATGATTATTTCAAAGTGAATGATCTTCTAAAATTGTTGGTTTCAACAATTCAAGTTGAAAAGAAGATTTTAAAGTATAACAGAAATCTCCTTTACTTTTTTATTCCACTTTCCACTTAAAATGGAAATCACTTAAGATGATGCTGTAATAGAGAATGTTTATGGGTTCTTTTTCCCCTTTTGAAATTTTCTGTGGGCACAAAGTCCCTTTATGAGATAATCCTTTCTCATGGAAGAGGATTTCTGAGATAAGGAACTTAGTTTTCCTCTTAGCTAGGTTCCTAAGTGGTTTTAGTGGTTTGAACATTTGTGCAGGAGGAACAAGGAAAAAAAAAAAAACACCAGCCTGTATCATATAGACCACCAAAGTGCCATCCGACACAAGTGGCTTTCAGTCACCATCAACCTCAGCTCCTTGAAAGTATAGATTTACACGTTTTAGTTGAAAGATTTTTGCTTTTTAATTTTACTTTCTTTTATTTAAATGTCTACATACAAAGACAATATATAAAAATGCACAGTTAATCCTGCATTTTGAGATTGGATGATGTCCACAGATATCTACTCTATGCATTATCTATTATCTGAGAAGTCTAAATTCCTTGTTTCAGCAAAGGATAATTCACATTCCTGAACTGCATTAAAAGTAACAACTTCAGTAAGAGAGATTTATTCTCCTTAAAATTTGTCCTGGAAGGAAATGGAATGTGAGGTCTATAAGTATGGACTCAGAGGACAAATTGTGCAGTTTCAAATTCTTGCTATTGTATTTGCTAGATGTTTAAATTGGAGTAAATATTTGATTTCCTTTAGTAGTATATTTCCTAAACTTTTCTTTTATATAAATTTTCTGGTCTACAAATTGGGGATAATTATAAATTTTCTTCAGTTTCCTTTTCTGTCAAATGTAAATAATAATAATATCTACCTTGCAGGATTGTTGCAAGGAATATGATATGTAAACTCTTAGTACATGATAAGCTAATGATAGGAGTTAACTCTTCCTGTTTAAAATATATGGGAGAACTGTGTTGCTCAGCTTCCCTTGTTGGGCTACTCTGGTTTAGGCACACAAAGTCCTTTAATTTTTAGATAATTGTCAAAATGGTCTCCCTGTTTTGAAATTATTGCTCACTGATATTTCACACAAAACAGACTTTATTTGCACCACATATCATGTGGCCAAATTTGATTATGTTAAGAGAAAAATCTGATCTGTGGGAAAACAGAACATCCCCTTACTTCCTATGTTGCATCTTCCAAGGATTGGATTGAAACAAACAAACAAAAAAAAAAAAACATAGTCTGAAGATATATTTTGGAACTTTGAAGTCATATAAATTTGGAGCAGGTAAACCAATAAAGCTGCACATTATCAGAAAGGATCAACCATAAAAAGAAATAAGGAAGAAGAATCTGGGAGATGAGGTGATAAAGGGGACCTTGGGGCTGTTTAGTTAGGTCTCAGCTCCTGAGTCTCCTTCTCTACCTCTATATAAGCTTACAATAAGCCTAAAACATGTCTTCTTTTAATTAAATAAAGACATGCTCACCTAATGAATTTGAACTTGATGAGTGATTTCTATATATTTCAAGAAAAATAACTCCAACCCCCGAGAGGTTTTTTATATTATAAAATTATAGCATTTAATGAAAATGCATGATGTGATAAGTATAAGTATGCATATACTTATATACTTATATATGTAGGGCTGGCAGGGGTGAGTTGATTCCAGAAAGTGACAATAATTTCTCAGCTGACAATGAACTTTGAAGAAGTTGTATCTGTCTAATAGCTGTAGATATTTGAAAAGAAGTACACTGAAAAGACACACAGTAAAACAAAAAAGGATAAATTTTCACACACACAAAAATGTATGTGTATGTGTGTAGAAGGGCAAATTCCTCCAAAAGCATCTTTCAAGAGAAGCTGACCAGATTGAGTTTACTCAGAGATTTGGAGGAAAAGGAGCCTAGGTAGAAGAGATGAGGGGGAGGAAGAGGATGTTTAAATATTAGTGGGAAGGAGTGATATTACAGGGAGGCTGCAAAGAGTAGTAAAAATAGCTCAGAGTTATCTTTAAAGGTTTGCGATAGAATCCTAGTTTTTCATTGGACAAATTACTCACCTCCCTACTTTGAGAATTCTCACTCTAAAATTGGAATAGCAGTACTTGTCATGCAAGATTTTCATGAAAATTAAGAACAAGGACTTTGTCCTCAAGCCAGCCTGGAATCCCATCCTGATTCATAACCAAGTCTCATGAAATTCTTTTCTCTCTTACAATGATTTTTTTAATAAACTTCTCAATCAATAGGTTTATTCATGAAAGGAAGAATGGAAGATTAGCTTGAACCAGCACGGTTTAAACAAGATTTTAGCCTACACTTTTATCAGAATTATATTTCTGTATAATTTTTTAAATGTTATTTATCATTTATAGATATACATGACAGTAGAGTATAAATGACATATTTTTACAAACATGAATTATATCTTATTCTAATTAGGATCTCAGTCTTGTGATTGAACATGATGTGAAGATTCATCGTGGTGTGTTCATATATGTAACCACAAGGCAAATTGATTTTCTAAACAGCACGTGAGTTACTGAGGACCAGCAGAACTCTAAAACGATTTTTTGTTCATGTTCTATAATTACACATCTCTCAATCCTCCAAGTTCTTAAAGCATAATTCCTTTGTTTGCTCATGTGGCTCAACAGTTGTCATACTTATGCAGTTATAATAGGGACTCTTTCTTTCACAGTTAAATTTTTGAATCCTTAAGAAATTACTAAGCTTACTTATAAGAAATTTTACAATTTTTATATGCTCAATCATGACTTGGTCAAGTTACTTAACCTTTCTGAAGATCACTTTTCTCACATGTGAGGTAGAGTTAATTACAAATAAATCTTCACATATCACCAAATTGTGAAGATAAATACCAGTCACATTGGAAAAACCCTGCAAACATTTACAACATATACAAGGTCTGCTACATTCATGGAAGCAAGCAAAACCAGCTCAAAACGGTCAGTTTTCTCAAACATTCTATATAATTGGCCCATTTCCATGTTACATGAATTTATAATATTTCTCTAAATTTAGCCCTTTGTATTTACTGTAAAATCCATGTCAAAAGAAGCAGTAGAGAAGAGCATCTCCATGTACATTAAGAAAAGTCAAAAAACACAGATGAAAACTCAATCGCTAGTGTGAGGAAATATGCCCTTTCAGTAGTTTATGATCAGTTAATCTGTGTTGGGAATCCTCCTTTGAGAATAAGACAACACTACATTTCCCTTGGCATTGGCAATAGATTTTGTGGTATTTATTTTGAGGTGCTACCCAATATACATTCTCATCTTCTTTCTTAATAAACTGAGTTTATTGCAGATGGGGAAATGGGCCCAGAAAAATATATTCATCTTCCTAACCTCTTTGTAGACAGGATGATCATGACAACAATTCCGACTAATTAGATGTCGGAATCCCCTAGTGGAGCTTCCTGGAAATTTTTGCAGAAAGGAAACATGCAATATTTATGCAGGTTTCATGCCCTGGTTTGTCTTTTCACCTTCTTGTCTTCTTGTCAGGAACCTAGATATTATGCTTATTATCTTGAAAGTCACAGATAAGGAAGATGAAGAAAAAAGATATCAAAGCTTAGGTAGTCCCTGAGGCAACCCTAGATTCCCAGGCCCCCAAACTTCTTGTTCCAGGAAAAGATTAAGTCCTTTAGGGCATTGTTGGTTGGGCTTTCTTTTGCCTAAAGAGTAATTCACTAATACTGGAATCATTTTCAAAATTTTTCATACTATCAAGACATGGGTGAATTATATGTCGTATAATGTGAATACTAATATTAAAAGTCAGATTTATACTGATTGAAGTTGATCTTGTCTCAGTTTGAATATCTATTAAGCCTCCTCCATAGAAAATAGCAGTGTAAGCTAAAGCCCTTCTTTAGTTAAGGCCGTATGCATACTTTATTACTTATTTTATTACTTTATATAAACACATATATATGCACATGCATGTATGTATGTATATATTTTAAATCTATGAATTACTGAGCTATATTAAAAAGCTAAGGAAGCATAGAGATTATGAAAATTGGAAAATATCTTGGTTACCAACTTCAGTTTATAGATATTCTGAATAGCACATTAATTTAAGGTACTTGTTAGATTTATGTCACAGGAACTCATGAATCTACATTAAGAAAATAATAGAAAGATAAAAACATTCAAAAAATTACACTTTTGAAAGAAGATTAACTGATGTGTGTTCTTTCTAAATAATATGCAGGCAATTACTATAGCTTCATAATATTTTGAAGTTAAAAAGGAACCTTAAGAATATGCTGTTCATCTTCTTTATTTTTTTTCTATTGCAAGAGAACTGAGTCCTGGGACAGTGATAGAATTACCCAATGACCTTCATTCATTAAATTCTTTGTTAAAGTGATTCAGCTTTAATAGTTCCAGTTGCTAAAGGTACTTGAGTTGTCATCTTCCAATTTGCAATTAAAAATAACTATGAAAAATTTAACAGAATTATGATGATAGAGGTTTAATATTAAAATATTAAAATCTCAGAAAATAAGCTAGATAGGTATGAGTGAAACTTTGGAGTCCATCATTCATCCAGTATAGGAAAGAGAAGATTGCCCTGAATTCCTTTTATAGTTAATATATTATTTCTTCCATTTCCTTTCCCTAGCTAATTGTTAAAATAACAATAAACATTAAAGACTCTTTCTTGTTGTATATTAAAGGATATTATTTTAATGCTACATATAAGCCTGTCAGGTTTATGATAAAAGAGATTCTTTGCATTGCATGTTCCCTTGGCATCCTTTGGTTCCAGGAGATTAATAAATTTGAAAAGTTCTTATCATTATGATGTTTTTATCTTTGTCTTTTCTATGATTTTTCTGGGACTTGAAGGACACTGCAACAACTAGACAAAATTTTTTTTTTCAGTTAACACATTGAGAACTGAAGATAAATGGAGACTTACTGTGGTTGACCAATTAAATGATCATCATTTCTTATGGTAACAGCTTATTAAACACTTTTGCTGCACCTGTGGCTCTTAGTTTTCTGTTCGTTTTGGTCTCTATATTGAATATTGATTAAAACAGTGAACAACTCATTTATTTTCTGAAAAAGTGAGAGTTGTTATTTTCAATACTCTCTGCTCCTTTTCCTAACTGTCCATCTCTGTTTCACTCTTCTCTAAGGGACTAATTTTTAATGTAAAACACGGCTAAGCATATGGAGATTACATGGACAAAAAAGAGTAATTATTTCAAGACAAACATCATAGTCAAAGATAAAGATGATAATAGTATTCCATAATTGGAAGGAGGTAAGAAGACATGAAGACATGAATATTTTTGTTTGTTTTTTCCTCTATTGGTCAAACATGTTATCTGGCAGAGAATGTTTTTAGGAAATAAAACAGCAATAACAACAACAGAAGACAACTAAACATTCAGAGCAATGACTATAAGAGTAGTTTCTATAATGAGTTTCATAGATTGTGAAGAACTTCATATGATATGCAAGTTTCTCTCTCTATTATATGTATATGTGTGTATATATCTATCTCTATATCTATATACACACATGTGATATACAAGATCTTTTGGCTGCAAGTGACAGAAATGCAACACAAAATTATTTATTCAAAAAGTTAGATGTATTGCTACAAACAAAGGTCACATAACAACAGAGGAGAAATTTCAGTGAAATAAACTTGCAACTTGTTTGTTATTAAAATTTCTGCCTTTTGTCTTATCCCCACTTTTTAGAATCCATTCTTTTGTAACATTCCACACAAATCAGATTAGTTTGTAAGACGATGGAACAAGGACATATTCAAGTTTAATCTGTACACCAAAAGTTTATCAACTAGAGGAAAGCCTTTCCCACAACTTCCAAATTATAAAATTGTTGGGGAATACTATCCTGGGTCAAGTTTGTGTCATAAATGGCTTATATTTCAGTTATTCTGTCCAAGCAAACGTAGTATTGTTATTGTCTTACTTTAAATTATATACTCAACCAATTTATTTTGATGGCAGGAACTATGATTGACTCAAAAACACTAGAAGCAAATGGCTTCAAGAAGCATTTCCCCAGACTATGGAAGGATTACATAGGGTTCTAGAGTAAATTTCTGTTAACTGGTCAACCCAGCATAGGCAGACACATACACAACAATATATTACAAAGATAATGTTAAAATTATTGCTGAAACATTTGATTATGGAATACTTATATTCATCTTTTAACTTTCAACTACATCACTAATTCCTGATTTAGACTTTTATTTTTCATTAATAGAGTAATCTAGAGATACATGACTAAACATTTGATGGGGCGAAAAAATATAACACAAGAGCCAAATATGTACCCATTGAAAATGAAAAATAGCACGTTGAAAAAATTATACTGGGCTATATGTAATATAATTTAAGAAAAAAGGCTAGTTTTAAAATGGCATTTTTGGATAAATAGATGGAACTGAAGACTATTATGCTAAATTAAATAAGCCAGTTCAGAAAACCAAAGTTAAAATATTCTTTCTGATATATGGATGCTAACACACAATAAAGGGGGAGGAGGGAAGAATAGGAGTTCATTGGATTAGACAAACAAAAATGAAGAGAAGGAAAGGGGGAGGAGGTCATAAAGATAGTAGAATGAATCTAACTTCCCTATGTTCATACATAAATAAATGACTAGTGAAATTCCACATCAAGCACAACCAAAAGGATGAGATCCTAATTAGGATAACTCATATTCCATGTATGTATAATATGTCAAAATACAGTCTACTGTCATGCATATCTAAAAAGCACAAATTTTAAAAAATTTTAATTTTGGTTTGTTCCTTAAGTACACAATGGTTATATTTAATATTCTCCAACATTATTTAGAATTTTACTATTTCTCCCTTGTTTCTTAATTTCATAAATTTATTAAAAAGTGTGTTAAAACCCCAAATACAAAAGTTTATAAAGTAAAATTTAAAAACCAGAATCTATATCCCTTTATAAATACAAGTCAGCTCACTTTCTTATCCTTTTTTATGAGGTTAGTTTATTCTTAATGACTTATATTTGTCTTTATTTTTTTTTACTTTTGGACTAAAAATGGAACAGAGCAGTATTGACTCATGGTCCCTAATATTTCTACTTGGATCCAGTGTCACATTTGGTTCCAAAAAATGCTTTTCAAGAGCTGCTACCAGGCAGTGAAGATACAAGGCAGGCCCATTCTTGTGAGGATTGGTAGGTAGTCTCATCTGTATGACTTTGGCTTGAAGACTCTTGTAACTGTACACTTAAATGTTTAAGATTCTTCCTACCAAAACCTTCCTTCTTTGCTCTCTCCACATTGTCTCCTGCATGCTAGTCTGAAATCTCCACCCCCAATTCTGACTTGGTATTTTCTTCTAAATGTATTTGAACTGAGAATCTTTCCAATTGTATTTTTGAGGGTACCTTATTTTATATAGAAGTTTCTTGCCTTTTTTTTGGGGGGGGAGCAGTAAAATTTCTCTTTTACACTGTGATTAATAGGTTTTATGTATGTGCTAAAAAGATTTTCCAAACGCTATTTAGAAAAAAAATGTTTTTTTCTATTTAATACTTCCATGCTTTTGAAGTTTTCTCTATTCCTCATATTCAGTTGAACTTTTTTGGGGGGAGGAGGTCCTGGGGATTGAACTCAGGGGCACTTGACCACTGAGCCACATCCCCAGCACTATTTTGTATTTTATTTAGAGACAGGGTCTCACTGAGTTGCTTAGTGCCTCGCTTTAGCGGAGGCTGGCTTTGAATTTGCTATCCTCCTGCCTCAGCCTCCAGAACCATTGGAATTACAGGCATGCTCCACCAGACTCACTCAGTTGAATTTTTTAATGGTGTGAGTTAAGTTTATTCAGTTATTCAGCTTATTGCCCTAATAGCATTTATTGGAATAACCTATTTGTTCCCTACTACCTTTAATCAATAAATTTCTACAGAAATATAGGACTATTTCTTGATGCTGTAGTAAGCTCTACTAACTTTTTTATAAGTATTTAATTTGCTAACATTTAAATGTAATTTTGAAATAATATTTGGGTATTTGGGTATTTGAGTACTTGGATATATTTCCTTCACTTTGCTTTTGTAAGAATTTTTTTCTAGTCTTCCATTCTTGTTTATTTCAGCTGAACATGCTAGATCAATGTACATTAACAAATGATTAGGACACATTATTGAAATTATACTTACTGATATTTAATTAAAGTTATGGAAAATATATATTTATAATGGTATTTCTACTCAAAGGAATTGTAGGTCTGCCAATGTATTCAGGTATTCGTCGTGCAGTTCTAGAAAGTTTTGTTCTTTTCAGCATATAGCTTTTGTTA
The DNA here is from genome assembly GCF_964194105.1 of Spermophilus citellus. Taxonomy (NCBI): domain Eukaryota; kingdom Metazoa; phylum Chordata; class Mammalia; order Rodentia; family Sciuridae; genus Spermophilus; species Spermophilus citellus. The sequence goes on along the minus strand of NC_138183.1, from coordinate 60,509,886 downwards.
GTTTCTTGTTAAATTGATCCCTAGGTATGATATAGAATTTGTTGCATTATTTAATTTTAAGTGTCCTTTATGGTTGTTGTTGCAAAACCACTGAGCTATAAGGAATTCATATATATTTCTGGATTTGATATTTTCTATTCAAAACAGAAATAGAAAACATTTTTAATATGTAACCTTAAGTTAATTAAAATTATTTGAAACTAACCTTGGTTGCTTGGTTACTTTATTTTTTTTCTATCTTGAGCTATTAAAATTATTTATAATCAAATAAAGTAGTTCCCATTTATTTTTTTGTTTTTGTTATTCCTTAAGAATATTGGAAACTAATTTTTTTCAGGTATTATGGCTAATTTGATATATGTTCATATATTAGCTCAATCCTTTATTTAATATGCATATTCCCAAAACATAGAAACAAGTCTTTTTTATCAGTGATTACAGCAGATTCCAAAGACATTGATTAGAAACAGGTAAAAGCAAGACAAATGCAAAATTTACATCTTCCCATCATCTCTTAGGAAAGATACATTTGATAGAACCCCTAATTACATTCAAAGCAACAGAATATATTGTGTAACACTTCAAGGGCCCTTTGAAAATTCTAGTCTTGGTGCACTGCTTTTTCCATTATCAAGTGAAATATGCCAACAACATTTTGATACTTACAAGTGTGAAGCATTATGAAGTTTCCAACACAAAATAATTCTGGTTCTTTAATAAAGCCTCTCATTTTCTTTTGATCAAATTAGCCAAAATTTTCTTGGGCTGCTCACAAGTGGGAAATATTTATTATTCTTGCATCATAAAAGTTTAAAGAATATTGTCATTTTCTATTTAACATTTTTGAGGACATTTTGTAAATGAATTTTAAGAAACAAGGCAGAGTAGCTAGCGAACACCTTAAACATTTTACTTATTACCTAGCACATTACGTAAAGATACTGAAATAAGAGGTTATAGAGATATGATTAAAGAGTAAAAACTAATGTTTGTCTAGTAATCTATGGTTTACAAAGCACATGAACAAAGAGTTTTACGTTTAGCAATAGATGTACTCATCTCATTCTGCTTGGTCAGTGCCCAGGGCAGCACTTATCTTCTGTGTCAAATGACATTAGTGATCCTTCTGCTTCTCATAGGTATTTTAGGAAGAATATATAGCCATGTGCAAGTGAATGTTCTTTTTATAAAATCATATATAAATATCAGAGATGATCATTGTACAAAAATCATAATTCAAACACGTTATTTGAAAATAATTTAAGTACTAAGCAAAATCAATGAAAATAGCTGTTTCTGTTTTTGATTTTTCACAACCCACATTTATAAAATTGGGTAAAATCCCAGCAGCTCAGGAGACTGACAAAGGAGAATCATGAGTTCAAAGCCAGCCTCAGCAACAGGGAGGCACTAAGCAACTCATTGAGATCCTGTCGGTAAATAAAATACAAAATAGGGCTGGGGATGTGGTGCAGTGGTCAAGTTCCTCTGTGTTCAATTCCTGGTGCAAAAAAAAAAAAAAAAAGACGTGAAATCAAAGAAATATATTTTAGCAATGATAGGGCTATCTCAGGTAAGGAAAACTCATTAGTTCAATAAACATTGGGGCTACCTTAGCTTCCATGCAACTATATCTTAGCTAATGGTTGATGTCCTCAAACAGAGAAATATTTGCTTTAACTGGGTCTTAAAAAGTTTTCTATCTTTTCATTTCTTTCATTTACTTTATTCACTTTTATTGTTCCCCTTTTTATGGTTTCAGGAAAGAACTTATTTCTTTCAACTTCTATTGGAATGGAAGAAAATAAAGCAATTTAAAATTTTAGAATTATTCAATTGTATATACACTTCAGAATGACATATGTAAATGTGAATATGTGTGTGTACATGTGTATTTTTACATATATTTAAGTACATATACACATATGTATCACATATACACACATATGTATCATCATTAAATCCTCACAGATATTTTATGGCTACTTTTATTATTATCATTATTTAAATAAGGAAACTATGATTTGAAATTTACTCCAAGTGCAATAAATAATACATTATTGGACTATGTGAATATGATTTTCCAGAAAAAGGTAGATTTTGTACTTCTGTTTGTGTTTTTTTTCTATGTTTTTTTTCTCCAGTACTGTAACATTTTTTTCATGGTCAAGGGCAGAACAAATGAACATTTCCCAATTTATGTTTTAATGTATTTAAGTTATTCAGTCTATTTTGATAATGATTTCCCCAGGGACATATAATTCAATTTTTAACACAGCAGTCACATGTGTTCAGTACCCTATTCCATTTACTTCCTCTCTACAGTAACCAGAATAATGGTCCCTGCACACTAGTCCATATTAAAATTGCAGATAGCATTAACGTTGTTCGCCAGTTGACCTACACATAATGATGTTAGTTGAGGTAATCAGTGGGCCCAAAGCAATCACAAGGATCCTTAATAGTAGAAGAAAGAATCTGAAAACAGAATCAAAGAGACCATATGAGCAAAACTAGGCCCAACAATGATGGGTTTGAAGATGGGGAAAGGAGACCAGGAGCCAAGGAAAGGGCGTGGCTTAGAGGGATCTGAAGAGTGAGGGAAACAGTTTTGATCCTGCCAGAGCTCTATTTTAGCCACTTCTATCCTAAAGAGTGTAAGATAATACATTTTTCTTCAAAAGTGACTAAATTTGTGGTAACTTATTACAGCAGCAAAAATAAATAAAAGAATCACTTACCTCCTCTTCTAGAATGAAATCACTGCCATGACTTGCACGGTTGTCTCTTGGATTATTGATTTAGGCCTGGTACTTAGAATTTTGTCAAGTATATAATAAAGCTTCCAATAATGACTGAAGGAGGAAAAAAAGGGAAGTAGGGGAGAGAAGAGGAAAGGGGAAAGGAATCCATCCAACATTCTGCTCAAGACCACTTAATAGCTTCTTACTCCATTCAGAGTAAAAGTGAATCTCATTCAATTCTACCAAATCTGTACTGCAGTCTCTATTGCTTCATTAATTGGTCTGTGTTTGCTTACTTTTTTTAAATCTTCTTGAGCACAATACCTTAGCAATACTGACTTTCTTTCAATTCCTCTGGAAGGTGAAACATATATATATTTCTATATATATATTCCTTTAGCAGTGAGTTCTTCTCTGAGCACATGATGTGCATCCCTACATCTCTGCACACCCCTTTCCTCTGCCTTGGAATCCTCTATTGCCTCCTTACCACCTCCATATATTTTTAATGTTTATTTGCTTGTTGTCTATTCACTAGGAGAATATAAACACATATAGGGCATTTTTTCTATTTGCTTTTCTGCTATATTTGGAGCATAATAGATATTTAAAAATATTAATTGAACAGATTATATGATTCCAATAAAGGCTTATCTTTAATTGCCCCACACTTTGCTGTGGCATCTCAAAAGATCACTCCAGGAGAGACTGAGATTTATTCAAGAAAACAAAGAGTGACATATCTTAGGCTATTGTCTGAAATCTGAAACACTATTTAGCTATAATCGATTTGAAAACAACCAAAATATCCACAAAAATAAAATACTTTAATTGAATAAGAACTTACATAAAAAAGTTTTGAAGTGTATCACTGAAACAAGTTCAAGAACCCAGCACAAATTACATGGTGTAAGAGCATCAAGGGACACAACAATAAAGAAAAAAAAAGTTTATGTCCTTAGCTATCTGTTATGTCCTACATGAGCTCTCTTGAAAGACAAAAAAAATAGAAAGTAACATAGGAAGTCACTGAACATCTACTGTAGTTTACTCAATACAAGATTGGAGTATAAACTATAGTTCTCATTCCCAAGGATGAAAAAAATACTCTCATCAAATTCTGATGTTATCTTTATAAAATTCCAAGCATCTTTAAATATGATATATTTATATTATTTGGAATAATATATCATCTGGTAAGAATCAAGTTCCCACTAGTCAAGGTTCACTAAATCACTAATAATACCATTTTGTTAGAATCCAATCCTATGGATACAGGTACACACATGGTACACTAACCCCATTCTCTGTCAATACTATTAGCAATGAACAGCAACCAGTTTCCTTTGTTCTGGAGATTTCTTCTTTAACTCTACCCTTGTACAGTTCTAATTTGGACTTAAAATTAAATTGATATGATAGATTAAAGAGAAAAGCATACATATGTAAATTTTAAATGACATGGGAATCCTCAAAAGGAAAGGAACACCTAAAGAAGTGGGAAAACTCAAATGATTCCATAGTAGTTTAAAGAGAGAGAGACAATTGTGGAAAATGCTTAAGTTATCTGGAAGGCTAAGGAAAATAAGGATTGTTTTAACAAGTTCTGCTTGTACAGAATTATCTCACCTATGATCCCATCTGAAGAATGCTTCTTTTCTTCAAGAACAGAACAGAGAGAACATCTTTCACATGACAGTATTTCATCTTGTGTTTCAGGAGAAAGAGAGAGATTGGGATGGCCCTTTTGCATCTGCTATTTTCAAATGCTTTAGCTCAGGGACAGGTGTGATGGAGGATGCCTGTAATCCCAGTGACTCAGGAGATTGATTCAGGAGGATTTCAGGTTCAAGGTCAGCTTGGGTAAATTATTGAGATCCTACCTTGAAATAAAAATTGAAAAATGGCTGGGAGTATAACTCTGTCAGAGTGTACCTGGGTTCAATCCCCAGTACTGAAATAAATAAATAAATACATATATACAGGCCTTATGTCAAAATAATCCTTCTATTAAAATGGCATATTCTGGGATACATATTGTGCCATACTTCTGTTCCAAACGCAGAGCAACATCAAAGAAATCTCTGAAGCATCTCTTCCCACCTACAAAAATGAAGACGCTGTCCTGGTTTCCATGTTTCCCTTCCACAAAGTGAACTTTGGAAACCAGAATTCAAGGGGCCATGAGGAGGCATGCATGTGCTGTTCAAGAGTTGGAAGGTTAAATTACCACTGAACATAATAAAGAGATCCCATAGGCAGAGGAGTTGAGTGTAGGCTCATTATTGATGCCTCAGAAATAGAACCTCATCTTCTATTGAGTAGCAGTGAACTGGGATTTGTATGTGTGTGTGTGTGTGTGTGTGTATGTGTTTAAAGGCAGCTCAACCCAATTCTCACTAGTTATATCCTTTCTTCTTGGCTTTTTGCAAAAGTTGGACTGACACAGTCTAATTACATCAAAGTATCAAAACAGATGGATTCTTTCTAAGCTATAATGTCATTTCTTATTTTTCTTTTTTTTGTTTATGAGAGAGTGAGAGAGGAGAGAGAGTGTGAGAGAGGAGAGAGAGTGTGAGAGAGAATTTTTAATATTTCTTTTTTTTTTTAGTTCTCGGCGGACACAACATCTTTGTTGGTATGTGGTGCTGAGGATCGAACCCGCCGCAGTCTTCCCCAGTCTTCTTATTTTTCTTTGTATTTGTCATGTCTAATTATTTTTGGAACTACCAATATGACGGCAATAACCAGCATTGGTATAGATCTTTATAATTTGTAAGGCAGCATTTTCTCAGCGTTTCTTTACTTAATATTTGCAATAACTTTGTGAGGTAGATGTCACTGGCTACATTTTCCAGATGATAAAATAAAGAGGTTAGATAATTTTTGTGGATTATAAATTACAAATGATAAAGAACAGATTCAAGCATGTATTTTATGACCCCAAATCAATGACAAATTTTAATTAAAATATCTATTTCTGATTTTGTTCTGTAAATAGAACAAAACATATATTTACAATATAGTTACACTGACTTCATTCATTTCCCATTCTAGAGTAAAAAATCTGTAGCCACACAGGCTGGTCATTTGTGTTATGCTTCTGTAATTTCACATTCCCAGCTAATTATAGCACTTTAAAAATCATAGTTTTTTAAAAAACTTGTATTAAAATAATGTGGTTTTTATTTACCTCCAACAAAATAGTCATCATCCTGATATTTATTAAGCATGAAAAAAATCATGCTTGCTTATTAAAAGGAAAACAACTATGTGAACAAAGATATCTGCAAATAAATAAAATTTTGAATGGACACCCGGTACATATTTTACTCAAATATGAAACCTATTAACTATATTCTTCCTTAAGATGAATTTAAATTGTAATAATGTTAAAATAGAATTAATTTTGTTCCAAAGTTATTGACTCTTAGTATCTATCTAAACTGTAAAATTGGATACCTAATTTTCCTTTGAGAATTTTTATTGTAGATTTTGGAAAAGTCAATCTTTATGCTTTACAAATTTGAAACAAAACCACAAGGAGGAAAGTCTATGTGATTAAAAATTCTGGTAACATCTTAGATTTTAAATAATATATAAAACAAGAAGCATTTTTTTCAAATAATTATTTTAGCAGTATTACTTATAAACCTGTTATTTGTTCTCTGTTAGGTGTACAGTTAGTTAAGGGTTATGATCTAAATTTAAAGAATAGTCACATTAATTTTGATTTCGCCAATCTTCCCTTTTTCCTCAATAATATTGGTTATTTTTCTAAATGTCACACAATTTTCTTTGAACCTGTTCCCTTCTTCCCCCATTTTTCGTAATAACTTCAGTTTTCAGCAAGGAATATTTCTAGTTTTTCAAAACTTTCATCTTAATATACTACTAATGCGAAATGAACTCAGCACAAAAACTGTGTAGTAATAGACTTTAAAATATGAGCCTTTCATGAAGAAAAATATGTCTAGTGTGAATAAACTTTAAAAACTATTTTTATCCACAAAATCTGTAAGAATACCAGGTACCTCTTTTGGCAAATATAAATTTGATTCACACTTAACTCCTCCACTCTGGTTTAAATGTCACTCTAACTTGTTCAACATTGCTCAACTAACAGGAATAAAACATCTTATATAATAATCAAATGACTTTTTTGTCAGGTAACCTTACATGTTCTTTTTACCTGCTTGATATCAATTCAGAATCGATGTCAACATTGTAAATGATTACTTAACTCTTATTATTAGCTTTACTATAATCTATAGTGACATAATTTTAGTCACTGCCTTAAAATAAGTCATTTTATTAAAGGCATGTAAAACCAAACAAAAGGAGAGCTCTAAAGATAATCACAATAATGGTACCATTTTAATTTTGATAGCATTTTAATTTCCATTCTATCCTATGACCTTCCCAATAATCTGGTAGTTAAGGTGTAAGTTATTATCCCTCCTTTATAGAAAAAGGAATTGGCACTCATAAAGTTTACATGACATGTTCAAGGTCACTTTGATAATGTGTGGACATGCCATCATGAAGGTCAGTGCTTAGAATTAGAATTCCAAGGTCAGTACTCTTTCTATTGTACCAAACAGTAGTCCTGGTTTGCTACAACTTTGAACTTCAATAAAGAATAAAACATTTTCTTGTTATTATAAATAAGAAGCAAAATGTAGCATTTTCACTATAGTTCTGAAATGAAGCTAATTGGCTTTATGCATTTTGATGGTCTTATAGTGGGTATATAATATGGTGCATATAAAATAAAAATATAAAGTTAGGTGCTAGCACATTCATACTATGCCAAATTGTATTGAAAGAGAATATAAAAGAATCATAATATATTGTCTTTTGGGGGTCTTCTGAAGTAAATTTGAGAAAATGAAAACTGTTCAGATGCTTTTGTTGCATGAAAGTATCTTTAAATGGTCTCTATTTTAAATTCTCAGTCCTTGCTTCAGCCTTCTATTTTTATGGTACACACTTATCAAAGACACTATATAACATAAAGCCTCATTATTTTTATAAACCAATAAGTATTACTTTGCTAGCTTAAAACAATTTTTTTGCAATTTATTCTTTAAGTGGCTCACAAAGTTCAAATGTTCAACAATTTTTGGCATTCAGTTTAATTCACTGTTACCTATCTCACATAAGTAATCACTTACCCTGAAGAACATTTCCAACATACTTATAAAGACAGTTGTCATAATTCCAGTGGAACACTACTTCCATTGTCAGGCTAATCATGTATCTGTTCCCTAAGATCCTAGTAAAAAGTACCAATTCCAAATCATAATGTCCAATTGGTCTTTCAGGACTTTGGTAAACTACAACAAAATTGAAAACAAAAACATTTAAAATTATTTATAATTATTAAAATATATGTTTTCTATTTAAATTATTTTCATGAAACTTTCTGAACAATTTAGGTTTCTAAGTTCTCTTAAACTGCTATGAAAGCCGGGTGCAGTGCCACATGCCTGTAACCCCAGCAGCTTGGGAAGCTGAGGTGGAAGGATCTCGGGTTCAAAGCCAGCCTCAGCAAAAGCGAGGTTCTAAGCAACTCAGAGAGAACCTGTCTCTAAATAAAAATACAAAATAGGACTGGAGGTGTGACTCAGTAGTGTACTGCCCCTGTGTTCAATCCCTAGTACCCCTCCCCACCAAATTGCTATGAAAGATATAAAAATATATCACATATTTATATTTATCTTTTATGTAATTCTGGGAATATTAAGTAATCTCTTTAAATGCAATGATTCTCATTATAAGCAGTCTCAATTTTAAAAATATCCTATCAATATTCAGTGTGTTAAATGATGATTCCTTTATAGCATGAGAACTTTGAAAGGTACCAAAATTTCAATTATTTAGATTAATACAGATCATATATTCTCATACACCAGAGCGTTGGCATATGAGCTTCTTTTATATTAATCTTTCTAACTATAATGGAAGGCTTTGACATTTGAGGCTGTAAAAGCATGGCTCACTACTTCTACAGTGTGGACAGTCATCTGCATCTCTGAAAACGTTCCTTCTGATTGTATTCAGCATGAGGTCACTTTTTGAGAAACAAATTCTTTCTACTCCAATCATTTGCTTATAGAGATCCAGGTTGTTTGGGAGATTTTAATCATGATATCGAATAAGAAACTTCCAGACAACAAAAGATAAAATGTTCATCATTCTGACAAAAACAAAAATCCACAATGACAAAAGGTTAGGAAGTCTTTTATCTACGATAAAATGGTAAATAATAACCTCAAACAATATCAGGTATTTGCAAAACTGCATATTATTATATCATTGGGAAGAAGGAAAATTAGAAAATACTTTGGAGTTGCAGTACTTCAAAAACAAACAAATCAGTTTCTTTTTACATTTATAGTTTACATGTAAATATTAGCATGTATAAACAAGATGTCACCATACAAAGCACAATACACAGAAAAGTAATTGTTATAGTTCTTTGATTTTGTTGTTGTTGTTAAACGCATTAAAGCTCAGCAGGAACAACTAATTTGCCCAGTTAAGAGCTGGAGACAAAATTAAAACAGAAAAGTGGATAATACTGATAAGTGTTTCTCCCACTATATTCTTTGAAATCACATTCTATAACTCGTTTGACTACTTATTACATCTAAACAGAACTATAACCTGAAACATTTATCTTTGTTTGTATATGAAAATTTGCATGTATTTACCATACGTTTCACCAATCTAATTTGATACAGTTTGCTCTTTGTCTTAGTTCTTTTTGTATTGCTATTAACAGAATACTTGAGACTGGGTAACTTATTAAGAAAAAAAAAAAAGGTTTATTTCTTACCATTCTGGAGGCTGCAAGTCCTAGAGCAGAGTGTGGGCATGTGGCAAGTGCCTCCAGGCTGCATCAGACAAGATGGAAAACGAAGCAAACATGCACAAGAGACAGATGTAAGAGAAGGCCAAACTACTTTAATCATTTGCTCTCCCAATAATTGACCCATTGCCATGATAAGGACATCAATTGAGACAATTAAGAGGTCTCTTACAGATCCCCCTTCTTAAAATTGTTGCTTTGGAAATTAAATTTCAACATGAGTTTAGGAGAGAACAAACCATAGCACTTTTCTTTTAATGCATGGTTTGTAAAAATGCAAAGATTTAACAAAATAACGAGAATTTATATCTTTTCTATAACATTGTACTTCATAAATGCAGACTATAGGAATGACCAAAAGTTTTAAAATTTATTAAAATCAATGAATAGTAAAGACCCTTGTCTAAAAATTATGTGGCACATACATTTAAAAAAGATCCAGTAATAACACAGAGTAGGTTAGGATGGTGACCAATAGTCTGCATGTATACATGGACTATATATCATATATTTTGACCACATATTCCAATTGGATTGAGGGTGAGTGATACAACGTAAAACAGGGAAGAGACAAGATGACAATAACTGGATAACAGTTCCCTCTTTCTGTGGCCAAAATTCAGAACACAAGCTTGATAAACATTGATATGTAAGTGTGTGTGTGTGTGTGTGTGTGTGTGTGTGTGTGTGTGTGTGTGTTTATAGGAATAAATGTTCAAATGTTGAAAATAAAGGTTGTATAAATAATCATTTAAAAATTATGCATCCTCTGGCTACTTACTGATTTTGGCAAACATTTAGAGACAATTCACTGTGCAGTTAAAAGGAACAAAAATTAAAATACCATCAGACTCTAGTATTTGAAAAACATGGAATTTGAATACAATGGAGTTGGTTTAATATTTAGCATATATATTCTTGGTCCTCTGTAGAGTCTGTGAGAAATTCATCACATGCACTACATCATCCAAATACAAAGTGTAAACCAGAATCAGCTGGATCTTGAACCAACAGTTAAGCCACATGACCTTGTACCCAATCTCAATTTTCTTGTCTCTAAAATGGAAAAATTCATTGTTCATCTCAGGATGATTAGAGCACTAACTAAGACTATATATAGGAGATCCAACATGGCCGCCGGCGAGGAAGCAGCAATTCCAATGTCTCCACATTAACGGGATCAGAAAGACCCATTGGAACAGCTGCAGTCTACCTACTGAGGAACTTCTAGCAAAATTCCGTTAAGAGGGGACCTGCCGGGAATTGGTAGGTTTATTAGAAGTGTCAGTTTGTCCCAGCAAGTGGATCTTGGCCGGCCACGCGGGCGCAGAGGTCCAGTCCTGCAGCCACCAGCCGCTTCTGCAAGCGGCCGGCGGCCTAGAGCAGCGCGGCCCGCCCGAACCCGCAGACGGCACCCACCATCCCGCTGTCCAGGCTCTCCCGGGAGGCCCTGCTCTCGCTCTGCGAACGGCCACCCTGCCTGCCAGGCTCTTAGCCACGCGGCCGCAGCTGCCCGGCTCTACAGGCGGCCCCCCGGCAGGTGCAGGGGTCCAATCCCGCGGCCACCAGCCGCTTCTGCAAGCGGCCGGCGGCCCGGAGCGGCGCGGCCCGCCCGAACCGGCAGACGGCACCCGCCATCCCGGCCCTCCCAGGAAGCCCCGCTCTCGCTCAGCGAATGGCCACCCCGCCCGCCCGGATCTTAGCCACGCAGCCGCAGCTGCCCGGCTCTACAGGCAGCCCCCGGAGGCCCAGCGCAGCGAGAAGTGTCCCCGCCTGGCCCAGCAGACAGCCCGTGCCCTCCCGGCCCTACTAACAGCCCCGCCCACCCGGCGAACGGCTCCCGCCCCAGACAGCGTGAAGGGAATCTAACCAACCCTTTACGAAATAGCAAACTGGGAGCTAAAACCAGAGATTGTGTCAGACCAGAGACAAGCCAGTTCCACCCCTCCCTTCGGACACTCCGGCAAGGAGCCAGGGGCCCGCCATAGCAGAGAGGGGAAGTCACCAAAGTTCGGCCAAAGAGATTCCTTCCCAGCGGAATCTACTTTAGCAGGTGTGTGACTCCCACCCACACCAGATACAAACAACCGGGAAACTTCAAAATCTCACTTCAAAATCTCTCCGTGGGCGTGACCGTAAGGGCCAAAGGACTCTCGACCCCCAACTCCCCCTACTGCCAGTGACGTGGGCGTGACTGTAGGGGCAGAGGGAAGCAGAGAAGACTCCCCACCCCCAACTCCCCCAACCGCGAACTGAGAGGGTGTGACGGTAGGGGCGGAGGGAAACAGAGGACACTCCAGACCCTCAACTTCTCCTACCACCAGCAGAGTGATTGTGACTGTAGGGGCTGAGGAAAGTAGTGGGGATCCTCGACCCCCAACTCCTATTACCACCAGCAGCGACACCAATGGTCTTAGCTGCCAGATTCCGAAGGTGTGCCCACCAAAGGGGTCCAGAAAAATTAAACAATTGACTCCCAGACCACAGCTCCACAGCACTGGGGCTTAGATGAATGACAGAGAGAGTGCTCAGTAGTTAGAGAAATAGAGCACTCAGTGGGGCTGAAAGTGTAACCAAATCCTTGGGGAACTGCCTCCAGTGAGCAGGACCTGGCTGGCTGGCAGGAGGAAGGGGAGGAGGGGCCATAGAAGTGAAACGGCTCTGGACCAACAAGATTGAGAGACTCCCAGGAACCGCCTAACAGGGATTGCTGTTGACACATTGAGGGCAAAACTCAGCCTGGAGGGCACAGCTTTGCCTACGGGAAGAGAAGAAAATGGATCTCTAAGACCTAATTTTATTTCCTATTTCATTTTATTTTTTTCTCTCCCTTTTCCCTCTCTCTCTCCCCTTCCAAGTTTTACTGCTCTTTCCATTCTCCTCTATGCTATCTATCTCCCTCTCCTTCTTTCTTTTCAAGAGTACCTATCTTCCCCTTCCCCCCAACTTTCATCCCAAGCATTACATCCTCCATTTCGCGTAACTGTCTAAATGCAAATAGGTGTGCGCCCTCCCCCCACACCTGCAAGGTAGGCGGACCTGCAACCCACCAGCAGGTCAGGCCCAGCAACCTTGGAGTGGCAGAGCCGCCCCACGCGCCTGCAAGGTAGGCAGACCTGCGACCCACCAGCAGACCAGGCCCAGCGGCCTGCGGAGGGGCAGAGCTGCCCCCTCCCCCCGCACCAGCAAGATAGGCGGAACTGTGACCACCAACAAAACAGACTCAGTGGCCTGCGGAGGGGCAGAGCTGCCAACCACGCCTGTAAAGAAGGTGGACCTGTGACCCACCAGCAGAATAGGCCCAGCAACCCGCGGAGGGGCTGAGTAGCCCCACGCGCCTGCAAGGTAGGCAGACCTGCGATCCACCAGCAGATCAGGCCCAGCGGCATGCTGAGGGGCAGAGCCGCGCCCTCCACCCGCGCCTGCAAGGTAGACGGACCTGCGACCCACCGGCAGGTCAGGCCCAGCAACCTGCGGAGTGGCAGAGCCGCCCCACGCGCTGCAAGGTAGGCAGACCTGCGACCCACCAGCAGACCAGGCCCAGCGGCCTGCTGAGTGGCAGAGCTACCCCCTCCCCCCGCGCCAGCAAGGTAGGCGGAACTGTGACCACCAACAGAACAGGCTCAGTGGTCTGCAGAGGGGCAGAGTTGCCAACAACTCCTGCAAAGTAGGCGGACCTGCGACCCACCAGCAGAGTAGGCCCAGCAACCCGCGGAGGGACAGAGCCGCCCCACGCGCCTGCAAGGTAGGCGGACCTGCGACTCACCAGCAGATCAGGCCCAGCGGCCTGCTGAGGGGCAGAGCTGCGCCCTTCCCCCACTCCTGCAAGGTAGGCGGATCTGTGACCATCAACAGAACACGCCCAGTGGCCCACGGAGGGGCAGAGCTGCCAACCACGCCTTCAAGGTAGGCGGACCTGCGACCCGCCGGCAGAATAGGCCCAGGAACCCGCAGAGGGGCAGAGCCACCCCACTTGCCTGCAAGGTAGGCAGACCTGCGAGCCACCAACAGAACAGTCCCAGTGGCCTGCAGAATGGCAGAGCCGCCTCCCACGCTGGCAAGGTAGGCGGACCTGTGACCCACCAGCAGAACAGGCCCAGCTACCTGCAGAGGGGCAGAGCCGCTGCCCGCGCCTGCAAGGTAGGTGGACCTGCGACCCACCAGCAGAACAGGCCCAGTGGCCTTCAGAGGGGCAGAGCCGCTGCCTGCGACTGCAAAGGAGGCGGAACTGCGACCAAAAAGCAGAACAGGCCCAGCGGCCTGCCGATGTGGTAGGCACATTGCCCAAATTGGAGGAGGAGCAGGGCCCCTGCCCGCGCCTGCACAGGAGACTTTGCAACTATACAAGAGTAATACAAATATATAGGGGGAAAATTCAATAACACAGCAGTCTCAGTAAGCAGAAAGAAACGCGAACAGTATGAAGAGACAAGGAAATAAAGGACCACAAGCAATGCAGGTCAACTCAACGTTAGAAGAGGTAATAGCTCCAGCAGATGGAATGTCAGATAAAGAATTCAGGACATACATGCTTCAGATGATCTGGAGTCTCAAGGAAGACATTAGACAGCAAAATCAGACAATGAAAGATCTCTTCAACAATGAATTACATAAACAAATCCAGGAAGCAAAAGACCAACTATACAGGGAGATAGAGGTTATAAAAAACAAACAAACAGAAATCCTAGAAATGCAGGAAGCAATAAGCCAACTTAAAAACTCAATTGAGAATACTACCAGCAGAGTAGAACACTTAGAAGATAGAACATCAGACAATGAAAACAAAGTATTTCTACTTGAAAAGAACATAGACAGCTCAGCAAGACTGTTAAGAAACCATGAGCAGAACATCCAAGAAATATGGGGTAACATAAAGAGACCAAACTTAAGAGTCATTGGGATACAGGAAGGTATAGAGGTCCAAACCAAAGGAATGAGCAATCTATTCAATGAAATGATTCGAGAAAACTTCCCAGACTTGAAGAACGAGACAGAATCTCAAATCCTAGAAGCCTACAGGACGCCGAATGTGCAAAATCATAAGAGATCCACACCTAGACACATTATAATGAAGATGCCCAACATACAGAATAAGGAGAGAATTTTAAAAGCTACAAGAGAAAGGAAGCAGATTACATTTAGGGGTAAACCAATCAGGATAACAGCTGATCTCTCAACACAGACTTTGAAAGCTAGAAGATCCTGGAATAACATATTTCAAAAACTGAAAGAAAATGGGTTCCAACCAAGAATTGTGTATCCAGCAAAATTAAGCTTCAAGATGGAAGAGGAAATTAAAACTTTCCACGATAAACAAAAGTTAAAAGAATTTGCAGCTAGAAAACCATCTCTCCAAAAAATCCTCGGCAAAACATTACAGGAAGAGGAAATGGAAAATAACAATGAAAACCAACAGTGGGAGGTAGGACAGTAAAGGGGGGAAAATAATCAAAGAGGAAAACAAACCATATTCAGTAACATAAATAAACAAATATGGCTGGAAGAACAAACCATATCTCAATAATAACCCTAAATGTTAATGGCTTAAACTCACCAATTAAGAGACACAGGCTAGTAGAATGGATCACAAAACAAGACCCAACAATATGCTGCCTACAGGAGACGCATTTGATAGGAAAAGATATACATAGACTGAAGGTGAAAGGTTGGGAAAAATCATATCACTCATATGGACTTCGGAAACAAGCAGGAGCGTCCATACTCATATCGAATAAAATAGATTTCAAGCCAAAGTTAATCAAAAGGGATAAAGAAGGACACTACATACTGCTCAAGGGAACCATACACCAACAAGACATAACAATCATAAATATATATGCCCCAAACAATGGTGCAGCTATGTTCATCAAACAAACTCTTCTCAAGTTCAAGAGTCTAATAGACCATCATACAATAATCATGGGAGACATCAACACACCTCTCTCACCACTGGACAGATCTTCCAAACAAAAGTTGAATAAGGAAACTATAGAACTCAATAACACAATTAACAACCTAGACTTAATTGACATATATAGAATATACCACCCAACATCAAGCAGTTACACTTTTTTCTCAGCAGTACATGGATCCTTCTCAAAAATAGATCATATATTATGTCACAGGGCAACTCTTAGACAATATAAAGGAGTAGACATAATACAATGCACCTTATCTGACCATAATGGAATGAAACTGAAAATCAATGATAAAAGAAGGAAGGAAAAATCATGCATCACTTGGAGAATGAACAATAGGCTACTGAATGATCAATGGGTTATAGAAGACATCAAGGAGGAAATTAAACAATTCTTAGAGATACATGAAAACACAGACACAACATATCTGAATCTATGGGACACGTTGAAAGCAGTTCTAAGAGGAAAATTCATTGCATGGAGTTCATTCCTTAAAAAAAGAAAAAACCAACAAATAAATGATCTCATACTTCATCTCAAAATCCTAGAAAAAGAAGAGCAAAACAACAGCAAAAGAAGTAGAAGGCAAGAAATAATTAAAATCAGAGCTGAAATTAATGAAATCGAAACAAAAGAAACCATTGAAAAAATTGATAAAACTAAAAGTTGGTTCTTTGAAACAATAAATAAGATCGACAGACCCTTAGCTATGCTAACGAAGAGAAGAAGAGAGAGAACTCAAATTACTAGCATACAGGATGAAAAAGGCAAGGTCACAACAGACACTTCAGAAATACAGAAGATAATCAGAAATTATTTTGAATCCTTATACTCCAATAAAATAGAAGATAGTGAAGGCATCGATAAATTTCTTAAGTCATATGATCTGCCCAGATTGAGACAGGAGGATATAGATAACCTAAACAGACGACTATCAATTGAGGAAATAGAAGAAACCATCAAAAGATTACCAACTAAGAAAAGCCCAGGACCGGATGGGTATACAGCAGAGTTTTACAAAACCTTTAAAGAGGAACTAATACCAATACTTTTCAAGCTATTTCAGGAAATAGAAAAAGAGGGAGAACTTCCAAATTCATTCTACGAGGCCAACATCACCCTGATTCCTAAACCAGACAAAGAAACTTCAAAGAAAGAAAACTACAGACCTAGGTTCTAATGAACCTAGACGCAAAAATCCTCAATAAAATTCTGGTGAATCGGATACAAAATCATATAAAAAAAATTGTACACCATGATCAAGTAGGATTCATCTCTGGGATGCAAGGCTGGTTCAATATACGGAAATCAATAAATGTTATTCACCACATCAATAGACTTAAAAATAAGAACCATATGATCATCTCGATAGATGCGGAAAAAGCATTCAACAAAGTACAGCATCCCTTTATGTTCAAAACTCTCAAAAAAATAGGGATAACAGGAACATACCTCAACATTGTAAAAGCAATCTATGCTAAGCCTCAGGCTAGCATCATTCTGAATGGAGAAAAATTGAAGGCATTCCCTCTAAAATCTGGAAAAAGACAGGGATGCCCTCTCTCACCACTTCTGTTCAACATAGTTCTCGAAACACTGGCCAGAGCAATTAGACAGATGAAAGAAATTAAAGGCATAAAAATAGGAAAAGAAGAACTTAAATTATCACTATTTGCAGATGACATGATTCTATACCTAGCAGACCCAAAAGGGTCTACAAAGAAACTATTAGAACTAATAAATGAATTCAGTAAAGTGGCAGGATATAAAATCAACACGCATAAATAAAAGGCATTCCTATATATCAGCGACAAATCCTCTGAAATGGAAATGAGGACAACCACTCCATTCACAATAACCTCAAAAATAATAAAATACTTGGGAATCAACCTAACAAAAGAGGTAAAAGACTTATACAATGAAAACTACAGAACCCTAAAGAGAGAAATTGAAGAAGAGCTTAGAAGATGGAAAAATATACCCTGTTCATGGATAGACAGAACTAACATCATCAAAATGGCGATATTACCAAAAGTTCTCTATAGGTTTAATGCAATGCCAATCAAAATCCCAATGGCATTTCTTGTAGAAATAGAGAAAGCAATCATGAAATTCATATGGAAAAATAAAAGACCCAGAATAGCAAAAACAGTGCTAAGCAGGAAGTGTGAATCAGGTGGTATAGTGATACCAGACTTCAAACTATACTACAGAGCAATAGTAACAAAAACAGCATGGTATTGGTGCCAAAACAGGCGGGTGGACCAATGGTACAGAATAGAGGACACAGAAACCAATCCACAAAACTACAACTTTCTTATATTTGATAAAGGGGCTAAAAGCATGCAATGGAGGCAGGATAGCATCTTCAACAAATGGTGTTGGGAAAACTGGAAATCCATATGCAACAAAATGAAACTGAATCCCTTTCTCTCGCCATGCACAAAAGTTAACTCAAAATGGATCAAGGAGCTTGATATCAAATCAGAGACAAGGCATCTGATAGAAGAAAAAGTTGGCTACGACCTACATACTGTGGGGTCGGGCTCCAAATTCCTCAATAGGACACCCATAGCACAAGAGTTAATATCTAGAATCAACAAATGGGACTTGCTCAAACTAAAAAGTTTTTTCTCAGCAAAAGAAACAATAAGAGAGGTAAATAGGGAGCCTACATCATGGGAACAAATCTTTACTCCTCACACTTCAGATAGAGCCCTAATATCCACAGTATATAAAGAACTCAAAAAATTAGACAATAAGATAACAAATAACCCAATCAACAAATGGGCCAAGGACCTAAACAGACACTTCTCAGAGGAGGACATACAATTAATCAACAAGTACATGAAAAAATGCTCACCATCTCTAGCAGTCAGAGAAATGCAAATCAAAACCACCCTAAGATACCATCTCACTCCAGTAAGATTGGCAGCCATTATGAAGTCAAACAACAACAAGTGCTGGCGAGGATGTGGGGAAAAGGGTACACTTGTACATTGTTGGTGGGACTGCAAATTGGTGCAGCCAATTTGGAAAGCAGTATGGAGATTTCTTGGAAAGCTGGGAATGGAACCACCATTTGACCCAGCTATTCCCCTTCTCAGTCTATTCCCTAAAGACCTAAAAAGAGCATGCTACAGGGACACTGCTACATGGATGTTCATAGCAGCACAATTCACAATAGCAAGACTGTGGAAGCAACCTAGATGCCCTTCAATAGACGAATGGATAAAAAAAATGTGGGATTTATACACAATGGAGTATTACTCTGCATTAAAAAATGACAAAATTATAGAATTTGGAGGGAAATGGATGGCATTAGAGCAGATTATGCTAAGTGAAGCTTGCCAATCCCTAAAAAACAAATGCCAAATGTCTTCTTTGATATAAGGAGAGTAACTAAGAACAGAGTAGGGAAGAGGAGCATGAGAAGATGACTAACATTAAACAGGGATGACAGGTGGGAGGGAAAGGGAGAGAGAAGGGAAATTGCTTGGAAATGGAAGGAGACCCTCAGGGTTATACAAAATTACATACAAAGGGGAAAGGGAAAAATAATACAAGGGGGAGAAATTAATGACAGTAGAGGGGGTAGAGAGAGAAGAGGGGAGGGGAGGGGAGGGGAGGGGAGGGGAGGGGAGGGGAGGGGGGATAGTAGAGGATAGGAAAGGCAGCAGAATACAACAGACATGAGTATGTCAATATGTAAATCAGTGGAAGTGTAACTGATGTGACTCTGCAATCTGTATACGGGGTAAAAATGGGAGTTCATAACCCACTTGAATCAAAGTGTGAAATATGATATATCAAGAACAATGTAATGTTTTGAACAACCAATAAAAAAATAAAAAAATTAAAAAAAATTAAAAAAATTTTAAAAAGAGTATATATATATATATATATATATATATATATATATATGTATATCTCCACACACCATAATATATATATACCTCCACACACCACATACATATATATATATATATATATATATATATATGTACACACCTGACCTATATTAAGTATTCAATAAATATTAACAAATATTTGTTCAGTGTTGTGATTTCTACTCAAACATTAATTGTTCCTAGATATACTTGGGAACACTTTAATTTTAAAAAAAATATAAAAATAGGTTGAAAACCTTTGCTTGCACTCATTATTTTTAAATATTACTATAATTTTTCAGATTTATATACTTTCTAGAATGCAAGTTTCAAAATTCAAAGTACATTGATATATATATGTATTTATATTTATTTAATAAATGGGAATGTTTAATGTTGATGAGCCTTTATGAACATAGCTGTCAAGAATCATGAAGCAAAAAAAAAGTTTTTCATAAGAATTTAGCTCAATTTGTCTGCAAAAAAGACAAAAATGGCTCCTTTAAAAATTAGAATTTTGTTCCAAAGGGCATCTAAATTTGGGTAGACTTATTTTACCTGAACTTTCGAACCTGTTAAAAATTCCTCATGAGGATCCTTCATTCGCTCATTATTTCTCTATCTTTGAAACATTGATATCTGTTCTTCTGGTTTTCTTTCATTTTATTTCATCAAGGATTGCATACTTCATTGTTCTCTTACATGAACTTCAAATTTACCTGCTATTTATTATTTAAGAGCATGGCTCATCTTTTAACTACAATGAGAATGAACCTATAGAATTACTGAAAGAAATAGGATGTCCTATTTCAAAACGAAATGAGCTTTTCACACACACAAGTTCCTGATTATATCACTCCTGATTTTTACAAAAATAAATTGTTGTTTTACATTTTTATGAAGCCCATTTGCCCTTGGAATACCTTTTTATCTATTTCATTAACTTCAGTACATATAAGATATGGCAGTTTGAGCATAAATTGACTAAGAAAGCTGAAAATACAAGCAGATAGAGAAATAATCATAGTAAATAAAATCAGTACATCATTTCCTTTCGTAAAAGGTGTGTCTCAGAAACTTCTCCTAAAATGATTTAGAAATAATTAGGAAGGTGGGGACTGGGGGCTGATGGAGGAAATTAATAACCTTTTAAACACATGTTAGAAACTGGCCCTCTGGATAATTGAGTCAAGTTGAAACCTTGCTACATGAAGAGGCTTTTCCTCTTGTCTGTCAGGTGGGCCCTTATTCCTTATGCTTTTAGATTTATCTCATCAGTTAGAAATGCAGATTACCTTCTATTAAAAAAATACAAGAGAAAAATGTGGTTGTTTATTTATCACAAGGTAAAAACAGCTGAATTAGTCATATTGTGCTTTAAAACAGCCTACTAAATTGAGAGGTTTCTATCTATGTTATTAACATTGTATTTATGTATCTCCAACTGGAGAACTGAGCCACACAAGGACAACAAATATCTGAGTCATCTGCAACAAATCATTATACTTTCTGATGCTGGTACCATCAGTATTATAGGGGTTCCTCTATACCCGCAATTTAAGATTATTATGTAACAACTTGGGGTCTTCATTATCTAAATGAAAGATAATTGGTTTTAGTTTAACATCTTTGTATAAATAGTATAATAATTTACTCCTTTAAAATAATTAAAATGTTTTAATAACAAGTTTTTGCCTTAATAAAACTTATTAAGCCTTTGTTTGGATCCTAATAACACCTGCCCTTATTGTTTCCTAAATACCCAGCACTGAGCTAATGGCCTCAGGTAAATTAAACATGCAAACTCTATGTAATAGTGACTGTGATTTATCATTCAAATCTGGATGTTTTTGAAAACAACAACAATACAAAGTATTAATCTTACACTAGAAGGATAAGCTTAAACTGAAGATTTTCTGAGCAAACTGGGCAAACTCTGAGCAAATGGAATTACCTGTATTTAAATGTTTATATGGATGTTATTGTTTAAGTATTAGGTGTCCCCAAAAAAACTCATGTGTGAGACAATACAAGGAAGTTTAGAGGTGAAAATATTAGTTTATTATAGGTTTAACCTAATATGTGCATTAATCCCCTGAAAGGGATTAACTGAATGATAACTGTAGGCAGGTAGGGTGTGACTGGCAAAGGTGTGTCATTGGGGATGTGCCTTTGGGATATATATTTTGTATCTGGCGAATAGAATCTCTTTCTTTGCTTCCTAGTATAATGCCTTGAGCTGCTTGCCTCCCCCACAATCTTCCACAATGATGTTCGGCCTCATCTAGAGCCCTGAGGATAGAGTTGGCCATGTATGGACTGAGACCACTAAAACTCTGAGCCCCTCAAGTAAACTTTTCCTTCTCTAATTATTTTTGTCAGATCTTTTGGTCACAGCAGTAAAAAAAAAAAGCAGACTAAAATGTCTGAGCAAAGAGAAAATGTGTAAGGATTAGCAGCAATGGGTGAACATCACTTTCATTTATTGTTTCATCGATTGCAATAAATGAATTTATTGAGTTTGAATTTTAAAGTAACATTAAAAATTAAAAAGAGAAATGTTTATAAAAATTTCCCAGCAATCTTAAGATCTGAGTAATGAATGTTTCACTTAGATGAAATAATTAAAGTGAAAATGTCAAAAAATAAATATTGCCTAAGGGCACACAGTAAGATACAAAGCTGGTACAAACTATGCATACGACACTGCCCTTCATTGTATTTCTTCTAAGATTTCTTCAGGGAGCATCATGGAAATTCATACTTCTTCCTTATACATAAGACTCTGTTGACAATTTCAATTATCAGGATTTTGCCCTTAGGGAAAAATAAATTAAGAAATCATTCTACACATCTATTACTACAATAATCCTTTATGATTTCCATTTCATAAATATCAGGCAAGTATGGTTTCCAATAGGAGTAAACAGCATATAATATATGAAAATAAAAAAATATTTAACCAGCCCTCAAATCCTAAGTGTTCCCTGAAGTTTGTGAAAATATGACTATTGTGGTTTGTATGTGAGCTGTACCCGCAAAACTCAAGTGTGATAGAATACAAGAAGGATCAGAATAGAAATGATTAGCTTATGAGAGCCTTAACTCAAACAATGCATTAATACCTTGATGGTATTAGCTGATAACTGGAGACTGGTAAGGTGTGGCTGGAAGATGTGGATCACTGTGGGCATGCCTTTGGGGTATATATTTTATAACTGGTGAGTGGAGTCTCTCTCTGCTTTCTGATCATCTTTTGAGCCGCTTACCTCCACCACACTCTTCTTCCATGATGTTCAGGCTCACCTCCAACCTGGAGGAATGCAGCCAGCTGTCTGTGGACTGAGAGCTCTGAAACTGTAAGACTTGAAATAAACTTTTTCTCCTCGGAAGTTGTTCTTGTCAGATCTTTTAGTTAGAGCAGCAAAAAAGCTGACTAAAGCAATAATATTAAACCATGTTCAAGTGAACATCAAAGGAATAATATATATGATCTTATGATCCATAAAATATTTGTAAACTATGATTCTAATCATTGTCATTGTTAAAGGACAGTTGGAGCTGTGTAAAATTATACTATAATGTCTATTAGGTAGTGAATCAGAGTAAGTTCTTCCCTTTTCTTTATTTTGTGTTTTAATAATACAAATAAAATTTTTAAAAAATATTTAAGATAGTATTTATCACAACATGGTATCATATTAATAAATCAGTCAATTTTAATTGTTAATAAATAAGTGAATAAATCAGTAAATTTTAATAATAAATTAATAATTTTAATAAATCAGTGAATTTTACTACCAGGTTTTAGAGTTTGTTTAGCCATATTGTGTAACACAAGTGCAATCCAGTAAATGGCAGACATTAAATTTCATCAGTTATTTAAAATGTTACTGTTATTTTTAAAGTTGTATGTAATAACTTCAAAATGGAAAACATATGTTAGCCAGGTGCCATTGTGTCAGGCATTCTAAACATGGAAAGATTTAAGTTTACTGGGTGAATAAATAAAATAATGCATTAAAATACAGTAATGGACACATTAATTCATCCATTGAATCAGTCATTCTTCAAATATTTCTTGATTTCCCATCATGTTCCAGGTATTTTGTTAAGCAATAGACTAA
This sequence comes from Spermophilus citellus, assembly GCF_964194105.1. Taxonomy (NCBI): domain Eukaryota; kingdom Metazoa; phylum Chordata; class Mammalia; order Rodentia; family Sciuridae; genus Spermophilus; species Spermophilus citellus. The sequence continues at coordinate 60,486,330 of NC_138183.1, read as the reverse complement.
AGCAATAAATAAAATTTATACTTTTTTATAGGGCTCAACATTTCTTGAATAATTACTCAACAATTAGCAAGCTTTGTGAAAATAAGTACTAAAAGAAATGCACAATCATGAGCTGTGATTTACTGTGAGGAGACAGGAAAAATGTTTAAGACTTCAGATGTTGGGGCTGGGGTTGTGGCTCAGTGGTGAAGTGAGGCACTGGCCTGAGGCACTGGGTTCTATCCCTAGCACCACATAAAAATAAATAATAAAAATAAAGGTATTGTGTTCATCTACAACAAAAAATTATTTAACAAATGACTTCAGGTGTTCCTGCAAGTTAGTTAATCATGTTGAGGGGGCGAAAGTTCTTCTATAAGAACTGAATAAATACCAATGTGTGTATTAGTCTCTTGATTTGTCTCTTTGCATCATTGGGACAAATCCAGGAGAAAGCAACTTTGAGGAGGAAAGATTTATTTTGATTCATATTTTTAGAGACTTCAATCCATAAATAGCTAGCTACTTTGCTCTGGGCCTGAGATGGTGCAGAACATCATAGTGGAAGGGTGTGGCACACAAAAGTTACTTTTGCCAGCAAATGAGTAAAGAAAAAGAGAGAGAGAAAGGGGCATAAATAACATAAAAGCTCAGAACATGCCTGCTGTGGCCTACTTCTTCCAACTAGGTACCTCTCCTAGGGGTCCATTCAGTCATCAACATATTAGTTCAATGATCAAAGTCCAAACCCTCATGACTGGACGGATCATGTCTTAAAAGTCCCACCTCTAAGTATGTGAGACATTAGGGGACATTTCATATCCAAACCACAATAATATGATTGGCACTATTTTGTTTCTAAAAATTTTTATATTGTAGATGCTTAAGAATGGCAATGTGAATGGTGGATATTTTGAATTTAAGGAGTCATTGGGGGTGTGGTCTTAACAATTCACTTGTCTAATGACCTTTTTTTTAACTGTACTATTTATTTTAAGCAAAATTAGAGATAAATTCCCCTCCAGTCCCATTTATATTTTGTTGCTTTGAATTGGTAGAAAAAGCTAAGGGAATATGGTGAACAGTTTCTGAATAAAATTTCTTTTTTTTTTTTTTTTGGAACAGGTTAACATTTATTTATTTATTTATTTATTTTTTTGTATCTACTCCTTTTTTTTTTTATTGGTTGTTCACAACGTTACAAAGCTCTTGACATATCATACTTCATACATTAGACTGAAGTGGAATTTCAAGATCATGAAAGTTGGTATTGATCATGGAGGATAATTAGGTAGTAAACTAACTTTGCTTTTAATTTTAAATAGTTTCTTTATTGTTACACATGATTGTACTATTTTAAGAATTATTTTAATAAGGTTCTTATTAAAAGTATGAATATGAAATTAGAATTCTATAAGTAGGACAAATAGCATTCAGAACAGAAAATTACATGATACATGGCCATCTTCTTGTTAGCAATACCTACATTCATTGTTAGGCCAGGGACTCATTGTCTTGTATTTTCCATTGTAAAATTCTACTTTTTTTTTCTAGTACGTAGCAAGCAATTTGCTCAGTGAAACTTGCAGTCATGAAAATATACATTTCATCCAATGTTTAATCTGGAATTAAAAACAAAATATCTGCCCTCATATTGAAATTTGTAACTTTCAGGTTGAAGGAGTCAAGCTGGACTCATAAAGAGGAAGGCATTCCTTTGTGAATGTTAATGAAATTCCAGAATATCAAATACAAAGAAAAACTATCTTTAAAAATAAAAAGAGGAAAATAAAAGATGATAAACCACATGGTTGATGTAATGGTTTAAATTTTAATATCCCTGACAAGGTCTTGTGTTAGGCAATGCAAAAATGTTCAGGGGTATAATGATTACCTAATGAGAGCTCTAACTTCATCATTGAGTATTCTATGAGGTGGTTACTAGGCAAGTGGGGCATGGATGGAGAAAGTAGGTCACTAGGTATGGCCTCTACCACCATTATGGTACACCTCACTTCAGGTCCAAAGCAATAAAGTTGGATCAATATGAATTGAATCTCTGAAAGCAGGAGCCCAAAATATACTTTATCTCCTATAAGTTTTTCTTGTCAGGTATTTTGGTCACAGTGACAAAAGTTGGTGAATAGAGTTGAATAGCAATTATTATCAGCATAATTCTCATCAGAATCAATAGAAACCAGAAAAAAATAACAAGAAATATCTTATAAGATATGATGACAAATAATTATGAATATAAAGTTTGTATAGTAGCCTAGAGATTATTTAAATGTCAGTGCAAAATAAATTATAACATCCATATGCTGCATGGATTTAAAAAAACTTATGTATTTAGCTCATTAGAAAAGCTGCTGAAACCACAATAGAAAATACATGGAACCAGATAACACCAAATTGAATTCCACTTCAACTTTTTTAAAAATGAGAGGGAGTCTTCTTTTAGCCCAATTTCAAAGAAAAGTTATAACTATATGAAGCTGGAGACACAGTGACTCTGTGGGGAAAGTCTTCTTAGCAGAGCTGTTATTTTTGATGGAGGGCCTAGCTAGTCTCTGCTGGAGAAAACTTGCAAATAAATTCCCTGACATATGTTTCCTCGATCCAACCTGGAAGGCATAGGAATCTATTGATGGAGTTCATATATTTGAACTTATAGGGAGAAAGATGGGTGAAAATGCATACCTCTTAAAGCTGGAGCCTTGATTTTGATCTCCAGCTCTAAAATTTATATCTAATACATCCATTACTTAAGCTCATTGTGAGCATGTTTTCACAATGTTTCAGGTAACCAAAAGGTTAAAAAAGAAAAAAAAAGTCTAAATAGTTGGAGAACCCAATAAGAAAATAGAAAAAGACAGAAAATCCAAATGCATATAAAATAGTTTTCAACTTCATCCACTAAAACTTATACTGGAAAATGAACATTTTAAAAAATCAAATACACACATAACTTTGAAGACAAAAAATTCAAATACATGTGAAACAATTGTCAAATTCATCATTATCAAATTATATTTAATGGTGGATACTAATTTTCCAATTTGAAATTGTCAGATTCTTAAATGCTACTACTTGCAGACTTCAGTTAGCAATGATAATAGCAATATTACCCACTTCTCTTTTCATTTCTTCTTTTTCTCTCTTACCATTCTGGGGTTGCAGGACTTGCACATGCTAGGCAAGTGTTCCACCAATGAGATATACCTGAAACCTACGTACTTTTCTTTAATATATGTATGGAAGAGATAATACAGAAATGTATATACATGGGCAAATAATTTGGTATGTTGTCTCTTACTCTTTTCTCTTTAAGGAATTTCTTTAGAGCAATACAAATGAATTTTCCTGCTTGTGTACAAACATATACACTCTTCATTATTCTGACACTAAATTTATAACTATGATACTTTCTTGGTTTGAGTCTGGAATGTCCCCTATAAGTTCATGAGAATGAGTCAAGGCAGCTATGTACAGGTAGACATTGGTGAAATGATTGAATCAAGAGGGATAGGACCTCAGCAGTGGATTAATCAATTAATAGCTGAATGAACTATTGGAAAGTGGTAAAACTGTAGGTGGTGGGGCATGCATGGAGGAAATAGGTCATTGGGGGTATATGCTTGGTACCTATATCTTGTCTCTGGTCCTTTCTTCTCTGTCTCTGTTTTCTGACTTCCATGAAAGAGCAGATTTTCTCTGCCACACCCTCCCACCATAATGTTTTACCTCACCTCAGGCCCAAAGCAATGGAGTCAGCTGTCTACCGAATGAAATTTCTGATTCTGAGGGCCAAGTAAACCTTTCCTCCTCTGTATTATTATTCTCATGTATTTTGGACACAGCAATGAAAAGCTGATTAACAGATCCTTTCTTTTGAAGTAATGTAAATTGTTTTCAGAAGTTCTTAAGTGAAATATGAAAGTCCTTATGTTAAGTGTAAGAAGAAAAATTAATGAGCAGCCATATTTGGAGAAGAAAGGAAGTATCATAAAGGAAATTTGAATATAGAGGATGCTATTGTTTGAATGTAAATATCCCTCCTAAATTATAATGTTGGGATTTAAACCTCTACGTGATAGTATTTAGAAGTGGGTCCTTTTGTGAAGTAAGTCACAGGAACTCTGCCCCCATAAATGGATTAATGACATTATAAAAGAGGCATCTGAAGGCTACGAGACTATTCCATTTCTTCTGCCATATGAGGATATAGCATTTGTCCATTTTTTTCTCCTATTGCATGTGAAGACACTTCACAAAACCACTACCTGGGAAGCAGGAAAGCAGCCCTTACTAGACACTAACTCTGCCAATTTCTTGATATTGAATATTTTATCTTCCATATTGTGAGAAATAAATTTCTGTTTTTTTATAAAATTCACACTCGTATTTTGTCACAGTAGTGAGGATGACTAAAATACTGGAATTATTGATGATTGTTATTACCTGTTTTATAAGATCTGAAATTTTCTGATGTCTTAAAATGATCAGAGTGATTTCAGAATTATACAGATAAAATGGGTGTGATGGCACATATCTGTAATCCCAGCTACTTTTGAGGATGAAGCAAAGGATTGCAATTTTGAGGCCAGCAGGGGCAATTTACTGAAGCTCTGTCTCAAAATAAAATATAAAGGACTAAGCATGTTGTTTAGTGGTTGAGTGCTTGCTTACTTTCCAGACATGTGCAAGGCCCAAGGTTCAATCCACAGTACCACACACACACACACACACACAAAACACACTCACAAAAAAGAAAGAAAAAAAGGAAATAAAAAGAATTATATAAATAAAAGTGATTAAATAAGAATGTTCAGTTAAAAACTACATAGAAGAAGCCTAGATTAACATCTTTTGGAATATATACCCAAAACTCCCTCTTTCTTGATCTTTCTCTTTTTACATGTATACACACACACACACACACACACACACACACACACACAATCTATGCTTACATGAAAGTTATTTATTGTTAAACCAAGCTCTTTGGACTGAGGGATTTCTTCAATAAAGGAATTCATAGTGTTAATACTAGTCAAAACAGGACAAGGAATGGGAACATTTACCATAGCTACCAGAAGCAAGGATGGATAACAATTGAAAATATATACCAGGCTCATAAACCAAGAACATGTTATAGCAAAAATTTGGGAAAGGGAGGCACATATTGTTTACATTGAACTTACATTGGTTCTAGATAACAAAGTCTGGATAATGAAAAGCAAGCAATGCTTTGGGATTGGAGAAGAGTCTATAAGAAGTACTTCTTGTTTTTGGATTGGTAGGGATTGGAAGCAGGATATGATAGCTCCTCGTGGACCAGTTGCCTAGGGTTTGAGTCACTTTTAACATACATTCATGGATGTATAATAGGTAAGTTCTTAGTTTGACTGGTAGCTGTTAGTTGATTAACTTACCTTTCTTCCTCTCCATCTCCAGCCTATGTATAGATTTAGCATATCTTAGAATTTTCCTCTTTTCAACAGCATAGTAGAAATCTGTGCAAAACAAAAAACCTGGGCCATCAAGTTTATGACCACAGCTTATTCTTATATTTGCAGATGTGTTGCACCTTTGTGTACTTTCTCTGAGACAGAGTTTACAATGAGTTTATGGGTAGGAATTTTTCTATAGGTTATTGAATGTGGTTAGAATTTTGTTGACATGTTTCTTCATAATTATCAAACTAAATGTCATGAAAATTGAAGCTTAAATTTTCCCCTAACAACATCAATGTGTTTAAATCTTTTAAAAATTGATTACAATTAACATCCATCAATCAGAGAGAACATTCAGCCTTTGGTTTGGGGGGATTAGTTTATTTCACTTAGCATGATATTCTCCAATTCCATCCATTTACCAGTAAATTATGTTAAGCCAAAATGGAGGGCAATAATAAAGTGGACTAGATAAAGGGAAATGAAGGGAAGGGAGAGGAAGGGGAATAGGAAAGAGTAGAATTAATTGATTATAACTTTCCTAGCCTTGTATTTGTATACACAACCAGGGTAACTCCACATCATGTACTACCACAAGAGTGGGAATCTAATAGAATAAGTTATAAGAATAAAAAAATCAATTATGAGCCAAAATGCCATTACAATAACAGTTTCATTGCATCAAACACCTGACTCTCATGGTGGACATGGCTTAATGAAGACTAGAAAACCATCCAGCTTCTTCTTAACAGGTGACCTATTTTAGAATCAGGAAGGCCATTATCCAAGCAGTCACTTTGCCCATGTTTATTTCTTTAATTTTCACTTGCTTTAACCTGGATGGATGATTTGTTGGATAAGGGCTCTTTCATTTTTCCTATCTAATTAGATTCACACATATGTGGATATTTTATATTATTATTTCTGACAGGACCAGTTTTTAATGATAAACAATTTTGGGAGGGAAACAGAAATGATAAATTTATTGACTGTATGAATACATATGATTTTCTGTCATTCAAGTATAATTTAGAAAGTATCAGTAGTCTGTGGGTTTTATTTGAAGTTCACACATGTACAACTCTAGAGAGGACAATGTGTAAACAAAAATGCATAATCAATTGTTAAAATATTACTTTATTTACTAAGTTTTGTCACTTATAACATTTAAAATTTTTATTAATATGTTTACTATAAATGATTAGTTAGCAAACTATTTTTCCTTGTGATCCATATTGGGCATTAATATCCATGAAGCAATGTAATTGAGCATCAGAAGGGCCATGGGTATTGTTATTGATGTCTTAGGTCTAACATGAAGGTAGTAATTTAGCATCACGCTATAAATAGATGAAATAATGTGGATGGAATTAGCATTAGTGGGCTTTTGCTTTACTCTTCCTCAGGCTGAAGGATGACATAACCTAATTACATGGTGGAGCTTACACGGTGGGAGAAATTATTGTTATTTCATTTGACAAACAAGTAATTAGCTTTCTCTACTGGATGGCTAACTGTATATTACTAATTAAGCTATCCACTGGAAATTATTTAAAAGTTAGTGAAGATACTGTTGCTATAACATTAATGAAGGCAGCACAATATGACACAAATTCTATTATGTGTTTTTGTCAATTAAACATGTTTATATTTCTCTTTCTACAAAAAGTTACTACATATTCAAATAAAACACAAGGATAGGGCATAAGTCATTCCGAGACTTATTTGGTACAGCTTGTTGAGTATTTAAAATCATTAAAAAAATTAAATAGCAGTAAACAAATTAGGAAAAATAAATCTTCAGCATTTAAAAAATGAAGATTCAGTTATAATAATTTCTTAATCAGTGCATGTATTTACAAAATAAAGTTTCTTATTGATGGTGAATGACCAACTCCTGTATTACATACACATATATATTTTTGTTCCAGGGATTGAACCCAGGGGTGCTTAACCACTGAGCCCACAACCCCAGCTTTTCAAAAAATAATTGTATTTAGAGACAGAGTCTAATGAATTTAATGATTTACTTAGGGCCTCAATAAATTGCTGAGGCAAGCTTTGAACGTGAGATCCTTCTGCCTTGTCTCTGAAAACACTGGGATCACAAGTGTGTTCCTTTACACCCTGTCTCTCATATTTTTTAACTACTAAAATTCTATTATTACTATAATATATTAACATTATGCTAATGCAAATGATTTAGTAGTATTCTAGTTTATGGTTTCTAATCCTTCTAGTTACCAAGAATAGTTTTGTGTTAAACAATACCAGATACCTGGAAGCATTATTTGTGATTTATCATGTCATGAACCATGGAACCCCATGTTCATGATTTCAGATTTGGAGCTCTACTGTCATCTAACTGTACAGACAGAACAAACCAATTGTGAAAATTTATTACATAACAAGGAGTACAAAAGTGATATGAGGGAAGTGGTGAAGGGATAAACACTCGGCGTCTGAAGCAGTCTTGGGGCTGTCAGGAAGGCCTTCTGTCTTGCAGGGCCTTCTAATCTGGAAATGAAGGATGAATATGAGTCAGTAAATGAGATGATGGGAGCTTTCCACACAGAATAACAACAACTATGGAGGTTTGCAGGAAGAAGAAATCATGGGACTTGTGAAAAATTTTTAAAAGTTCTAGTATGCCTGGAAAGAAGAGGGTGAGTTGTCATTCCACTCCCTTAATAACATGTGACTAACACTGTCTGAATGAATTCTCCCTTTTGAAAAAATGTGGGAATTGCCCTGGAATTCATTATTCAATGAATTTATAGATTGAATCACACAAATAACCCTTAACTAGAGCCAAATAAATGATCAAATATCAGCAAATTTACATGGTTTATCCTAATGTCATTTAGAAAGAAGTGCTACCACTTTTATATTCATGTAAATGTACTAGATTTCTTTAATTAAACCATATCAACAGTAGTTCACAGAGAATATATAACATGCCTTCTCTTTGAACTGTTTTTAAAATTACACTTTTAAACTCTGGCAGAGCCTACCTTTATTATCATTGCAAAGCAGATCTTTGCCCCTCAGAGTCCCCTATTTGATGATGTCTGCATTTAAAGCTGGGGGTAACTGACTATTGCTGTTTTTAGCACTGCTTTGGCTGTCTGAGCCTAGTCAAGACAAATTATACCTGTACTATGTTGGCAATAGTTGAAGCACTTTAGTGAACCTTCCTTTGATAGTTAGATTATACTTGTCTTGCGACTTCAGTGTAAATGCAATTTGAGAGGCTTGTTTCTTCTTTCTGGTAAGTGTTGTGACTTGAAGATGAAAATATGTCACATTGGCTTGTTGGCTGTACTTGGGGAAGACATAGAGCTGTCACCAATGAGAAAGAAGAAAATGCTTCATCATCTAACATTAAACTCTAAGGATTTACAGGATCCACTGTGTAAACAAAGATGAAGTACTTTTGTTCACTAACTTCTTCCAACTCCAACATAAGAGGTGCTCTGGGCCTCATTTTTTTCATAGATATTGAAGGATTATTGTTTAAAAGAAAAGTTTATGCCCCAGAAAAGATTGGTGTATCTCTTTAGTGATATATCAGGGAAAAAAAAGTCAAAACAAATATACCATTTGGAAAAAAAATGTCACTATGGGACAAAACTCTATCCTCTGAAAAATATTTTCCTTTTGAAATAACTTCCTTGTATTTTTAGAAGAGAATGACTTTGCACATACAATAGTGGAGAGAAATAATAATAATACAACAAGCAGAAATCACTTCCAAAGATCTATTAGTCACCAAGGAATAACACATCAACTAAGTTGTGGCCCTAGAAAAGACAAGTTAAATTTATTTCACCTTCAGTTCTATGGATACTTAAAATTTGGACTTGGAGTACATAGCTATACTTTATATTCATTCCAGAATATTAAAGTTATTGTATATATTAGTATTATACCTTGGGGCATTAATAAAGAATGTGGCTAATAAATATATTCATTTTCTATTTAATACTTACAAACAATTATAACAACAAAAACTCTGGTGCACTTGGACTGATATCAATTAAAATCTTTGTAGAAAATTTACAATTTTTTAGATGATTTATTTTGAATGAAAAGAGGTCAAAATGTATGATAAACTCAAATCTGGTAGGATTTTAAAATTTTGGTGATAGTGGCTTGTCATTGTTTTTTCTGCTGCCAATTTTTTTTCCCATTTTCCATCCATCTGTCTTTCAGGTTTTGGGTCTAGATTATGTGCCAGACGTAGTGTTTGCCGATGATATAAATTTCCATTTCCTTCTGAGTCGTCATGAGTATTTTAGTGAGAAGTTGGGGGAGGTTGTATTGACAGATATATGCAAAATGCAAATTTGAACCAGATTTCAAATATAATCTATAAGTTACATTTAAGTTTAAAAATTCTATGATTCTAAGAATGCATGGATTTAAAGACAAATTAGAGTAACTAATAGGCATTAGCAATGATGTTATATTTCAGATAGAATATTTAGTGTTTTTAATTCATTAGGAAAAGAGTTATAAAACACTACAAACAAAAGGGATAATTGTGTTATACAATGACATAAATAACTAAAATCATGGCAATAAATTAATTTTCTTGGCCAAATAATATAAATTATACATTCTCAATATAGTCACTCAGACTGAACTGTCAGCATATATTTGAAGTACGTAATAGCTATTCAATTAATTTTTTTATTTTTCCCCCAATGCTTTTTGGTTCAGGAACAATTGTGGAGAACTGATAAATGAATTTGATTTTAAATTGAATACTAAATGGAATGTTCAGTAAAACATTTTGGAGACAATGGAACTTTTTTTTAAGTTTTTTTTTAAGAGAGAGAGAGAGAGAGAGAGAGAGAGAGAGAATTTTTTAATATTTATTTTTCATTTTTCGGTGGACACAACATCTTTATTTTGATGTGGTGCTGAGAATCGAACCCAGTGCCGGCACATGCCAGGCGAGCGCGTTACCGCTTGAGCCATGTCCCCAGCCCACAATGAGATTTTAATAAATAAAAAATACTAAAATGATAGAAATAGAGGAAGCTTGAACTAGAATTAAGTAGACCCAGGGAAAAGTAGGGAGAGTTAGAAAGAAAAAGATAAAGGTTACTGAGTAATTATATTGATAATTATATAAACACATGGTGCAATGTATGAAGCTTTGGGGATCATGTTGATATCACATTTGATTAAAAGACCATTTGAGGACACATGACTCAGGTGACTTTGAGGACAAATTGCTAATGTAGACAAGAAATAAAGAAAAGTGAATTAAAGCAAGTAATAGTGATAAGTTTTTCTGATTTTGTGTGTGTGTGTGTGTGTGTGTGTGTGTGTGTGTGTGTTGGGGATTGAACCCAGGGGTGCTTTACCACTGAGCTACAACCCCAATCCACTTTATTTTTGGTTTTGAGAGAGGGTCCCCTATGTTGCTGAGGGTCTTGCTAAGTCATTGAGCTTCATCTTGAAATTGTGATCCTGCCTATCCTCCAGATTCACTGAGATTACAGACATGTGCCACCACACCTGGTTTCCAGTGGGATTTTAATATGGATATTAACATTTCTAGGAATAGGAAGTAAGGGCAAGTGGTATAGACAAGAAAATCAGATACTGATTTTCCTGGAAAAGTTGTAAATGAATTCTGGGGAATAAAATTTTATGGAGAAATGATTTGTTAAAGGAGTTAACTGCAAGGGATTCAAATTCTGCAATATTGTGTTTTGCATACAGATATTCCTAATACCTAAGGCTGGGTGAGTACGTTATAGGTGAAATGCCCTTTCATGAATGCTATGGTCTGAGTGTTGGTGTCATTGCTCCCTCTCCCTTTCTGCCCCCAAATTCACATATTAAAATTCTAACCCTGAAGGTGATGATATTAAAATGTGGAGCCTTATGGGATCATGAGGGCATAACCCTTGTGAATAGGATTAGTGCCCCTTTAAAAGAGGCCTGAAGAAGCCTGATGGCCTTAGGCACCATGTAAAGACATACTAAAAAAGAAACAGTCTCTGAACCACAAAACAGCCCTCAGAAGACACCAAATCTGCTTATCAGCTTTTTTTTTTCTTTTTTTTTTTTTTGGGGGGGGGGGGAGAGAGAGAGAGAGAGAGAGAGAGAGAGAGAGAGAGAGAGAGAGAGAATTTTAATATTTATTTTTTAGTGATCTGCGGACACAACATCTTTGTTGGTATGTGGTGCTGAGGATCGAACCCGGGCCGCACACATGTCAGGCGAGCGCGCTACCGCTTGAGCCACATCCCCAGCCCCTGCTTATCAGCTTTGATTTTGAATTTAACAAGCTTCCAAAACTGTATTGATCATAAACCACTTAGTCTGTGGCATTTTGTTATAGCAGTTTTTACTGATTAAGACAACAAATGAAGGAAATCCTTTTGCAATAGCTGAAATTGTTTGAGTGTCATCAAACTACTTTACATATGATCATCAGTACTTTTCATCAAATACTTATATCTCTCCACCTTAACATGTCAGGAACCATTTCCCACATCCTTTTAGTTAGGCATAGTTACATGACTTGCTCTTGTAAAATTATATGAGCAAAAGTCTCTATGTGTGATGTATCATCTTGTAGCTACTCGCAGCATTCCAGTTGACTGAGACACTAGAGATTTGTTTCTCTGAGTGAGGCCAGGAAGCCTCTGGCTGTTCTGAAATGTTGAATGCTCTGTTGTCTTGCTATACCCTTATAAGAATGGAGCCCTTGGCCAACTTGCAATAGACATAGGGAACGAATGACAAATATATCTTTTTCTAAGATACTGACATTCCAGGGTTTAGCATTACTGTCATAGGCCTATCCTATCTCCACACATATGTAACTTATCATCTGCTTATGGCATTAAAAGTATCAAAGTCATCATCATTACAGATGAGGAAACTGAGGCTCAATGAGGATAACAAAGAGTGAAGAAAAAATTTGAAGTGCTAATTTATTCCTTAAGCTTAAAATGCTGGCTAACTTGATGCACTTGTCTAAACACAGTTGTGGAGTTCAGAAGCAGCTATTCCAAGAATTTCTGAGATTTAGCTAGAAGGCATAACAATGAGTACAGCATTCGTATCCTGGCCAGGGAAGAGGTTCAACTTCACAGACTGTGAATTTCTTTCTATTAGGACTTAAACTTGCTTAAACATCACTAGGAAGGAACACAACTCTATGTTGGTGGTAGGTGCAGATGAGTTGGAAATTAAATGCTGGAGGATATTTAGAGAGAAGAGAATTGAAGAAAACAGAAAGCAAAATGACTAATACTGAATGTTATGTCTTATTGGCTGTTATGCTTTAGATATGTGTAAGACAATGAAGGAAGGTTCAGATGAAATGATTAAATTGTGAGCATTAACCTAATCATTGGATTAATCTACTAATGTATTAACCAGGTGGTAAGTAATTATAGGTAGGTAGGACACGGCTGGAGGAGGTAGGTCACTGGGGGCTTGCTGTTGGAGTTTATATATTTTATACCTCCTGAGTGGAGTTCATTCTCTTTCTTTTCTTCTCTCTAGCGCACACGCTCACTCTCTCTCTCTCTCTCTCTCTCTCTCTCTCTCTCTCTCTCTCTCTCTTTCCCCTTCCTGTTGCCATGCCCAGAGCTGCTTTGCTCCTCCATGCTCTTTCACCATGATATTTTGCTTTGGGCCCACAGCTATGAAGTTGGCCAAGCATGGACTGAGACCCCTAAAACTGTAAACCAAAAAAAAAAAAAAAAACACTGACTAAAACATTTACTTCATGTAGTGTTCAGAAAAAAAAAAACACCTTTTCATTATATTAGACTAATTAAAATCTTGAAAATATGTAATTAAACATTTCTAAACTAAATTTTGTTCTTTTTCTTATTCAACAATTTACAGTTACAAATCAAGTTAGACTTTTATTTTAGACAAGAGAGTATATTTTCAGTATATAGTGTTTAAGTCTTTTTTTTTTTTCGTTTCTATTTGCTCAAAGGTGATTTTTTAGGTCAAATAATCCTATGACTATCCTCATGCATTAAAAACAGGTAGGTGTAAGTAAGATTTTTTTTAGATGAATTCCAATTTATTAAGGAAGAATGAAAATGAACATTAAGGATAGAGGTAATAACTGGATCTTGAAAGCAAAACTATAAGAACATAAAATACATACTTAATTTTTTCATAAAGTTATCTCATTCCTTGGCAAAAAAATTTCAATTAGTGAGTATTCAACCAAATCCAAGTCATTTGGATAGTGTAGTTTCTTAAAATTCATGCTGGTAATGAGATTTCAATCTACAAATGATTAATTTGAGATCATACCTATGCCATACTTTCAGTCAAAGCCAATAAATGGATTTCAAAAACATGGAAAATATGAAGATAACTTTTATAATCTGGAGGAATTCTCCCTGTTTCACATTACGATAATACTGTAAATTAAGTGAATTTTCAATTGAATTGTTAAAAGTAAGCATTACTGTCATGTAAAAAGATTTTGTTTTTGTTGTAGATGGACAGAATACCTTTATTTTATCTGTCTATTTGCTGAGGATCTAATCTAGTGCCTCATGCATGCTAGGCAAGCGCTCTGCCACTGAGATACAGCCCCAGCCCTAAAAAATATTTATACTATATCCTTACTTAATTATTCTCCATAATCTTTAGGACTCAAAGCTTGGAAGGTGCTGAGAGGAAAATTCAGCAATTGGAATGCTCTTTGCAGACTGTCTCCCAACCATGCCAGATTTTGTTACCCTGGAGGTAATACTGAATGCTGATATAGTTTGCCAATCAAAGGGATCCTCAATAAGAAATTGGAATACTCATGTAAATTCTAGCTTATTTCTATGACAATTTAACACAGTTTCTAGAATTTCTTCTTCATTAGGTACCTAATAAAACTTAATGTAAGCATAAGGAAACTTCCCTATGTGTTTTAATCTCTTCTTTGGGTTTAATATTAAAGGTCATATAAAAGATACTCTTGTTCTAATTCTCTTAAAAATACTCAAAGGTATCCAGATACAAGTACAACTAAAAATTTTAAATAATAAAAGAATTCATTATCAATTATGCCCAAAGATGGAAAAGTAGTTAGTAGTCAAGAAAGAAAAACACTTTCAAAAATAGTTATGATTTTTATCATTGTGCATGAAAGAAAGAAACTTCATTATTGGAAAAATAGCCAATGCTGTGGAATAAGATAATCATGTTTCAAAATGTTTATTAATGCCCAGAAAAGTAATGGAGACCAGGCTAAAGAGGATAGAAAGAGGAACATCTTCTAACTGTTGACAAGACGTCCTCATGTCTTCTAAAGTCATTGTGTATGTTTTATAAAGGCCATTTTTGATCATGTTTTTAAAGAGTACAAAAATTTCTTTCAATAATATCAGTTTAAAAAAGCAAGATCTTTCACATTTTGCATAGCATAAAATCAATTAAATTAAACATTTCATAATCATGTATCAGATATTTTCATATTTTTTGAAATCTATAATATAGCAAATTTAAACAAATTTAAACTAATTTCAATTTAAACAAATTGAAACTCAAATTGCAGTCAATTAGTGAAACCTGGTAAAATAACTGCCTTATTGATTTGACCTACTTTGCCCATTGTTCTTATATTCTTTGATACAATTAGGTTACAAAGATTTTTCTTGTAATAATTACTGAAAAAAAAAATTAAATAGAAACTCATATTTAAAGTTTTGATATATGAGAATATGTAGATGTCCTGGTTAATAGACAGATATGTCTGAAAATCAGTTATACCACTTGAAGTATTTTGTTGTTGTATGAGTCCTTTGTTCTTTTATTCAGTCTTCTCCCCTGCATGATTCTCCCCCTCCTTTTTTTTTTTTTTCTTTCTAAGGCTAAGGTTTAAAATGCAGGTGTGGAGAAAGAGAGAGAGAGAGGTCCTGTGGATTAGCAAGAGGTCAAATCAATGTTGCAGGTTAAGGGAAAAGAACAAAGCAAGGAGGAAATCAGTTGTGCAAAATTGTACCTTGGTTACTAAAACTTCTGTACTTTTCTTTTATTGGAACACGGTCACTTATGGTGAATAATGAAGGAAAATAAAGAACACTGACCTAAATAAAATGCATAATACTTGCTTTATTTACTTTTTTCATTAACCATGTGGGAACCACTAATTATAGTATATCAGTTATTGAGAACTTGCTATGTGCCTGATGCTTTCTATTCAATGTGTAACTGCCCAACAAAATTGTACTGTCAGTCTCATTTGAGTGATAAAGGCTTTCAAATCTACAGAAGTTAAAAGACTTTCCAGCTCTCAGTGTTGGTACATACTGGAACTGGGATTTGACTCAAGTGTGTCTGATTTCAGTCCTAAACTCCTTTCGACTATTCTGTGCTAGGAAATCTTTTCTAGTGCTTAAAAAAAAAATATATTTTCCAAATTCTAATAAAAAGAAAATCATAAATTGTATGAGAAGGAAAAATTTTTAAAAATTACATTAGTATAGAAAGAAGTAATCTCTGAAATATGGCCTATAAATATTCCAGTTCAAATTCACATAAAAGGGGCTAAATTTACTGTGTTAATGTACACATAAGTGAAAGTCTTGCAATATATCAAAGTAAAAAAGTAATTTAGAATAACAATTTTTAGTTATTTTTTATCACTATTGAAATATTTAAAATCTTAAAGAGAATAAGTGGTGGTAGTATAAAACTCTACTGACTAGCCCCCAAAATACTTTAATTATCTTTTATTTAGTTAAATTTTCCTGGTGCAATTTCTAAATTTTAATGGTCAGGGAAGTATACTTGACTTCTGAGCAGATGACTTTTTCTTAGCTGTCATAAATCCTAAAATTGAAGAAGAAAAAAATAAGTATATTTGGTGTCTAAAGCTTATATGTTATAGCTGTATTTTGTTTTTTTGTACGTGAAGAAGTTGAGGCACAGATACAAAGTCAATAATATGCCTGAAGTCACAACTCACAAATGTTTGACACTAGGTTTAAGTTCTCTATTTAACTAGCCAAAATGCCGGAGCTACTTTTACTACGTACTTTAAAAGGAGATAATAGTCTCAACTTCTTCAATAAAAACCAACAAATGAAAAGGTAAAAAACTAACAGGTAACCAAACAAATACAGAAAGGTGTGATGGATCACATTTCTCTTTAGTGGTCCTCTCTGGAGCTCAGTACCTATTCTGTAAAATTCAACATCAGGGACCACTGCCAACATTAGGAGATGCATTTTAAGTAATAATGATATAAATTAGCATACAGAAAAGATCTTTGAAAGAACTCCTCTTGATAATTTTAACTATAAAGTTAAATTTCCCATTGCAACAAAGAAATTGGTAGATTTTGAAGGTAACTTTGGCTGAAGATACCTTAATTTTTTTTTCCACTGAAAGTCCTTTGCATAAAATCTTTCAGAATATATTTTTATTGAGCATATGGTCTGGGGAGAAAATGAATAAACGTTCTGTCTTCTCCTAGCTTCCTTCCGTAGATGACAAGAAATATACTTTCTATTTTGACCTGATTGCTAAAAAGCTTAGAGCTAGCACTTGGGCTTTTGTCTTCTATTTTCTTTGTGTGTGTTTATTTGGATACGTGTATTTTTATTCTAATGCACCACAAATAATTTTTAGCACTTGGTTTGTTACAAACAAACATACAAAATAAATGTGTGAGAAATATTTTGATTTTATAACAGATGCCCATTTTTCCTTTTCTTTAATGATGCCCATTTAAAAATATTCTTTGTTGATATATTTTGTTAAAAATGCCTTAAGTCAATTCCCTTTTTCCTCTCTTAACAATCGATTCAATTACCTCAAGGTTTTATATATATATATATATAATTATATATATATATATATATATATATATATATATATATATATATACACACACTAAATTTTATTTAAATTATTCTTCTCTTTCTATCTCATCTTAGTATTTTAAAAATGTTTATTAAAATAATTTTTGAGATGTTATTTATGTTACCTTAAGAGATGTTTTAGTATCATCATCATTCATCATATTGTCTAACAATTACACATCTTTATGAGACACCAAATTTTCAGTTAATCTTAAGTAGAATGTATATGTTGGCTTCAGATTAATTTTTATTTTGTACTGGATATTAAACTCAGGGATACTTAATCACTGAATTATATCCCTAACCCTTTTTAGATTTTGAGACAGTGTCTTGCTAAGTTGTTTAGGACCTCACTAAGTTGCTGAGGCTGGCCTTGAACTTGCAATCCTCCTGCCTCCATCTCTCAAGTCACTGTCATTACAGGCATATATGCTACTGCACTCAAACATTCAGATTAATTTTTAATGAGCTATACTATATACATAATAAAATTACCACAGAAAATTCATAAGTAGATTAATAAGCAAAATATAGCCTTGTTTTTAAGATTGTTATGTTGAATTTCTCAAAGGCATAACAATTTTGAGACATATAAAACAGGAAAAATATAAAATGCTCTATTTATATAGACTATTTCAACACAGGCCACAGGGGCAAATAGAGGGGAGTTATTGACATTTAGAGTATTCACAGATAAGAGTGATTGAACTCAGGCTAAGCATCTGTCTCTATCATAGCCAGATTGCCCAGAAAGCAGAGTCTGAAGTGAAAAAATGTTAGTAGCACTACTTTCCTACAAAATGAGAGTGAAGCAGAAGGGAAGTGAATCAGGAAAGGAGGAAGAGAAATGTAAGTGCCTTATCAATTGACCATCAATTAATGTCAAACATAGTTCAAACACATGAGATTACTAAATATAATTTATTATATCCAAATGATATAATAAATTATATTTAGTAATCTTATCCCTAGAAAGGAAAATAGAAGAACTTAGCTTTTGGTTCTTATCTATTACTGATAAAATTTCACCTCCTGATTTGTGAATTTATTTGTATTACTAGAATGCATACATGTGAGCTCTGAATAGTTCTCAACATCTTTTTTGGAGGGGATTAAGGCACTCCAAAACAGGACACCCATGATAGTCAAAGCATCTATGAGATGAAAATCTCTTGGGCTATCCCTGATGAAACTGGTTGGGATCCACACAGACTTGGTTATGAAAAAAGTGGCTTATTCTAAAACTATTGGTTATTGACCAAAGATTCCAGAGACTGCAAATTTGAGATGATCTGCAGTTACACAAGAGACTAACTTAGCAGTGCTCAGATCTGCCGGTACTTGTCTATCATATTCAGCTACTTAATAAGAAATGCTACCTCCATGGTTGTCTTCTTTAAGAGTTTATATACAAGTCCAATCATCACTAATAATTTTTTAAAAACTCTTTCCTTTTTTAAACTTTATTTATTTATTTATTCATTTATTTTTATGTGGTGCTAGTCTTCACACATTTTAGGAAAGCACTCTATCACTGAACCACAGCCCCAGCCCCTCAGTCACTTATCTTTCAGAACATTATTTCCTTTAAGGAATCCATCCATTTGTGAAGCAGATCCAACTTTATTTTTCTTCTCCATCAGTTGTTTATAGGAAAATCTCCCACAGGGACCAAGGTATAAGTGTGAGGGAGAGATGTCAATGCAACAGACATATGTAATACAGGATTCTGGGTCACCAATTCATGTAAATTTCTCATGCTTTCTGGATTGCTCAGGCCTGATTACAGATGGTATTTCCATTACACAGTGAATTATTGTTTACACTCTCAGTCTTCAGACCCTGCAGTTCTAATACTACCCAACTTATGATAAAGAGATATAACAACAGAGTTGTTTCATGCCCCATGGTTAGGATCTTAATCTAGTAGGAACTAGCAATATATCAGAGTATATCAGAATTACTTTTTAAAAAATGAAGATTAATTTCTTGACTACAGAAATCTTGACCTTTTTTCTGTAGCCTAGGATTATGTGTGTCAAATTTTTTTTTTTTTACTGTGGCTTGACAGAGATTCAGTACAGCATCCTAAATATATCATAAATACCTCCAGCACTGTCAGATCTGTGTCACTTACTTTGAGTGACAGGGCGGCTCATCATGGGCCTGACCTGCTATGGAATACATTCTTGTTCCTAGTGCCTCCAAAAATGACAGCTTTTTTTAGTTACCAAATAAATGTATCATAAGAGTATTCTGAAGTGTGTTACATGCTACCTAAAATATCAGAAGAGGCCCACTGAGCATGGTTATTAGGAAATGTGTGGTGCTTTGAATTTTTGTTTAGTATGAAAATAATGTTTTAATATATTCCACTCAATTTGAACACCTGAAATATTCACTGATAGAGTAGTTATTCATCTTCAATGGGATTTTCTTTTACACAGTGGCATTTAGGTGTCTTCTTTGGGCATATAGATCACTTATTAGTTCTTCATCATTGAGTCCAATTAGCATGATGCATCATTAGAGTAGACTAACATGATGTTCTGCAGAATAGCAAGAGGATCAATGTTCCTGCAGAGTGTATCATGAATAAGAGCCGAATTTCAGGGAAGCATCTTCCTCTATCAATCTCGTCCTACAAAAGACAAAAAACATTAAATTTCTTAGGAATGTTGGCTTCTCCCTCATGTCCTAACAATGCATTCTATGTTGCCTCAGTGAAGGAGAAACATTTTGGTAGTACATTTCTAAGCTGTATATCACGATCTATTTTAACATCAAAACTTTCTTCTTTCTTGAAGTTTTTCTTTTCTTAAATATTTTGGTAAGAAAACACTGACATCCCCACTTCCTACCTTGTAGCCTATGATTGTGTCCAAATTTCAAAGAAATATTTCACCTAATTTTGAAGACTAAACCCATTGTTGACTGAACATTGGCCCTCAACTTAGGAATGAGTGCCTCAAATTCAATAAACTTTCCATTCATAGTGCTTTCTATGGTGAACTGCCCAGATGCCCACTCAGGACTCAGATTTGGTTTCCTCTGATGTTGGTAGTATTGGTTAATGGCTCACAGTAGAGGATATTTCTGAGAAATGCCCTTCAGGACAGGAAGGTATCTCACACAATTTCTCCCTCCAGGGGTCAACCCACATTAAAGGCTAATTTTATAAGGATTTCCAAAGCCCTTTGCTTGGTTTCACCTCCTCTACTCTGAATACCCATGCAGCACAAGAACTCCTTATGGGGTTGATGGAGACCCCTTCTTCAAATGCTTGACAGAATTTTAGCTCCTCCCTTTGCTCATTTCTGTTCCCTTCACTTCTAACAAGTGTTGTTTCCTAGATTACTACCCTCAGTAAGACTTGCACACAAATTTCCATCCTGGAGTCTGTCTCCTGGGGAAGTCAACCTAATATATCAAGCCTTATATTCTACTGCCCTGCTCTAACACTTTTAAGATCCATTACCATAATTATTCCCCAGTTTCCACCCTGCACATATTAATCAGTTCTTTCTATTCCAAAGAGTGATTAAATTACTTTCTCCTGAAGGAAGTACTGAATTTTCTTGCTTTGTAATCAGCCTGGAAACAAAAAGTTGTGGCAGGGTGACAGGGCAGCTCCTGAGCACAAGCCACATTTTAGGAGGCATCTGCCTCCACGAGGTCTTGCACATTCTCCAATATGGAAAAATTGCTCCCCTTTGTCAAGAGAGAAGAACTGTTTCTGCTTTTGTTCAAGACGATATAGGTTTGAAGATTCCAAGTTCTATCTACATAAATGACTCTGTTCTAATTCTCAAAATTTTGTTCTTTTCTAACTACAAGCCTAATAATAAATAGAAGGGAACCCTCAAAGCATCATATTTAGTCTCCATTGTAGCTCTGTCACATTTACTATTATATCTTGTGTTTAATTTTCTGCAGAGTGCCTTGTACCCATGGATGTCAAAACTCTACATGAATGAAACTGTAGAAACCCCATGATTTCCACGGAGTGCTTCAAATTGGCAATTGACTTCTCTAAGCATATAATTTTCTCCTTCAAACTGTCTAATAATGCTAACAAAAGCCACCCCAATTTGTGGTCCCTATTATTATAATTGTCCCCAAACCCTATAAGCATACCACCATTGCATATTCTAAAGTTTACTCTTTCACCTCTCTCTTCTCCCAATTAGCCACAAGGGAAAGAAAGCCTTAGTAAATGTGACACCATTGCATGCCAGAACTTATCACCAGTCCTTGTTACCAATAGCAAAGAGATAGTTTTTGCTCTGGGAATGGTCAGTAATGCAGCTTGAAGAAATTACCTTAAGGTCTGCCTTGGAGGACCATTCTTGGTAACAACTGTCTTAGACCGAGCTTCTTAGAAACAGCCAGATAAGAAAAAAAAGGCTATGAATTAATGTCTTGTTATACAGCATGATCTCTGGGAGCAGCATTAAGTAAAGGAAAGTGAGGCAGGGAAGAAAGAGGACTGACTCAGGTGTGTACTCCCAGCTGGCCACTACCTGATACTAAGTGTGATGGATTGCTTGATCACATCACGGTTTCCTCTAAGAAGCTGTATTAATGACTGCTTTTCAGGACAGACCATACCTGGGGAGGAATGAAGAATTTATTCTCTCTGGCTGTTTTCTTCCACTGGTTGAAGATTCACCTTGAGGGCTATAAGTTCTCTCCATTTCAGGATGCTTAGGTGGAGGCCCTTCATACTCCCATGATGTCTTGTGCCTTGGTATCCACAGAGAAGTCTGGGAAAAGGAAAAAAAAAAGTTGTGCTCTGGTTCCAAGAGAAGAGGAGTTGTAGCACCTAAAGTTGTTTAAATTTGGTCAAAATCCACACAAAGGGGATATCTGTGCATTATCTCAGGGAGCAACAACTGGCTTTTGAAAACAACATCTAAAGGGAAATATAAGTGACATCTTTTAAAACTATTTACTAGCTGTGTATCCTTATGGAATTTGCTTTTTGTTTGTTTTGTTTTTGATTCATTTACATACCTATAGCATGTCATAATTGTGCAACCTTAATTAGTTCCTCTATGAATTTTAGGATATCTTGTTTGTGAATATTTTTACAATGTTTAGTCCATATAAATATTAACTTTTCATGAAAAAAGTCCAATAGTTTAAACAAAAATTGGAAATAACCTTGTTGTAAAACATTGTGTATGTGAAGTATCAGAAAAAATATTGATAGAGGGATTTGGAATATTTTATGTCATAGGACTATGAGGGAAGTATTCGATCTTCAGCTTAAATTGGAGTTCTTGTTTTCATTGAAAAATAGACGTAGTCAACTAGCAAGATATCCAACATGTAAGAAAAGGACACTTTTTTTCTCCTACCATTTCCATGAAATAGAAAAACTAATCATTCATTTTTTTTTTCTAGAAGCACCACGGACTAGAAATATTTGTAAATAATTATAACTAGAGACTCTTTCATGATTAAGACACAAACCTATATGCATATTATAGTAGAGGTCACATAGTCTGATCTTTTCAGTATATAGTACACATTTCTTCTTTTTTCTATCAGCAATTTCATTTATTCATGAGAAACATCTTTCTCATAATTGGGCTAAATTCTTTATAAAAGGTAATCCTACCATTGTGTCTAGGGCTGGAATATGATGCTGGTTTGGCCAATTCCTATGTTCAGTTTCCCTGGTGATTGACTCAAGAAAGGTCACATGACCATAATGAGTCCAGTGAAAACCAGTCTCATGATTTTCTAGAACCATTAAATTCAGGGTTGAGAATATAGACCGTGGGTCTCAAGCTGCTGCAGATGTCTTTCTACTATGTTAGAAATTTCTATCTGAATAATGCTAACAAAGGAATTGCAGAGTCAAAATTATGGCAAAATGGAATTTTTCAAAAGGAGGGAGAGATGTCTTACTGAGATTATTTGAAGTTTGGCTTCATCCATGCCTAAAGCTGCCAGTATTCCTTTACCATTCTATCATCATTATCACTAATACTGTAATTACTACTATTACTATTAGTACTACTACTACTCTGATTTAATCTTCTCTAACTTAAAATTAAATTTTTATTGGTTCATTAGTTGTTTATTTTGGTTCATTCCTTATACTAAATATACAATAAATATATTGTATATTTAATAAATAATAGTAGGAGACAGTAGGTATGAAATATCTACAAATATTTTGCATTCACTTTCCAACTTTTCCACAAATCTTTAATTATAATGAAATAAAAAATATTTTGAAAATGTATTCTGTGTTATAGAAATATGCTTTCCTAAGTCATACTGTTCAAAGGCAAGTGGATCCTCTTCCTAATAAGCACTGTGTTTAAGAAGATGAAAACATACATTTCTTTAATATGCACACTTGGGGAATCCACGTATCCTATACCAGTGGGCAGAAAATTTAAAAATACAACTCTATATAGTTAGCTTTGGTCAGAAAGATTTTAGTGAAGATGAAAGAGTATTAAAAATGTCATTTAATCAGTTATTTTGCTTTATAGCTGGTAAACAATGCTCAGCTTTATATCTTAGATTTAGTCATTTCAATGTCTACTTTATTTACACTATAAAATATTATAACTAGAAGAAGCCTCTTGTTTTTATTTTCTCAATCAATCTTATATAAACCAAGGCTCAATAAAATGAGGTTCAATTTTAATATGGCATTTTTTATTTGTATTCCTTACATAAAATTTTCCCAAAATTATTTTTTTATAATATTATATATTTGAATCTTTAAAACATCCAAACAATGAGTTCTTATCTTATTAATTCAGATATGTACTTTCCAGTCACTATTCTGTGGATAAATTATTTGTTAGTCTACAACCTGAAAATGTTCAATAACTTCAATTCCAAAAGAAAAGCAGAAATAGTGTAACTGAGCAGAATACCCTCAACTAGACAAATCTAGCTTTGGGCCTTGAGCCTTGAGTAACATGGCTTTTATTGAGCCCATTATTATGTCTTTTGTAGGCTTTTTTAAAATAGAAGAATCTGATTAATTTCACACAGGGGTGGGAAGTATGTAGCACACATGCCAGAGACCCTCCTTAACTTCAAAGGTAAGTCTCATGGTATTTCCATGTACAAAATTCAATAGAAAGAAAAAGAGTTAATATTAATAAACTGATAATCAAAACAAAATGTTGAAATCTGTAAGACTTAAAAATAGGCCTTGTTATGAGGTAAAGCATGTTCTTTTCATTTTCCTATTGTTTCTATTACTGGAGCTGGGAACTTGGATGATAGAGTTTTATGTAATAGAATTCTCAGTAAAAGAAGTAGGAGAAATAAATGAAAATCTTATTACTTCCTATCCTAATGAAATTTAGAAGAGGAACTGAGAAGTAAGATGTCTGAATATGTCTAGAGCAGGGCAGCCACGTACTCTTATTTTCCAACCCTAGGATTCAAGTCTTTCAATGGTTAAAATGACTTAGTTTAAATTTGAAGGCAACTAAGTTTGATATTTTGCCCAGTCATCCATTTGAGAAACAGAGAAAGGACTTCTCCATAGAGTGTCCTAGCACTGGTATTGGAAGTTTAGGCCTAATTGAAAATTTATGCAGCATTGCCATGGAGAAATGATCTAGCTTGTATTTTCAAATGCTCTTTGCTCCTCTGTGTTCCTGATCTCAAGTCATAAGGTCTCCTCTGATGGAGAACAAGGTCATCTGATAATAGATGCTACCATTAGGCACTTAGGCTATGATCTACCTAGGAGAAAAAAGAGAAATTAAAAGAGTCAGTTCAACAGGGAGGAGTCTCAAACAAATGTAACCAAGAAAGAATAGGTAATCATGTGCCACCAAAATTACTAGCTCCTGCCAAAGGAATTGGGCAAAACAGCAGACAGGTAAACTGTAACTTAGTATACAAGCCAGGGCACATTATCAAGTGGTGAACAGGCTCTTTCCCCAGTGTCATAAAGTCACATCAAAAGCCATGCCTCTACTTTTATATAACCAAATGAAACCTTTGAAAGTAAAGAATACTGGCACATTTGACTCATTCAAGGAGAAGCATTTTCTAAAGTAAAAAAGAAAAGTAGAGATTGGATTAGGCTGAGCTTATGGAAGAAAATTTTTTCCTATGACCTCACCATTGAAAGGCCGTAGAAAAGTAGAATGATTTCAGAAAAGATAATCTATATATACAGAATCTACATTACAATGTAACATGAAGCATCTCACAACCCTGCAAAATGTGTTGTTGATTTCTCTGTTTCAGACTATATTGTCTTTATATCAACTGATCTATCTCAATCTATAGTTTTGCAGTCAATTTCTAGATGCAATCTCGAAATTCAGGTTAAATTTTGGCCCCCAATACAATCTCATTTTCTCATTGCTTGGTTCTAAAAGTATTGAAACAGCCTGGAGAAGTCATTGTCTCCAATTCTGTCACTTTGTCATTTATTCACTCTCATTACTGGCTCACACTAGTTTTATCATGATTGAGTTGAGTCTTATTTTTATGGAATTTCTTTCCAAACTACTTCCTCAAAAACATTACTGTCGTGACCTTAGTTGCTTTCTCCAGTTATTTCCCACCATATTTCTTATTGCTGGACTGCAAGCCACATTTAATATTATAGCTGTATGTAACATTGGTGTCAGTCAACTTTTACTCATTATAAAACTGGTGTTCTTGAAACTTGTGTATATATGATCTTCCTAAAATAACTTCTGTATCCAAAAAATGCACAGATGGATGATACATAAAACTAACTGAGAAAGTGGTTAATTACCAGGAAACACATACAGAGCTGACAACACAGATTTACATGCAGGAGTCAATTAACTAATGATTAGGAGCACTCAAAAGGTCTGAAAAGTGTTGCATTTTCTGATCTCCCTTAGGTCAAAAGTAATCATTCCTGCCTCCTTGTTCTCATAGCACATTAATTGCACCTCAACCATCACACATATTTCACTCTTCACTCCACTACTGCCAGTGGTTTATTTGTCTTCCTTCTCAACATTCTTATGTTTTATTCATCTTTCTCTAGAATATTTTCTAGGGCACTGCTTTGAAAGATGTAGGTACTGAATATTGTTTGTTTAATTGAATAGCAATGAATTTTACTTATTATCTGTGAGAAAAAAAATGTGTTCTGGTCTCTTTCCAATATATACATGCACTGGAAGCACAATATTTATATATTAAGTTTACCTAAAATGGCCACTTTAGGTGTATGGCTCTTGTGTGGATAGGGGGAGGGGGATGAAAACTTAAAAAAAAACGAGCAGGGAATTATATAGACAATATGAAAAATGACATAAATAACAGTTTTCATATTATGAAATCCCAGCCTGAGTCATTGATGTGACTATTGCCTCTTGTGAGAAGAACAGTGTGGCTGGTAGTGTACCTCTAAATGTCATAGTACTGTGGGTTATAGCATAAGTCTGTGAAATAAAGAATAAAGCTGATTAAAAACCTCTAGCTTTAATAAAAGAAATTCAGCAAACATTCACCGTAAGCCTATGATGTTGCAGGGACTGTGAAGAATGTGTCACTTAGATTTTTCCTCAGGGAGTCAAGACAGCCTATAGCAACTTAAACATCCATATATTTTATTATTTTTTTAAAATAATTACTCAACTAGCCACTTGAGAATTTATTCATTTCCACCACTATAGTAATTTTGTAACATTGTTTGATTTGTAATCATGATCCCAGTTGATTCCAAATATTTTCTTACAATGTATCTCTCTGTTCCATATCTGATTACAATTCTCCACAATGTCCAAATCATGAGTCTTTGATTGCAATTCCTTGCAGTTTTTATCTAACCTTGCAAATTTTGCAAATTTTGTACTTTGTGCAGGTCTTCCTTTCTAAATTCTAAGTGATATTGGTACTTCACTGTGCCCGGAAAATGTTTTATCCATGATGGAGATTTCATTTCACACCAAATTTCTTGTCAGCATGGTCTTTTACCTCTTTAGAAGCCAAAATAACCAAACAACAATGTTCTTTAAACTTCTCTCTGTTTTAAAATTTCAAGATAAGGTTTCACTGAGTGGCTGAGGCTGGCCTGGAACTGGCAATCCTCCTGTCTCAGCTTCCTGAGTCATTAGGATAATGTTCATTAAGCTTCTCATTTATCACAGCACAACTGCTGTACCCATTTTAAACGAAAGCTTAGAGTACCAAGTTCAGTTTTTTCAGGTGAACATGTTGCATGCAAACTGAAATGGCTGCTAAAGATGTAAAGGCAGTCTTAGGATAGCTCATAGCACTGTAAGAAATCTATGATTGGATTAATGGGTGGTATGTGGTGGGAGACAGGCTACTACCAAGCATTCATGGATGTATGTAGAGTGGGATGAATAACTCCCCCAGGTGTACACTGTGTGTGATGATGAGCCACCTAGCCTTCCTTCAGGACTAAAGTCCTCATTTTCCCATTTATTGGGATGAATCCTTGGCTGAAGAGATGCACTATGCCCAAGGTTGTGCTTCCTCCTTAGGAAAGGTCCGTATTCAATGCTTCTCTATGATCTTTCTACCTTTCTTCAAGTAGGAACATATTTTAATACCCTCCTTAGCTTCACATTACCTAACTGGATTTTCTGAGTACTCAGTTTTCACTGTATCACAGTTTACTTTCTCCAACAAATACTACTTGCTTCACTTTTTTTAAAAAAATTATTTCTTACATGATAATAGTGGAGTGCATTGCTTCACTTTTTATATGCAGTGTGACTAAATAGCATCCTTGATAAATATCCTATAAATAAATTTCTGTCAGAGAGCCACAGGGAATCCAACCTAAAGTGGGGTTATATCAGGGAACATTCACAAACAATTTTGAGAGCAGTCCAAGCAAAGAGCACAGATGTGAGCTCATATTTTGTTTGGGAGTCCTTAGTACAGTGTTGCAGAAATAGAGAGCATGTTTACATGGGATGAGTGTACTGAAGCTGCAAGTGGGGTAGTATGGAAAGTGGACAGCATTGAGGTTCAAGGTATGGGAAGATACCTGGGGTGAAGTGACATGGAAGCCTTGCTAAGGAATTAATAGGTGCTCTACAGCTATGGAGTGACGTGGACATATTTATCCACGAAGATAATTATAATAACCATGCTCAGAAAGAATTGAAGGTAGAGAGACCTATGCAGTCAGATCTAGGGAGTCAGAAAGCTTCTACAGTAGGATATTCAGAAAAAAAATAACTAAAGAATGTTACTTCCATTATAGTAGCTGGAGTGATATCGATAGGATTTGATGTCTAAAAATTTATCAATTTCCTACAAAGAAAATCAAGTTAAGACAGGATTGGTATCCACAATAAATTTAAGAATTCCAGATTATGCAGTTAGAGAACCATTGGCAGAGATGATAAATACAACAAGAACTAAAAGATTTATTGTTAATTTATTTTTTGCAGTACTGGGGATTGAACCCAGGTCTGCTTTATAACTGAGCTATAACACTAGTCCTTTTTACTTTTTATTTTGAGGCTGGGTATTACTAAGCTGGTGAGCCTGGTCTCACACTTTGTGATCCTCCTGCCTCAGCCTCCTGATTCACCTGGAACACAGGTGTGTGTGTGTGTGTGTGTGTGTGTGTGTGTGTGTGTGTGTGAGAGATCATGCCTGGTATAAAAAGAATTTAAACTATGCTCTTACATAGTTTAACTTTTATAATCCTCAAAATTCAATACTAAAAATGTGAGATAAAAAAAATTCAGAGAATTGTCAAAGTGAAATAAATAATTTAAGTGAAGTTCTTAGAACATTGCCTGGCATTAGTGTTTGTGTTTTTTGTATTAATTTGATAAACACATAGATCTTCACTATAGCCCATTTGAAATGTCATTAAATACTGTTAATAATCATCTCTGAAAAGTTTAAAACACATCACTAATATCAGATGATCACTGATATATTTTGTAAGCTAGCACCCAAACAAAAATCTCAAGAGCAACCTGACATTTTAATTTTAAACTATTGTTACCTACACTCTTTTTTCAAGGGCCTCATGTCATGCCAGGGAAATCAATAGCATGAAGAAAGTATTTCAGTAAGCAGCAAGTCAAGGACAGCCTTTAATTCTATTCTGCAAAGTTTCTAGTGCTATAGAGGCCCTCAAACATAAAATGATGTCTTTACTTCCCCTAAGACTAAAAACATTTTATTTTCAGCATCATCCTCAATCTTTGATTGTCATTATGTGATTTGTCCTTTTAACAATAGCCAGATTTAGCTGAATATCCTCTGTGTGTTGAGCACTACATGAAACACATTATAAATATTATCTCTAGTCTGATTAGTACTCCTACAAGATTTTTATTCATATTTTGGTTTCTATATTAGGCTTTGGGATGTTGAATAATTGGCTTAAGGTCATTGAAGACTACAGGATGGGCAGAGTCTGGGCCCTCTGCCTTTACACCTGATAGGCTAAATCAGTACTGAAAATTACCCAACCAATCCAAAGTGCAGGAC
The DNA here is from genome assembly GCF_964194105.1 of Spermophilus citellus. Taxonomy (NCBI): domain Eukaryota; kingdom Metazoa; phylum Chordata; class Mammalia; order Rodentia; family Sciuridae; genus Spermophilus; species Spermophilus citellus. Next base: position 60,456,551 of record NC_138183.1, on the reverse strand, counting down.
CAATGAGATTAGTGTTTGTGTGTTTTGATTTTTTTTCTTGCTAATTCACTGAATTGCTTTCAGGTTTCATAAGAACACAAGTGAAAATCAAGTAAGTGATATAAATCACTAACTTGATTTATATATATATACATATATATATATGTATATATATATCACTAACTTGGCAATAATTAGATTTATAAAATGACTGCATTCTGGGAGAAACTGGGCATGCTCAGTAATATAACTATGAACATTTCTCTATGCAAACTAAAAGCAAGAGGGAGCAATTGTTTGATTTACTGTTGGATGAATCTAAATGGAAGAAGGCAGAATATGGCAAGAAAGGAAAATTCATCATTAATATGTAGATCATTCATTGTGTATCACCAGGATGTTATGTGTGTCTTATTCTAAGCATGTGACACTTTTATTTCATTTTATCTCTGATTTTTAGTAGCCTTTTCTCCTACAGAGAGAAGAATGTGTGTTATATTTAGTGTGATTGATTTAAATGTGGCTGCTACCACTGTACCTGTCATTTAGTTGTTAAGAAAAGTGCAGTCATACAACTTTTCCATTGGGCCTATCACCTCTTTTCACATAAGAACTGTCTCTCAAGTATGACAGTAGTAGCCAGCTTGAGTAGGAAAAGCACTTTGAATGTCAACCTCCTACTTGGGGTGGTTTTATTGAGCCAGCTGCACACATGCTCATGGATGTGCTGTATTTTATTTGCACTGGAGAGATGGGTCACCACTGAAGGTATTGAGAGACCAGCATAAGAGTTTTGAAAGATATAATTGGAATCTCAAAACATTCATCCAGGCTAATAACTTTTACTTATCAATATAATATTACTAATTTAATTGCTTTTCTAGATAGATGAAAATCAATAAATATAGAAAAAAATACATTTATATGTACTTATTTTGTATATGTACTTATTTTGTATAAAAATACATTTATATGTACTTATTTTGTATATACATTTATATGTACTTATTTTGTACATTTATATGTACTTATTTTGTAATTCTTTTTAAAAGAAATGTCATAATTATCATTTTATGTATATTCTGCAAGATTAACGTTCCACTAAATTCATGCAAACTAAAAATAATATTTTAAAGAAATTTTAAGAATAAATAGGTCAATTTAAGGTCAATAAAGACAAAATCATTTTTATGAGGTACTCTGTGTACTGTTATCACTTCTGTATAACATATTCATTGTATTTATGATTGCATGCTCAATAACAGTTTCTGGAGAGTTTTAAAATTAATCTTGCTATCATGAATCACATTCAAGAGTTATTAAATAAGTCCTGGGTCAATTATGACAAAACTTAGAGAACCCATGATGAAACTTATTGTTGCTTTTACACTACTAAATTAAGATAAACTTAGATTTATCTTGTCAAACAAAAAAAATAGAAACTCTAAGTATAAAACTTTTAAATCACATGCTATGCATTTCAATCCAATTTAGGAAAAATGCTGATATTTATTAACAATCTTTTCACTTTTAACATTACATAAAATGTAGATTTTGTTGCAGAAGAGCTCAAAATGACAGCTGCCTTTCTAATCCATTAGCAAAATGTAAAATGCAATGCTGAATGTCACTATTACCCTCTTAAACTGTACTAAGTATGGTTTTAATATTGATTCTTCCACATGTCTTATACATTCCCCAGTGTTCAGTCCTTATGATGACAGGTTGTACTACAAATCACTCATATCTTTCATCTTGATCTTTAGATATACATTTTTAATACATTTTATTATAATGGCTGTCTTCCTATAGTCAAGATTATAAATGCATTTTATATATTAGGATGAGATAGTGTTATTGGAATAATGCACCATGAGAAATAGAAAGCAAGAAAAGAGAAAAGGTTAAGAATGTCCATCTTACAGCCTGAGGTACAAGTATGAACACTGATAATAACTGAACAAAAAATAAGCCCTCACCTAAAACATAATCCATTAAAGTAATTTTTAGAAACAATAATACTTTAAAGTTATACAGCAATTTTTTTCAAATTACTTTTATATACATTGTCTCATACGGTTCCCAGAACTACTCTCTATAAAGAGTAGTTATTATTTCCTCCATTACCCCAAACCATTCATTGACCATTAATTATGAAAAACTATGTGATTTGTTCAAGGTTGTGGAATCAGCTGTGGTAGGATCAGGATGTGGAAGACTGTTCAGATCCCTGTTGTTCTGATTTTATTTCACATACAACCATGTATCTCTTCTGTTCATAATAAATAGAATAGTTAAAAACAACACACAACAGCCAAGGACTTTTAAGTAGCCTTTTTTCTCCTCACTTTTCCTACTATATAATTCAGAAGGAAAATGTTATAATATAAATGGGTGTTTGGAACAATGTGATTTTGAATGAGTGCAAAAAAGAATGAATAAATGAATCTACATTCTTAAATATAGTGTTGGAAGAATTTCTGATGCCTGTTCATTCCCACGAGCACTCTAAAACTAGTTAATTTGTGCTTTCACTGCCACAGTAATTACAGTGTCTTGCTTACACATTAAGTATTATATGGTGATTGGATAATTGTCATTTGACCTTGCATTTTTCATTTTATACTATATAGTAAACAAAGAATATTCAATGAAAATAATGCGGCTATAATATACTGGAGAAAGCTGGGATAATTTTCTTTTTTTTTACTTCAATTCCTTTGACTATCTTAGAAGCAATAACCACAGTAGATAATATTTACCTATATTTGGACTAAAGGAGGATTAGATACATTACATTTGGAATTCTGACTTGAAGACTACTAATGCCTATTAGATTGACCCATGGGTCATCAGGATTATACTATATTTACTTTTAGCTGGCTTCACTATAATGCTGTAAAATTCACCAGCATAAGGCTTTGTGGGCTATAAAAAATCATTTTCATCCAGTTTTGTATAAAAGCTGAGTTCATGGGTATTTGCTAATATTTCTCAAAAGAAGATGAATTGTCAATCATTGTCAACAACCATGAGTAGCCCAATAAAATAGATGTGATGCTTGAATTATTTTAGATTACATGCTGATCATTCTTTGATCATCATGCTAGCCTCAAATTAAATAGTATCAAACATTTGTAGGTGTTTGTATATGGTAAAACAGGCAAATTTTCATGAAACTCATTTTGTTTTTCTACACCTATATTTACCAGTCTTATTTTCAGGTGTTTTCTTGGGTTGGACCACCTATTTGCACATTTGCATTTGACAAATGCAATGTAGGTGGAATGGTGTTCTATGCCAGGGCATAAAGCCTGATGTACCTCTTTAGTCTCTTCTACTTCAGTGATCATGAAAGTTTATGTTGAAAGTAACATAAGTCGAAACACCCTAGGTTTTTGAGAAGAAAACCTCTAAGAGAAACTTCAGCTTACATTGTAATGTGAACAGTTAGGAAAAAATGAGTTAGGCCATTGTTTCTATGGTTGTTAATCCATTACAGTGTATGCTACTAGGTAATAAAAAATTGGTAATTTGAATTGTTTCCCTGTAACTATGAGGAAGAGGAAAACTTGTGGTTATAGATATCAGAGAATAGATAAAGATGAAATTGGAAGCTAGAAAGCTGGTGAACTGTGTTACATAGTTGCAAAAGTTGGATTATGATAACTTTCAGAGTAGACTGAGGGTCTATTATATTTGCTTAGAGAAAGAAGTTATTATTTTTTCAAAATTTCTCTTTGTTTATTGCGTTGTATAGATAAAGAATTATAAGGAAGAATAAAAAAGTTTATAACCAAAACTGTATAAAAAGAGAAGAGTTTAGGGACTTTCACTGTTGGACTGCTGGAAACGTCAACTGTTTCTAGATCACACACAGTAAGAAATTAACTTAATTTTTTTTTTCAAAACCTTAGTAAAGATTTTCAGGTGAGTAAAATGCTTCAGGGGAAAATATCAGAATTAGCATGATCTGCTCCTTCAATCTTGAACGTTTCAAGATGATAGCCACCATTAAATTGAGGGAGACAGATATGAGTGAGAAAGTAGAAAAATATAAGTAGACTTGATAGCTGTGTCTATTAAAGTACTTTAAGTGTGGAACAGACCAGAAGGAAATATATTTTAAACTAAGTACTGAAAATAATCAGGACCATAAAATTTTTAGGATTTTGAAGAGTTAAAATGACTCAAGAGTTCATTCTCCTTGAGCATTAGCAACATTCCAAGAGCTCTCCATCTCTCCTTCAGTACATGCTCCTCCAAAACTACTCTATGTATAGACAAAGTGAATACTGACCTAGCAAGAGCCTTTGAATGTGGAGTAAGGGACCAAGGAAAACCATGGGTAAGACCATTATTTCCATACAGCATATTTACATTACTAGAAAAAATGTCAAAGAACTCTCTGTACTACTGGGGTGTTGGAATCTACAATATTTGCTCACTGGAATATCAGAATTATAAGGGAACAGTGACTCTAAGGTCTCCTTATTTTCCTTTCCAAGTGGGCATGTTTATTTTGTATATCCAGTCTCTCCAGACTGTGTTACTTGTCTATAGTCAGATAACTTCCTTGTTAAGGATTATGCCCATTTAGATTTCTAGGAGACAATAGAGGTTATCAGATCCCATAGATGGGGGCATGCATTACTTCAAAGTCATGGATTTGGACTGGATATGATAAGTATATGGGATTCACCTGTGTTTCTGTCAGAGTGAAAAATGTGTCTTCTCTCTCTTTTTTTGCTTCTCAAAAGTAATTTTTCATTTTTTAAATTTGTTCTTTTTAGTTATACATGACAGTAGAATTTATTTTGATGTACAAACATGGGATATATCTTATTTTAATTAGGATCCCAGTCTTGTGGATGTATACAATGTTGAGATTCACTGTGGTGTATTCACATATGTACATAGGAGATTTATGGTCGATTAATTCTACTGTCTTTCCATGTGTAGGAAGAAAAGTGAAACACATTTGGTGAACATAAAGTTTATGTTCAGATTATGACAGATACTATATTTTTCTAACTGATATAGTTAGTTTGCTGCCATACAACTAGATAATGTGCATGTGACTAATGTCATTAGTGTATCAACAAGTGATGTACAGTTATTTCCAAGTCTGGCCATGAAACTTCTGGCACAATCTTTCACACTATTTCACTTTTGTGACAACCAGGAAAGCTACTTAGGAGACATTGTCATAAAATGCTAGTGACTTGGATTAGTTTCTCTTTGCTTTGAGGACAGTTATTAAACAAAATTCCAATCTAAAATGAACTCTGGGTAACCTAGAAGGAAACTTTTTTGTATGAATCCACTAAAATTTGGAGGTGTCTTTTTACCTGAGATAACAGCCATAGCTAACAAATTCTGTCACACTCAGCAAACATTTTTAGTAGCACCTTGTACAGTTTTCTGTGGAGCATTTAGTAGAATTCTTGGTGTAATGTAAGAATACTAATTTGTGTTAAAAGGGTATATGTTTAAGTCACGAATCATTGATCCTATGAGAAAGGTAAGGCAGATAATATTTTATAGGTGAGAAAACAAAGATCACACACATGTATTAAATTGAATTATTGTTTCCAGTTCTTCACTTATATATAGAAAAGTGAAAAAAGACAGGATTATGCATGGATCATCTCTTGCCAACTATTTTTTTAATGCAGTCCCTCTTTGAGATCCAAGTGTATTTACCTATTCTATTGATATCGGACTTGCCATGTGATTTGATTCAGCAAATTAAATGCATGTGTGATCACAGCATGTTAGTTTACACATGTGAGTTAAAATCATTTCTACTTGCCTTCTGGGCTTCTTTCAGGTCATAAAAATAGTGGAGATGTGGAAAGACCTGGCAAACTTTCATCCTAGATTCCAGTTACATTCAACTCTTGTAATCTAACCTTTGTAATCTAGCTGAGATTAGTGAAAATCCAGGAACCCATAGAATTTTGAGCTACTAAAAATATGTTATTGCTGAAAGAGACTTCAAGGTCATTTACTATGTAGCAAAAACTGAGTATTACAATGAATTGAGTAGCTGAAAATAGAATCCAGTTTTTTGACCTTAGAGTTGATACATTGTCCTCTATACAGTGAGAAAGATTCATTTTGAATTTAAATAGCAATTCTTTCTATACAATGCTCACTAAACTTTTAATTTGGAATACATCCTTAATTTATACACAATTACATTTTTGTTAGTATTTATACTGTGTAATTATTTTTAAAAGACATTCAACTTTTCAAAAAAACTTCACTCAAAAACAATTTTTCAGAATTACAAAAATTGTCAGGAAGAAGGAAAATAAACAAATGATTACAGCACAATCATTTTAAAGAATAATTTTTTTCTGTCATGAAAATATTCAGCTCTAATGAATTTTAGTAATGCTTCTCAGGTCCTCTATAGCATTTAATAAATGACATTTACTGGAGTTTACACAATAAAAGTCTGCAATTATTTTTCCATTTTCAATTTGTAGCACAAGGAAATACTAAACTATGTTTTAATTTTTTTTAGGTTCGCCCCATATATTTAATAACAAGCTGTTACATACCAAAGCCAAAAGTCCTCCTAATTACTATATTTATTTTTAGCCCTTTCTCCATTAACTAGACCTTAGAAAAAAGTGCTTTTATAACTTATCTCTTTCAATATCATTATTAATGTTGTGCTGTCATCCCTTCTATAACCCTCCTTTTTGTGTGTACTTCACTGTTTATTTTACAGTAAATCTTTGAAAATACGCATCTCATTTCCTCTTTCCCTGTGAACTAGATTTAAGACCTGTTCCCTGAAATGACCATTACTTCTTTCAGTTCACTCAAAAATTTGTAAAAAGCTTTGGCAAGAAAAATGAATTTACTACTCAATTAAAGTTACTAGTAAATTCAGGCAAAACACAACTATACTGGTTTTACTTTAAGACCCAATCCCTGTGGTGTTAAATGTCATCTCATATGCTGCAACCAAGACTAGGAGAAGCTATAAGTTGTACATACAGCATATCATGGTGTGGTACAGTGGAGGCATCCACAAAGAACAAGTTATTATTGGAAATATTGGATAGTGATAACACATACAACATTTAGAAAATAATATTATTGGTCTTAAGAGTAAAAATTCTTTAATCTTTCCATCCTTGTCTTCATAATCCTACCTTAAATTACTTGAGAAATCAGATGAGAATTTTATCATTGGGATTTGTGAAAACAAATGTCAGATAATACTTTGCAAGTTTATTTATAAAGGAAAGTTCTCATATTCTTACAATTTCCCATTTAGAAATCTCCTTTTCTTTTTCTTTTGAATTTGCACTGGTGCATTAGAATGACAGATTTTATTCATTTTTGAAATGCTATAGGAAACTCTGATGTTATCTCCTAGAATACTGAAGAGTGTTCCTGAATTACTGTATTTTAATTTCAAGTTGAAATAAATGGTATCAAAAGCAGTTCAGAATCAAAGGAAGGCATAGGAAATAAGGTAATATGATCTTAAAATATTACTCCAATCTAGTTTCACCAATACCTGTTTGCACATGCAACAAAGGTCTTGTGGACAGTGATCTTAGATTATTTTTCTACCTTTAGTATAGGTTTTCTCAATCTTATGATTATTGCATGTGGGACTAAATAATTCTTTGTTTGAGAGGTAGTTCTGTCTGCTGTACAGTTGTCCTGGCTTCTCTCTGACTCAATGAATATAAAGCATTCTGGAAGATGGTACCCTATTCTCACAAGATAGTGCCTCCAAGGTGTTGTTTTAGGCTTTCTCTTAGTAGACATCTCTAACACTGTGTTGGGTTGGCAGCAGCCAGGTAATGCATTATGTATCACAACCAGTGGATCTCGTGGTCAGATAATGTTTGGGGATTACGTGGCTGTGGATAAGACCCTTCTATAAACATTTGAATAGTGTTGCTGGCCCAGGCCCAGAGGAAGAAAAGGAGAACTCCCACTCAGAACAGGCATCTGTTCTTCAGAAAACCAACCACATGATCCTTAAAAGGAATTAAGGAGTCATTTGATCTCCTCAAGGGTGCGCTATATTGGATAGAAATAAGCACTGATCTTTGTTGTTGGCATTTTGGACATTCACTAGTAGTGATCTTAGTAGTTAGACTGGCATAGGTAAGGAGGAATTTATGTTATGGGGTGAATGCTTTGGTCCTTGTCATCACGGCTTCACCTTTCAAACATCTATCATGATAGTACTGTAGTGACTGCTGATTTTTTTTTTTTTGCATCAACTAACAATTGATATTGCATTGTTTCTACTTGGAAATTGTGTGCCTCTTACCTAGCACATCTTTTCTAATGGGCATTCATGCTGCAGTCTGGACCTGCTGGAGAACTGTACCACACTCAAAGCTGGTAGCTTCATTATCTCCCTCTATATGGGTTGAAGAAGTGTCTAAAGATGTGAAATCTGTGTTTCTCTACAACCTGATAGGGCCTACTAGGAATTACACTTCTTTTTTTAGGGGTACAAAACATAGCAATTTATATTTTACTTTGGATGGAGTGGTACATCCCTTATCACTTAACGATTAAAAACTTTATTTTAGTGATTTGTCCTTTTCATTATTCTAGCCTTTGGAACACATATGCCTCACTGAAGCCTTCAGGGTAAAAGCCTTTTCTTGCTTATCCTTTCTGATCAACATAATGGCATTGATATATTAGATCAATGTGATAGTCAGCAAAATATCTAGACAGTTCAAATCTTAGAGTATTATAGAGATAACATAGCCCTGGAGCAAACTGTAAATTGATACTCTTGTTTGGTCCAAAGCGATGAGAACCGCTTCTGATCCTTTTTTTCCTAACTGAATAGCAAGAACATATTTACTAAATAAGTATCTGTATATTACTTACCTGAGGCTGACTGATATATTTGTCATGGTATTGGCTCTGGCACAGCAGCAGCAGTTCCAGTACTATTGGTTAAGTCTCTATTGGTCTACAGTTAATTTCTATGATTCATGTGATATCTGGTTTTTACATGGGTCAGACTAGTGAACTAAAGAAAGATATGGTGGAGGAATGTTATTCCTGCACCTTTTGAATCCTTAAATATGGTTATTATCTCTGCAATTCCTCCTGGGATATGATAAGTATTGTTTTGATTGTCTTACTGTCTTTTCTGTAGAAACAGTTTAGTTTTAGAAACTTCCACTTGGCCTTCCCCACTATGATGGCTGTTAGCACCATAGTTGAAATGCTCAAATTCCAGTGTTACTCCAACTGCTATGTATATCAATGCCAGATATATATATTCATATGTCAAGCAAATTTCCACCAAGTCGATCAGTGGATTCAATGGTTCCAATGCAAATTGAATCTAATGTGAATTCTAATCAGGCCTCTATTCCCTGTATTCAGTGACTCCACTATATCAGAGGAGTCATAAGGCTCATGCTTATGCATGAATTAATTTTATCTTAAATACTGTTTTAATTTGTCCTCTAAATGTAATTTCATTCTCCTTTGTCCAGTGTTCAATAAAGGTACCACAGGTAAAGACCCCACTAGGTGGCCATATGTCTCTGGAAAAGGCCTGGAGAAAATATTATAGTGTGTCTTTGCCAGTGTGGTGGTACTTCAGTACCTGGACTCAGTAAGTTCTTCAATTAAAATTTGGGGAGTCCAAAATAGTTGTATATAATGATTACTTCTGGCCTTTTAATTCCATCTTCTACCTTCTGTCATGGCAATTCAGGCATGTCAATGGGTAGACAGATGATGCTGTTCTGATGCTTATAGAGCTGGAAACCAGAAGAGGATATGGCAACAGTTCCTGAGGAGCAGAGCTTCTTATTAATTTGTGCTACTATGTATGATCAGAGTGAGGTTAGCCACTTATTCAGACCCCAAAAGTTAGTAGAAGTTTGGAGGGTGAAAACTTTCTAGGACATCCACTCAGGTGTCCACATACTGGATCAGGGATTCATGTTTTCCCAAGTGGAACCCTGACTTTGGAATAAGATAACTGCTCTGCTGAGCATTCAATGACCTTTGAATTTTAGCACCCATTTTCAAATTCTTGGCTTGATCTTAGGGGTTTTTTTTTTTTTCAGTTGCTAAGAGAAAATGAGGATGTCTGTGTGACTTACTAGACTGTACAGCCCTCAGATTTTTTATCTTAGTCCATCTCAAGGTAACTTAGCAATAATCACCCATTTCTGTTGCAAATTGCTTCCATAGCTAATCAGACTGTAAGCCCCTCAATCTCAAATTTGGGGCATTAGCCTCCTATATTTCTTCTTTGAATTCTGTCTCTTTACCTTTCTGAACTATAACTGTTACCTTGTTAATTTGATATTCAACAACATGCAGAGTTTTCATGGCTTATCTTTACCTTTTCCAATATCTTGTGATATTTAGTAGATGTCAGCAATGGTGTTACATTTTTGGGTGCAATGATCAACAAAAGCAGATAGCTGCAGATGTAGCAGGTAGAGATTTGCATAGCATGGCCTAGGCCATAAGGAAAGGCAGCTGTGATGATGACATCTATTCTGCACCTTTTCACCTGGGTCTCCAGTTGAAGTTATGTGTTACTTACTATTTTCCCCAATTTTTTTCCCATGCAACTCAAATTCTCTATCCCTATTGAAACACTATTTAATTTGACCCTTACACCCAAAGCTCTCTCTTATGACTTTATTATCTTTGTTCATTCTTTCTGAGTGAGATAGCTTTCAACAGCTTCATGTATGTGTATCCACATCCTTTCCCCAACTTTTAAAATATGAGCACAAAAGTCAAGGTTTTATTTCTATCATACAGTTTTACCAGACAATTGAGGTCTACTGTTTGCTCCTTCCCTTAATTTCTTCTGCTTGTAACTGATTAAAGCCCTCCTCTTAGAGCTTATCTCTACTTGTCCTTGAATTCAGAAGCATGAGAATATCACTTTAAAATTAGCTCTTTTATTCAAGATAAGCTTATTTCATCCAAAGTAGCACAATTAAATATAACTCTAATCCTATTATTAACAGTACCTACAAGGAGAAATTCATGGATGCTTTTGCTTGTTGTTAGATATCTACTTTCTGGACTCTTACCATATGCCTTAGTAATGTTTTATGTTTTGTAGATATAGTGTTGAATAAGCAAAAAGTGATCCTGTCTTTATGAAGTTTATAAACTAGTAATGCAGATATATTTAAAATAATTAAATAAATAATAAAACTATATTTACAGACATTGAAATAGTGGAGTCAATGAAGGAGAAGGACATAACTGAGAGTGTCTGGGAGCATGTAGTTTTTTTAGTTTAGTCTGAAACTGTTTTATCACAGGAACTGACATTTCATACACATTGTGTCAATTTCTCTTTCTTATGACAGGGGCCAGTCATATGGCAAGTATAGGAAGAGAGCATTTCAGGTAGAGGAAACACTTACACGGAAGCTCTGGGTAGGCAAGGTAATTAGAGCATAGTAAGCAAACAAACAACAACAACAACAACAAAAAAAGATGAGCATGGAAATAAAAGCTGCTCTTGTTAGCAAATGTGGTACTCTAATTTGAACTCATTTCTCAATGATTCTCTTATAAAAAAAAATGTTTGGTAAACCAGGGTGAAATATGGGACATGGCTGTCTCTTGGTATTCTGTTGTTTCATATGGTCATCATGAAAAACAAGGAGCATACTTTTTTACTTAATAAGGTCTTATGAAGGTTTTGTCTCACCTCACCAAATGATTTTTCACCTTAAAGAGCCAATCTTAGGCTGCCATTTTTTGAGAGGAAACAAAAATTTTTAATGACATCATAGACGGGAGTGGGGCATCTTTCAAAGGCAGAAAAATTGTGGCAAGCTATCCTGCCAACATAAAAGACAGGAAAATATAAAGAATCTGCTTACAACCATTCTGCCCTGATGTGTTTAGGTGACCTAGAATTGAACAAATCTACCTTTTGAGTCACTTTTTCTTTCTAGTTTTAATTAAATCATTCTATACCCTGGAGTTCTTCCCTTGTCTATATTCTCTAGTCTCTAAGGTAATATCGAAATTTGCCAATTTCTAAGGTAGATTAATTAATGAAACAATTATAATAATAGCTAATATTTATTAATGATTTAGAGTACACCTGAGATATTCCTAAGTATATAAGATGCACTTTTCAAAGTTGATTTTCTCAGAGACATAGGAAAGAAGTGTTGGGTCTGGGGATGTGGCTCAAGCAGTAACACGCTCTCCTGGCATGCGTGCGGCCCGGGTTCGATCCTCAGCACCACATACCAACAAAGATGTTGTGTCCGCCGAGAACTAAAAAATAAATATTAAAAAAAAATTCTCTCTCTCTCTCTCTCTCTCTCTCTCTCTCTCTCACTCTCTCTCCTCTCTCACTCTCTCTTTAAAAAAAAAAAAAAAAAGAAGTGTTAAGGCTATCATTATTTATAAGATTCATAAACAGAGGCTAAGAAAATTAAAATAATTCCCTCATCTCACACAAATAGTAAATGACAGATACAAGGTTTGACTTAGACATCTTGATTTGGGGGTTTATACTTTACTGCCACTCTGTCAAATAAGCCAAACCAAACCAAAAGTAACAAGCCATCTGAAAACTTGGAAATCTAAATACTGGTGTTTCTAACTTTCAAAAATTAAGTCAGATAATTATAAACATGCTACATGTAATCACATCATATTTTAATAGCAAAATACCTATTTTAACTAACTATAAAATTATGATGTTACAAGTATGATTAATAAATTATGTAATTTTTGAATGATGTACAGATTACGATGTACAAATATGAATTGGTGATGAAAATGTAGTTTTATAAATAGACAGTAAACTAAGAAAATTCCTTATGCTATTTCTTCAGGAAATTCATTTTATGATATTAGAGTATTTTCATCAATCTTCTATCTCAGTTGCCACATCTACCATAAAGTAATAAAATTATGTCTTCGAAAATAACTAAAACTGCATTAGTTAATTTGGGAAATTACAATGTATGTTTTGTTCATTTTCTCAAATATCTAAAAATGCCTTAGTTAATTTTAGAGATGACCATGTATGTTTTATGCATACAAAATTATAGGGAATGATTAAGAGAAAGTATGCTTAACAATGATCTTCCTGTTGTACACAAGAAGATTTTCAACCTCCCGAACATTATGTATGCACCTCTTCCACACACAATTAATTATTCTAGAATGATATGTGATGTACAAAAAGAAAAAAACCCAAAACATAAAATTTGCTTTAACTATTAGAAGGATTTCAGTGGCAGGAGTAAAATTATGAAATAAATTCCAATTTAAAACTTTATTATTTCTAACTTTGCTTGTAAATCCATTCTATTAGGGACTTTATTTTCTTCTGCTTTCCCTTGTTTTATTTTTAAAGTTATATACATATATGGGTGTGGTGTGTGCGCGCACATATATATATAAATCTATCATGCGTGTGGCTATGTGTGTTTGTTAAATTATCTTTCCATTTTCCTGCCTGTTTTCCAGGTTGATTCTTTTTAATACAGACCTGGGCCTCAGAAGCCAGAAGGTAATATAAAGTTGTCAGTTGATTCAGGTAAGTCTAGGCCCATTTACTCGTGCCAGCAATGAGGACCTGGCCAACAGGAAAGACATCCTGCTTCCCAGGCCACTATTATCTGTATTGTCAACTTGTGTGCGTGAGGGTATGTCAGCCTAGTCTTGAAAGACATCTAATTATTTTTTTAAAAACTGAAACATATTTTAAAATCTACATCACTAATTGAAATCAAGTGGAGCAAACATTAGGTCTCCTTTTCATCTGATCTGAAATTAGATGTGATCCAAAGCAGCTTGAAGAAAAAATGGAATTTCCTCACTTGCTTTGAAGAAAGGCTTAATAATTAAAACAAAACAAAACAAAACAAAAAACTGTTAATACAAGTGTTAGGATGATCCCTTTGAAAACTTGCTGGGCTCAGCCTTTCACAAAAGGTATGTGAGGGCAGCCAATCAGCAGTCATAGCAATAGTTCTAGATTTCCCTATTAGATCTATTTACATTTTGCTGTATCTCTTGTAATTCCCAGCATTAGCTCTCACTCTTCTACCCGATTCCTCTAGATCCATTACTGCTTTTGACATTATCCAAGTTTTTGTTTCTTAGATTACAATTAGTGTGTGTGTGTGTGTGTGTGTGTGTGTGTGTGTGTGTGTGTGTTTCGCCCTCGCTCAATCTTTCCATGAACTGTGAACACAAATGTTCTTGTTTGGCATGGCCTGAGAGTCCTAAATATTTTATATTGTCTCATGTTCTCACTTTGCTTGAACATTGTCATAAAAAGAATATACTTTTGTTTTAATGAAAAAAATTAACAAATATGTGGCTCTGAAAATTTTCAATTGAAATATTTTAGGTATCTCATTATCAGGAGACTGATTAAGAGATATGCTGTCAATGATTTGTGTGTACAAAAAAAGTGAGTGGACTTTTATGATTCCATACAACTGGAAATGTGTGTTGCTCTAAAAGCACAATAGAAATCCCTACATAGTTCCAGTTGAAGACACTGGGACACACTCATTTCATGATTTTTCTTTTATTTTTATCAGTAAAGTTCCATTTTTTATTCATAGACTCCATCTTTTCTTTTTCTTAAATGGTAGTTGAAAGAATGGCTTTACACTATCATTTCTATAAAGGAAGTTAACATAGAAAACCTTTTTTTCAAATGAACTGTGGTGCCTTTCATTTCAGGTGGGAATATTTCATAAACACTTTATATTACAAGAATTTTTCCCATAGAGTAATGGTCTCTTTTCTACTGGTAAATTTCAAGCAACATATTAAAACAATCAATTTTAGAGATTGCTGTTATTTTACGATTTCACTTCTCTGATATCATCTATAGAAATTGATACCAGAACTTGAAAATTATAGTATAATAAAATAAAATCACAAACTATCTCACATATAAATATATACTAAAGTTTCGAATTGAAGTACAAACACGTAAAACCTATCAATAAATTAAAATAAAAGGATGTTTTAATTCATAGAAATCTGTTATTGTAATGCATTGTCAGTAGGTCAATAGAGAAAAACTATATAATCATAGATGCCCAGACAGAGATTAACACTTGGCATGCATCCTTAAATTTAAAAATCTTTTAAAACTAGGAATAAAAAACAAAATGCAGTATAAAATAAAAGATGCTATTATAAGTAATGATCATCCATTCAATGCACATTAAATCAGGAACAGATCCAAAACAATGTAAGGAGAAGAACAAATACAGCAGTAGAATGTACAATAAACTGCATGCTTCCTTAGCATAGTATATATTTAATCAAGGCTAAAGTAAACCTCCCATCAAGCAGCTTAGCATTAAGGATATTTCCATTTAATTCAAAAGAAGATAAACTTTACCATTAGGAGCACTTTTAACAGTCTCCTGAAAAGTCTAATATAATTATTAAGGAAAACAAAATTTAAAAAATTATAGTCAAAAGAGGCAAATATATATTAATTGCTATTGACATGATTTTCCACCACAAAATTCCAAAAAACATTAATTAAAAACCTATTAGAACTTATCTGTACAATAGCATAGCTTGATTAAAAATAATAGACAAGAAGATTTTTCATATATTCTAACAATAAGCCCTTAAAATAGTTAATAAAGAGCCATTAAAATAGCAGAAAAAGCATAGAAGTTTAAGTTATTGACTAAAGTCAATTTCATGGACCTTCATAAGTAGAAAGTAACATTAACTTTCATATGGAATTTGAGGATGATATGAAATAAACACTTTTTCTTATTAAATATTCTCAATTAATATATACATATAAGTCCTCAGCTAATATACACATTCTAACCCAGATTTTGACTTTGGGAAGTTATAGTGAACTTGACAAAATAATTCTACATATCATTTAGGTACATACACATTTAAGTTAAAATAGTAATCATAGGAATTTTCTTTCACAAACATTAAGAAGTTTATAAACATACCATTAATTAAACAGTATACTAAGAGCAACAAAATATATAGATAGGTCAATGAATGAGTGACTGAAGGTTAGAAGCAAAGGCAATTATGCAAAACTACTTAGTTAATGAGTCTTAAACTGGCATTTTAAATAGATAGGATGACCAAATGGATTAATCAATAAATGGCAGTGGAATAATTGGTTAACAGCACAGACCCTACAATCATATTTTATACCAAAATAAATCCCTGATGGATTAAAGACTTATGGTTATTTTCATTATATTTAATCGTTAACCCTCAGGAATTTATTTTTTAATACCCAGTTGGTAAGGGCACTCAATATGCTGCCAATCAAGTGTGAATTCATACAAAATTTCAGGAAAGCAATTTTGCAATATATGTCCAATGTCTTAAAAACATTCATAATATAGGAATCAGCAATTTCATGGTTAGAAACATATTCAAATTGTTCTGTAACAGCCAGAAAGCTCTTCATTATTATATGGTAATAGCAAAATATTGCAAACACTGAAAATACTTATCAATATGAGTTTAGTTCAATAAATCAAGAAACATAGAAACACTGAATTAATCTGTGTTCCTTAAATAAGGCTATATTTTATTTATGTAGAGAGATGTTCAAAATTCTAATTCTTTTTCCATCTGCTTCTTTGTCTCTCTTTTTCTCTCTTGAGATTATATATATATATGTTTATTGGTTTATTTAAAGCATATACATACACATACAAGGAAAGTATATACAAAAAGGGCCAATGAATGTTAGAGCTAATTATGTAATTGTTATCTTTTAAAGGTTTTTTTTTAATATTATCTGTTTCTTTACTATGGTTATAGATTAGTTAGAAAATAATATTTTTATTTTAGTAATTTTAAGTGTTTTGTGAAAGATATTTTCATTATTTTTTGGAGAGCTAGTTAACTTTATATAAATATATCTATAGATGAGACTGTAAACAGTCTTATTTTTTCAGACATCTTTATAAGTTCCAATATATCTACAATTCTCATCAATCATAAATCAATATGGTATATTAATATATTAATTGTAGGACCATCATTTTTTAAGTAGTCCCTTAATACAAAAAAACAGAGAAAATGACAAATATAAATTTATTGTTTCTCCCTTAAAAAACAGGCAAATATTATTAGAAAGATAAAATAATGTACAATGGATTAATTAATGTAATATGATCAACAAATTCTGCCACAGGCAAGGGAACCATGCAAAATTTCTGGAGAAATGATTATTGAATTTTAAAGAATATTTAGGCCTATAAGCAGATGAAGAAGCTCTGAAAATGAGTATGTTGCAAAGATTAGACAGGATGTGGAAGTTGAAAAACAAGAAAAATCAAACTTAAATGTTTTTTCTTTGAAAAGAAGAATTACTAGATACAAATTGGAGTGAGGATTTCCAATGCTTAGGAGAAACTGGTCCAACTCTAAGACCTTCACCAATATGCTGAGATATAGCTAGAAAGTATGAAGCCCTTTCATGGAGGTTAAGTATGAAGTGAGGAGATGTACACATAAGTCTGGGAAACATTTTGTATTTATTAGATGTGTTCAACATATGGTTATTTGTTGCCAGCTGTCCAGGCTGTCCAGATGAGCTGGGTTTAAGGGAGCTGGCTGTATCAATAACTAAGAAAATGGTGAAGAAAACACGGAGCACATGAACATGAGTTTTTAAGAACAAGAGCAGGACAGCTTGGTGACCACAAGGGTCAGCTTCACACAGGGCAGCACTGGAAAGAGAAAAAAAGCACCTGGAACTCCATTTATTATGGAACTTTATTTACTAGGGAAAGACATTCCATAGAACATTCCACCCAAATAAGGCAAGGGGTAGGGTTTCGAAGGTGGAGTCTTACTTTGGGATATCTTGTGGTCAGCAGATCTTAAGTGCTATGTTGGATCACAGGCAGAGCAAGAGGAAAGGCACACTTAACAATGCACAGCCCAATCAGCATGCAACCGAAGACAAGTCCCCTCATATCACTCAAATGCCCATAGCTCACAGACACAGCCTATGGATGGCTTGAAACAGTCATTCTCTGGAATCTTTGGAAGCATACATTTTAAATTGCATTGGACACTAAATAAGATTTTTTTTTTCATAAAATACCTTCTAGTATAGTTTTGCCCTATTTTATTTAATATGCATACAAAATATATTTTCTATGACAGGAAAAAATGAAAAGAAAAATATTAATAAGTAGCAAACAATAGAATGAAATTGGCACACATAAATAATAATGGTAAGGGAAATAACATGACTCAGTATGGAAGGTTTTCCAGGTGAAACATATCTGAATTCATTGTGATTGAGCAAACACTGCTCATGTAGGAAGAAATCTGCAAGTTACAAAATAGAAATTACCTCATTTGTAGGGTCTTTATGCCCAACAGAGAGACTATAAATGAAAGGGTAAAGTACCAGGACAACCATCTTTCCACGTGCAAGCAGGGAAATACAAACAGTTTAAGAATGTAAAACCTCAAAACTTTATGAAAAGGTCAGATGGTAGCTATTGATGCATGGCTTTCTTACCTTTGTATGAGTGAAGAAAACTTTCTGATACCAAAAACAACAAACAACAATAACAATGACGACAACAACAACAAAAAACAATAAAAAAGAATAATAAATATTTCTTAAAATTAAAAACTTTATTATCAAAGGTATAAAAAAATCAAACTTGAAGAAGACATATGGATCATACAGAAAATTTATGTAACAAAATATATAAATAATTATTTCATATAAAAAGAAGGCAAATACTATATAGATATGGATGGACATAAATATTTGTAAGAAGGAGGAATATATAAAATATATACATACATACATACACACACATGCACACACACACACACACACACACACAATGTCTTCAATCACTCCAGAAATCAGTTAATAAAATGTCAAAGCATAATCCAATGGCATTTCACTTTTATTGGATTAGGAAATGTTAATTATTGCCATATCAATTATAAAAGGAAGTAGGGAACAGATACTTCATGAATTTTTATTGGAAGTAGAGTTGAGCTCAGCTTCTTTAAAGAGCAATTAGGTAGTCCAGTAAATTTGTGTACATGCCATATAAACAAGAAATATCATCTCTAAATAAATTATTGTACAAGAGAGGTACATGATATGCACAGGGATACTCTCTTAGAATTTTTCATAATATTCAATGATTAAAAGGATAGATACAAGAGATGAAGTTGAAAAATTTTTGCAGTATATTCACACATTATACATGGGAAGGTATACATCACTTAAAATAAACCAACTAAATCTTATAGATCTCCAAATTTGAGATGTTGAATTAAGAATTAAGTTATGGATGATCACATGGGTGTAATATGTAAGCACATGATTTTCATAAATGAAAATATTAAGGTAGCTGACTCAAATATCCATGAAAGACACTGCTCTGAGTTTAAGCAAAGATTTATTGACAAAAAATATCTGCCAGGCTGGCCTTCTGCAAGGTGTGACTGCCTGCTGGACAAAACTTTGTAATTGTTATATACAATGGAGTAGTTAAAAAATAACCCCTTTGATCCTGTGCTTGTTACTCGGTATCTTTGTTGTGGTTTCCATTGTTAGTGACTCTTTGGGGGTTGGCCAAAGAGGAAGGTCATCCTCAGTGGGCAGTGCTGATTTTCAAAATGGAGTTAATTTGGCCTAAGGTCCTAACAAAAATCCATTTATATAGATAGCAGAAGTATATAAAGAAGGGTGAGCTATAGATCAAATGTATGTGTCTGTGTCTGAAGACGGAGAATAATGGGTGTTGAAGGTGAACCTAAGGATTTCAATTATAATTTCAGTAAAAATACTTTAAAAATAAACATGAAAATGATAGTTTTTGTTTAGACTTTTACTTGAAGATGTGGGCAGATGCATATTTGTTATATTAGTCTTCACAGTTTCTGGTTTTTAAAGTTACTCTGGAAATATGTTTGGGTTTGGTTTATCTGGAAAAATGGGATATGATAAAGAGAAAATATATTGATATTTGCATTCAGTTTGATATATTGGACAGTAGCAAATAATTTTTGAACGTTGCTATTCAGGCTATGGGCTAGGGGCAAAAGGACAGTGTAGGTATGAATGATTGGGTCAGGGACTTGGGAGCTGATTCTCAAGAAGAAATAAAATGCTAATACCTTCAGAACACTTCCCCTCCTCTAACCTATTGCCAAGGTTACCTGCCTCCAGGGAATTGTTACTCCCAGCAAGGAGTTGTTAATGAATGCCCTCTGGGCAGCTCACTTCCTGCCTATAACCCTAGGCAGATTCATTCCCACCCCTGGAACACTCTACCTTTTGGTCAGGTAGGCAAGATTAGGGGAGGAAGGGACATGAGAACAAAAGAAATCTGAAATCTGTAAGAGGGGCAGAATACCCCCACTCCATTGGGTAAAGACTTGAACCCTCTCCTCCTCTGTGGAGGATTCTCTCTCTCTCTCTCTCTCTCTCTCTCTCTCTCTCTCTCTCTCTCTCTCTCTCTCTCTTCTATCCTTTGAATAAAACTTTTTGCTTTTTCCTCAGTGTTTCTTGGGTGTTCAATATTCAACACTGAAGGAACAGGATTCCAACCTGATTCTCAACACTGTTATCACTATAACAATGACATAAAAATTGACATTTGAAACTCTCTAACAACTGAGGTGATAATTCAGGAAATAAGTTAAATATGTTTAAAAGTTTAACTCTGCAAGAAAACCTCAAGGAAATCTGGTCCCTTTGTGTGGATTAAGGAAAGCACCCTGGATTGCAAAGGGCACACTTTTCTTGTGGGCACATTGTAGCATCCCTTCCTCCAGCTAGTAGAGGGCCTGGGAAGTAACTGTACTACCTGGATTCCAGCACTCACTGATTGCTCTAGTTAGGAACTTTGGGGTATTGACAAATTTGGTTTCTGGTCATTCTGCTGTGGAGATTTTTATTATGTAAGAAAGTATAACTGAATGTTGCCTTTTTGTCTTGATGTTGCACTTTATGTTGCATGACATGCATTCTTTGTTCTGCTTACTTAGAGTTTATAATCTTGAACAATCCAACATGCCTTCTCTGAGAAAAACCTTTACCTTGAATAGCAACCTCAAGGTGAAAATAGGAATCTGGAAAGGATACTATATCAAAGTCAGCAGAGAAGGATTTTAAATTCAGTTCTGCCATTAACAAATTGTTGATTTCTGGGCAGATAACCTTCCTTTTCTAGGTCATGTTTATTCATCCCCACTGCACCTAAATCTCCTTGATCCTCCAAGATACTATAAGCTTTTATAACCCATTTTCTCAGAACTCAGGGATTTTTGTTAATGAACCATCTTATTCCTTAATCTCATCTATGCTGTAGCAGCACACTTCCTTTAGTCACTATTTTTACTACAACATTTTTAAAATTTAGTCACTGTAAACATTTTGGATCTATAAGCAGCTCAACTTACAGAAGTTCATAGTATGGCCATTTTGCTCCACTGATAAACTACTTCCATTAATGTACTCGAAGGCCTTATTAGTTTCCAAACTTCAAGGTCAGTGGAACAAATTTGTAATCACAAAATCATCATCCTCTTTGCTATTCTTGTACTTTACCCACAAAAAATGAGAACTCTAAGATTTTAAATAAATGTCACCAAACTATAGTTTGAAAATCTTAAGAATAAGTTTAACTTAGTGGAGAGATCATAGGTTGATGTTAACTTGAATAAAATTCAAAATTATCTGTATAGTAAAAAGTCACAAAATAGACCATTTAGTATACCCATGAGAAGGATTAGCAGCATTGTCAAACAGATGCACTAATTCATACTTGTGAACCCCAGAAATCTTTATCCTAGGAGTTCACACTTGGGTCTATGAACATCTAAATGAGCAAGAATCATCTCCAATGTTCAGCAACTCAGTTGGCCTTTCCAAGTAGCTATACAACAGCAGTTCAAGAGGCTCTGATGGACATTTGCTAGGACCTAGGACATCAAGATCCAAGCATTTCATCAGTTTCATTTTCATCATTATAACCATATGAAATAAAACAAGAGGGAGATTCAGTCAAGTTATTTGATACTTCTGGCCTCTTAAACTAAAGCAACTTAGTCATAAATTCTTGATTCCAGCTCCATAACATTAGTACAAGACCCTTGAAGTCCTTGAGAGTCATGTAAACAGTCCCTTAGTCTTGCTACAAAGCCTATTCTACTCAGGATAAAATCCAAATATAAGAAAGGAGGAGCCGGAAGCACACAGTACTCTTGGGATGCTCTATGCTGATACAGGAGCGAGTTGTACTGGCTCTTTTTATTTTATCACATTAGGTAAGTATGATCAAAGAAAACAACATAGAAGAGTTGCAGCATAGGAATTTGGAGGAATGAGGAGAATAGTAACACCCAAAGAATGTATCACTCAGAAGAAAACCCAAAGGGAGTAGAATGATAATGAACTAAGGCACATACTATGAAAAGAGGTAAAAGGATAAATAAACTGAAATCCCATGGCAGGATAAACTACGAAAACTCCTGAGTAGTCTGGATAAAAGAATTAATTTGGACTGTCCAGCATATAAACAGGTGCATATCCATTAGACATTACTCTGTGGGCATGACTTTTTAAAATGTGATTGTAAACCTTTTGCCTAGCTTTCTTCTACCAAGAAATGATGTTTGGAAGATAGGTGGAGGTATGGATGGAAAATAATTATTGATGGAATTATACATATAATATTTTCCTCTTATGTATAAATCTCAAGTTGCTTTTATTTTCTAAACTATCTTAAGCATTAACAGGAGACACGTTTAGCCAAAGGAGTTTTGCCAAATGTTTGCATTGTTAATGACATGGGCAGCCCGGTGGTTAAAGATTCAAGTTCCATGGAGTCAGGGAGAAATCCCAGAAGATTTTAAATTAACTTTGTGGTATATTTTAATATATGAATGCTTCTAAATAAGTTTTCCAAATTCATATGGATTGATTGTTCCTCTAACTTTTTAGAGTAATGCCTAATGAAACTGTGGAAAGTCTTCTCTTTGTATTTAAATGAAATAATAAAAAAAAAACCTGCTTGTATTGACATTTTCTACATGTTATACCTTGGACTGTCATCCTAACCTTCTCCATCCTATGTTTGTCTCATCTACAAAGTAGCAACACCAACATCTCAGTCACAAGATTACTATAGAAACTGATGGGATGACTCTTATAAGTGCCCAACGTGTGCCTGCTCTATAAATGAATTTTACTACTGACATTATGATTCTCCAGGAAAAATAGAGGCATTTAGAAATGAACAATGAGATGAGAATTTTAGGATCATAACAAAGAATAATAACCAAATTAATTGGAAAACAGTTTTCAATATATAAAGATATCAGGGACATATTCAAAACATCAAAAGATCATTAACTAATATATTCTATGACACTACGGCAGTCATAAAACAATATCATAAAGTGCAAAGGACTTATACACTGCTCAACAGTAATTGTGGAAAGCTAAAAACATCCATTAAAACTGTACTTAAATGTAACCTTGTTGTAAATATTCTCTAATTTTGTAATTTTTCTATTATATAAGTAATGTATGTAATTGCAAAAATGTGGATGAGTAAAATATCTTAAAAATACACTGTAGTCTACCTGTCAGAGGTAACAACTCAACACATTATGAATAAACATTCAGACTATATATATAAAACCATTTATATACATGAACACACATATTGAGAGAATTTCCATTAAAAATAGTATCATATAATCTTTTGTATCTTTCTTATCAACTATGCATACACTTCCTTTATATCCTTAGTAACTTTCTAAATAAAATATGTTACCCTACCTAGTCCAATATGGTGACTAAACACAATAGCTATTCTGAATGCTATTATGAAAGCTACTCCAGAGACAAGAGGCTTCTGAAAGATGAATTATAGTTTGATTTTATAAAATAGAACACCTTGCACCATTTAAGTTTTTCAACTGATCATGAACCCATATTTTTATTCTATTTCAATATCACGACAAAACAAAGTTTGTAAAATACTGTGTGATCTTTGGTTGAAAATGCTGAATATTATTATAATCATTTATTTTCACATAGAAGAAACCCTTGACTGGAAAAGGCACTGTTTTATTTTCCTGATGCACCAGGGAATATTATTGTTTTTTGGCTCTAGCTTTTGCTATTAATTCTCCAACTTTTATGACCATGAACAACCGCCCTCAAATTTTTTTCTTCCCATTTTCATCAATATAGCTATATATAATCTTGCTTTTGCAATGAGAAAACAGACCAACAGTGCACTACAATTGGCAGGCTTATGCAAAATTAAATATTACCTCTTGGTTTGAGTAGGCCTTTCCATCAACTGTGAATATATAATCATTTTTCATGTGGGACCCATCTATTAATTTAGATATTTGATGATATTTGCATCATGTGTTTTCTTTATTAATAAGTACTAGGAATTATGGGAATTTTAATTCTATAATATTAAAAGTCTCCAAAGCTTAATTAACAATGACATTCTCTACTGACAGATGCAACTAATAATTTCTTCTAAATTGTTATAAATATAGACTTTTAAAAAACATCGAAAACAATTTTTTAGTATTTAAGCCATAAACCCAG
Organism: Spermophilus citellus; assembly: GCF_964194105.1. Classification (NCBI taxonomy): domain Eukaryota; kingdom Metazoa; phylum Chordata; class Mammalia; order Rodentia; family Sciuridae; genus Spermophilus; species Spermophilus citellus. Next base: position 60,431,929 of record NC_138183.1, on the reverse strand, counting down.
TTTGAAAAGTTTATTCTAGATGGACCACTATATAAATAGCTATAATTGGCACTTAAATCATGTAAATATCAATTAGTCTGTGCTCTGCACTAAAGAATTTGCCTTATATCATCAGTTTGTCTTGTCCTGTCCCTCTTTCCCTTTGCCCCAGGTTTCTTACACTATTATTGATAATGATATGACTTTTTGTCTGTATTTTATAATAAAATATGCTTCATAAGTTTCCTTCTTCAGGAAGAACCTATTAGTTTGAATTTTCATACTTGCTCCCTAAATCTTACTCTGTATTAGCCACCTTTTCATTGCTATAACAAAATTTTGGAAAGACGCTAACTTTATAAAGAAAAAAGTTCTGTTTAGCACATAGTTTTGGAGGCTGAAAGAATAAACAGCATGACACAGGCTTTGGCAAGACCAACCTGGAGGACAGTGGGAGTACATGTGGGAGAAAGTGATCATACCTCAAAGAGGAAGTCAGAGAAAGTGGGTGGGGCAGGTTCATGCTTTCTATAGTAGTCCTCTTTTGAGTATTCATCCAGGTCCCATTAGAAATACCTTATGCTCTTTGGAAGGCATGTGCTTAATTGACTTAGGAAACCTTTTAAAGGGCTCAGCACCTCCCAATACCACCAACCTGAAGACTGCACTGCAACATGTAGGTCTCTCAAAAACACTCAAACCATATCTAAACCATTGCAAAGCCTTTAAAAAAATATCACAGGAAAGAAAGTACTGCGTTGATGGGAAGCTACCAGAGGATGCCACTTGTAAGAAGATGGCATTTATAGTGGGCCGAGGAGAATATAATTTCCATTTAAATCATAACCATTAACTTCAACTTTATATTACTTCAGTGGTAGTGTCATTCATCAATGTGTTTAGGAAAAAACACTGCATGGGAACGTAACACAAGACATTTAACTTTTCCTGACATTGCTGTGTGGCTCAAATCAAGTGACAGAGGAAGTGAGAGGCAATAGCTAATCCAAGCCTGATTCTCCTTAATGTCATGTGTCTCAGAGCATTTTGAGAATTTCTCTCATATCTAATATAAAAATATTTGTACTTTCTTGCAAAACTGATGAGAGGATATCAACTGCTGCCAATAGGTCTAGACCAGTTCTTGGCACCTAACAGCTTCTTGAGGAAAGGTATCTTAGCAAGGTGCAGTGACACATGCTTTTATCCCCAGCTACTTGGGAGGTTGAAGCAAGAAGATCCACTTAGTGAGACCCTCAACAATTTGGCAAGACTCTTTCTCAAAATTAAAATAAAATTTTAAAAAGTCTAGGGATATAGCTCAGTGGAAAAGCACCCTGAGTTCAAGACCCAGTACCCTAAATATAATAAAAATACCATAAAATAAAATAAAATGGGATTTTATTTTAAAATAAAAGTAGCTTAATCATGATAACTCTTATGAGTCATGTAATTCAAACTTCATGAGAGACAGTCAAGCCTTGACTAGCCACATCAGCATTTTCAGACAGGGAAATTTCTTATACGAATTGAATGAGATTGAGTATAATGAAAGAAAATAAGGGAATAAAATATTTCCTATAGCATGTACCTTGATTGGACGCCCTTATTAATTTTTTTCTTAATTGTGAAACTTGACTAATAACACCATTTTCTCCCTCCATACCTCCTATCCCTTCTTTTCTTCCCTCCCTGTATCCCTCCCTCATATTCTTTTGTTCTTCATTTTTACCCACTCCCCCTTATACTCTGTGTAGAAACTCACAAAAATGCAGACTCACAGCATGAAAGCACATGTACACACAGGGATAAATATTCCACTCTTCACTCCAAAGTTGCTTTCTTATTCTCTTATTTTCATTTATAAAAGTTCTAAAAGTGTTTCTTTCATAATTTTTGTGCTTAGTGAAAATATCAGTACTATCTCTCACTTAAATTTTTGAGAAATTGGTATTTTTTAATTTCTTAGAAATTCGTATATATAAAATCTCATAGTGGCTTCAGATCAGCAATATTATGGGCTTTTGATGTAAAACATGCCTTTGGATGACTCCTGGGAAATTCTGAGATCAATTCATTATATATATATATATATATATATATATATATATATATATATATATATGCCACTGTATTCATTTCTGTAAGCTGTTATTGTGGTATGGATAGTATACTTTAAAATCCAGGTCTACATTTTTAAAATAAAGTGTTTACACGTTTTCTAAGGGTCCTCTTGCTCATATAAAAGGATCTACTTTCGCTTTTCTCTAGCTTTTTCTTTATTCTGTTCCTTATTAGTACGACATATGGTATTTTTGAAGCACAGATATTCCTATTTTTGCCTTTAGGAGAGTTGTTGATCTGTTTATGGAACCCAAGAGATTTTTTTTGTTTGTTTGTTTTCTTTAACACTGTGTTCCCTTCTCAAGTGGTACAAAACTCCCAGTATAGTTAAGCTAAAAATCTGGTGCCTAAATTTCAAAAACTATGATGATTCAATAATCATTCGAGATAATTAAGTGATGTCAGCATTTTTTGCCTTCTGCTTCCCTATCTGATGTTAGCTTTAAAAATCTGTTGTGAAGTCTGTGGATTTAGGGAGAAGTTTCCTTTATGGATGTTAGGTATTTAGATGTATCATAAGCTGAAAGAAAATGTAAAGAATGAAATTTTCTTAATAATATACCTCCAAAGTTGCAACATCAGGATCTACAAAATAAGATAATGGAAGTATCTGGCAGTATCACAATGTTCAGCAGCATCTCAAACAGTCTGAGTTGTAAGTGATATTCAGTGACCTCAGCTCGCCCTTGAGTTCGTGAGCAAAAAAAATAAAAGATAGTACTGCAGTTAGAGCTCTCCCTGGCAGTGACTGGAGCCAACTTGAAAATGAAGAACTTGCTGTTTTCTGTCTCTACAAAACAGGTTTGTAGAGAATCTTGGAAGCATAACTGGCAGTCTAATGTAATTAATTTTTTTTTTTTGTGGCATCATGCTCTTCTATGAAGCCATGTGAATTATTTTTTAACAGGCAGTAACTAATAAGCACACAAATTTTAATATATTCAAATAGACACAGTGGAACAATTTTATAACCTTTTAAGATAGAGTTTGCAAGTGAGGAGATTGAATAAATTGAGAGATCATTTGGAATCTCTACAACTCTAAGTATACTTTTAAAAAAAGAAAATCAATGGTTTAGATAGGTTTTTCATCCTTGGTTTACCAGAAGTTGTTCACATTTTTTTCAAGTGAGCTCAAAAGGAAAATCTATTTGTATCCTACAGAGATGAATGTGAGTTCAGATACTTTTTTCAAGACTTAAGAAAGTTAAGTTGTGAATGAACATGTCCATTGGAATAAATAAATAAATAATTGCGAAATCCACAGTTCTACTAACATAAATAGATCATAACCCTTATACAATCTTTAAGGAGATTGTTGATAAAATTTATATATCCTTATTGAATTTTCACATATTGTGTGATATTCACATACAAGAAATGTCCTTTGAACATGGGAAAGATGATTCATTTTTCATTGCTATTCCTCAATGATGGTATTGATTGAGCTATATTAACCAACCATTCAAAAAGTCAGATTAATATTTGCATGTAATTTAGATGCAAAGACATTACAAAACAGGACTCCACAATTAAATACATTGTAAAGATTTATTAACAGGGTCAAACCAGATCTTGTACATTCTACTGAAGTTACTCACAGATAAGTCAGATTTTGAAAGGGACTAAGTAAATTATGTAAATAGATCGGGCAACTTGTACTTTTAGTATCAGAGTAATAACTCAGTAAGATACATGTTATTGACTGAGTTCCTCCAACTATTGTTTCTTAGTTTTGTTTATGGATTCAAATGTTATTGTTCAATATGTGCAAAAGCTGCATAAATTATTGTAGTGCACAGGCAGTCTGAAACCACCAATTTACTTCCCCTCACCACAGCATTAAATGTCAAGGTGTCAAGTTGTCCCTTCAGGTTTCATTGGCAAACATAAATTATTGCTAATAGAATGCACCAGTGAAATTTCTGAATAACAAATGACTTTGGAAAGCGTCACTACAGGAAGGAACTATAGGACACTTGAGATAATTTATGATGCAAATATTTTCAAAAGCTGGTCTGCTTGGAAGGTTGATTTCTAAATGTAAAATAAATAACTGATGGGGTTCCTTGTATTCAACTCATCTGCAATCTCTGTCAAATATATTGTCAAAGAAGTCGTAGCTCTGACTGCAAACTTTCAGTGCCCTTAGAGCTCCAAAGAGTTTGGTGGAAAATTCAGCTTCAGGTGAATTTCCCAAGTTCCTCCAAACTGACTTTCCTTTTTTGAAAAAAAAAAATTATGTGTGTGTGTGTGTGTGTATATATATATATATATATATATATATATTCAAATGTTATTATCTCATATGATATGGTAACTAGTTCACATTCCTAGATACTCTGAGCTTATATTTAGTAGGATCTTCAACTGACATTTTCATATATATATTGTCGGGTTTTTTAGCCCCCGTTTCCGCCTGACCTGCGGGAGAGATTGGGGGAGCACGCCCTGAACAGGATGAACCAAGAAAGGAAAGGCCAATTGACTGCCCGCACCCAGCCTTCCCCTACTGGAGCACAATCAGACACATCAGGGAGACCAGTCAAAGCAGGATCTCAGTTTATTGAGAAAACACACACAGCTAACATAAGGCACTGGAGCCAATCATGGTAAAGGTCAGCAGGTGGGGAGAGTTCACGTGTACACCCATCCTACAGGCCATAATGGGAGACATGAGCTGTCCATGAGGGCGGAAGGGTTCTGATCTTATCCTAGAGGTCCTCTGATTTTTCATCACCACCCACAGCGCCACCTCCTGGCTGATTGCCAGGTGCTATCACCTGTGGCCCCAGGACTGGGAAGTGGTAGCAGGTTAGGTTTCTTCCTTTCTGATGCCACATGCCCCACATGTTACATCATGCCATATATATATATATATATATATATATATATATATATATATATATGTTATTTTTGCTGGCATATCTAGTAAACTAATTAGCTTTTGAAGCACATTATATAGGTAAGTTCTACAAAAGAAAAAGCTTAGAGAGAAAAAAAGTCATTAGAAAATCTATGACAGAATAAAAAAACTTCTCCATTTAAATTGAAATTTGTACATTCATTCTTTTGGACTCAGAAGAAGCAAGAATTGAGCTAGCAAAATATAGATATATCTAATAGAATAAGAGGCCCCACTTTTTCTACTGTAGGTTGGTATTTTCTTGACAGAATTTCATGTAGTGGAAAAGTAATTCTAATAGCAAATATTATACAATTTATATAAATATCAATACTTTAAAGCAGTAAGTGTGAAGATATACTCATGTATTACTTAACAATGGGAATTCAATCTGAGAAACAAGTCATTAGCTTATTTTTCCATTGTGCAAATATCATTGCATGTACTTAAACAAACTAAGATGGCTATGGTATGACACCTCCAAATAATATATATAATCTTATATGACCACCATTTTATATGTGGACCATCATTGACCAAATTCTTGTTATACAGCTCAAGACTGTATATCATAATGTTGGTATTTACTAAACCTGTGCAGGTAATTGGAAGTAAATTGTTCAGCAAATTATTTCCTTTTTTATTACTCAATATCTATTTATCTATTATTATAGATTCTATTTTTTCAGTGTTTCTAATCCACATAGCCTGTGGATACTCATGAACTAAATCCACATTTCTTAGTGATTTTCAGAATAATTGTTTTTAATGAAAAGAACAGAAACTAAATCAAATACATTATCTGAAGTAAAAGACTAAATTACTCCTAGGCTTCAGTATACAAAAGGTTTTTATGCTTTCCATTGTAGGGACACATTCTAAAAACATTCTAAATAACCTTCAAGGAAGACCTTTGGAAGAAGTTTTGCTTCTCAAAGTTTCATTTTTCATTATTTAATTTATTTTAATGTGGCTAACATTCTCCTTACCGACTCCTTTAAACAGAAAAATTAAATCTTCCCTACTTGTAATATGAAACTTTAAATTTGTTTACTTATTTTATTTAATACTGTTTAATTATTTTATACCTATTCTTCTGTGCAGGTAAAAAATTAACTAAATATATATTTCTTGATATTATGATATGGTTGATTTACATTTAAGTCTAAAGTCATTGAGAATTCTTGTTAGAATGGAGATTGTCACCTCTGACAAGCTGATTGAAGACTCTGAATCACACCCTGGATGGAGTGCAGATGTCTGGTTTTAGCAAGAAGCCCAGATGACTTGAACATTGGTGTTGCATGAACCTATGTATCAGATAAACATAAAATATTTTCTCAATCTAGGGCTTCATAATTAAACCACTAACAATTTAATGTCTCATTATGTGGTCATTATTAATGGAAGAGATTTAATTTGGAGCAGTTAAAACTTGTCTCTCCGGGGGCTCAGTGCTTGCCTAGCATGTACAAGGTCTTGAGTCCCATCCCTAGCAGTGCAAAGAAAAAAAAAATGTCTTTCTGATATTTTAAATATTCTATTGTTGACATTAAGAATAAATGGATGCAACAAGCTAACCAAGGTATAGGGACAAATGTGAATTTTAGAATCAAACATACCTGGATTGGAATCTTAGTTCTGCCACTTATTAGATATGTAACTTTAAGCAGTTGTCTTAGTCCTTGAGACTCCAGTTTTTGTTTCGCTTTTCAAAATAATAAAACTAAGAATAATTACCTTGCAGGGATAGTGTAAGGAATAAATTTTTTTGGTGCATTCATCTGACTAGTTGAAGAGTATCTATCTATAATTGCTTTATGAAAACCACAGTTAGTTGACTTCTGACTTAGCTAGTGATCAAGCATATTACATTAAGGCAAACTGATCCAAATTAACTGCTATATTATCCTTCTTTCTAAGGTTTATTTCACCAGCATTTCTTACCAGGATCACTATGCAAGGTTCCTGATTGTAATCCATGAATTTAATCTTTACAGGGGATTGAACCCAGGGACTCTCAGACTTACTTAGTATCTAATTAATTTGCTAATGCTGGCTTTGAAGTTGTTATACTCCTGTCTCAGATTCCCAAACCACTGGGATTACAGGCATGCACCATTGCAGTTCCATGAATCTAATCTTACTCTGTTTTAATCCAGGCTGACTTTTTTCAAATTTAAGTCTGGTGAGACATGGCTCTGTGGCCTTCAATGAGAAATTATCCCTCACTGTACTAAGAAAAGAGTTTGCTGCATAGAGTTTCTTGTGATTTTTGACATTGTTTATGTCTCTTGCATTATTTCTAATCATTCCTAATTAACTTCTTACTCTCTAGCCACATAGAAATAGCAAATTCCATGAAGAAACTAAGCTCTCTTTTACCTGTTCTTTTACAGCTTACTCTGCTCCTCATTTAGCTTATTTCTGCACACATTTCAGGTCTCACATGAGACATTCTTTCTTCTTACACTCTTTTCCCCAACTCTTTATTTCCAGAATTCTCTGTGACATCTACAACCAATCTCTCTCTGTATTATAGATGCTTGGGCTTGCTACTCTTGGCTGGAAGATCATGAGCCTTTGAGACTGAGTGTTACCATTTTTTTTTTAATTATCATATTCCAGTGCCTAATATAGTGTTTGTTTCATAACACTACCCTACAAAAATATTTGCTGAAATAACAAGAGAATTAATACAAATCATTAAATTCTGTATTGTTGGAGATGTAGCTCCCAGGCTTTGGATTTACTATCTAAACTTGTTTGAAAATGGAAATGTGGTAAAGTGCAAGGATAATACAAAGGCATAAGATTATTGAGCTTCTAGATCATGTTGAAGGGTTTGCAGAAAGAACATAAGCACTGAAGGTTTTGGAGTAACTCTCTTGTGAAGGAAGCTGGATACATTTTGCTAAAATATACCTACATATTCTCCATCACACAGTACATGTCAGAGTCTCTCTGACTGTGCTACAAGAGAACTTCTCCTTCAAAGTTTTTCACTCCATCTTGTATATGTTAACATTAAGAAAGAAATAGGCTAAAATTCTGAGAATAGAGAGCTATTACTCCTTTATTAATTGGGGCTATATTTATACCCTTTCATTTTTAAAAATGAAAATCACTTTTGTTTAAACAAACAAGATTTTCTCTCCTGTATTAAATTTGATAATAAATCATTTTAACTTTTCACATCTGCACATTGGAGACTTAAAGATTATGTTTTACCTATGAATACAATCCTGATTGTTTTGCTATTTATTATTTTATCACTGGAGATTGTAATTTCACTAAGGTGTATTATGTACTTTGAAGTTGATAGACAATGTATGTTAGACATTGATAGAAAGGTTGACCTGTTCTGAGCAAATGTCATGACAACCAGGAATTTACACTTAGTACAAGTTGTATTTTCAACAATAATTTTAAAGGTTGCTTGATTTATTTCTTTAATTGTACTTTAAGGTTTCATTTTCGGGAATTTGAAAATTGGCTCTGATAGAGAACAGGATGTATATACTTCTTTGCAAAGAATTCTGAATATAAAATTTCTTGTCTTTCTGTTTGGAGATATTGCATAACTTGCTAAGAAGATAAATAGATTAATAGATGAGAAGGAAACTTTTGAACTTGTTCAAACTCTTCACATTAGAGTTAGTGTTATGCATGATTATAACTGCACAGGAAAGCAATGAAAGCTTTATTATTAAGGTTTTTAAAAATTCAGTGGGCAATCCAGCATGGAGATGGACAAAATGCCTGAACTTTCAGAATAGATTATTTATACTTTTAGCATAAAGAAAAGTAGAGAAGCCATAATATATAATAGACACTGTTTGTCAGAAACAGTGTGAAGCCCTTTACATGTGCTATTTATTCCCACAAAGGTACTATGAATATTAAATTATATTTAAATATATAAATATTGTTATAACATGCTAGGGACACAATAAGCAAATAAAATTTGAATGCTATGTTTAATATTATAACTCATTGCACAGATAAGGAAATGAGAAAAATTATCTTCAAAAACATTTTTCCCCCAAAGTCACTTTACATAGAAAGGAAAAAAAAAAAAAGATTCAATTCATTTCTCTGTACCTTTGATATTCTTCTTCTAAGCACTTTTCTAAATATGTATCCTGTGGACCATGGATGTTGTTAATTCATGCCATAATTACTCCTGTAATAAACTCCTCCCTCTCAACTTTCCTATTCCTGACTTTCATGTCTTTCTGCCTTTTCTCTCCTCTCTCACTTCCTTTCTTTTCCTTTTTCTCTTTATTTGTTTCTTTCTCATTTCTTCTATCATAATTTCAGTTATATAGTTTCATATTTATTTTAAAAATTTCCCTCTATCCTTCTATTCTTCATTCCTTCTTTCTTTACAAGATAGTTATATTATTTTTTCTGCACAATTAACATTATCATGATTTTAAAATCCATTTATAATTTTCTTTTAAAAAAAAAATATTTTTTTAGGTGTAGATGGACACAATGCCTGTATGTTTATGTGGTGCTGAGGATCCAACCTGGGTCCCGCCCGTGCTAGGCAAGTGCTCTACCGCTGAGCCACAATCCCAGCCCCACATTTACAATTTTCTAAAAGGAAAAATTCAAAGATATATCACAAACATGTTAGTTATGAATGTGTCATAATGGAAGAAAAGAGGAAAGGCTTGTCAGAAATTTTGGTTTCAGTATTTAAAGGAGCAGCTTATCAAAGATAGGGGAAAAGATCATGTAAATAAGTAGATCAAGATAAAGCTGCTTGGTATGTTAACACTGGAATTTGGATCTTGGAGGAGACTAAAAGTAAAGTAGCAAACAAAAGGAATATGTTGCATAATTTTACTCATAATTTATTTAAATGTTATTTATCTATATTTATAAATATTTTTAATTATATATGTATACATACACAAATGGAAAGAGATAAATGAAGATATTATTTTTATTATATTTACTTATAAACCATCCAGAAAACATTAGACAATCCATATTCGTTAGCTGGGTATCATAATATTCATACTGCATCACACAGTTCTCCAGCTAGGTAATTATAATTATTGTATTTGTCTATATGCTTGCATCTCTCCACCAGTAGATTTGTAAGTGAATGGATTGACTAGCCAGATTATTGTTACCAGCTTTTTATTATATAACAACATTATTTTGTTAAATATGAGAAGAATTATCATTTTCAAATATTGTAACACATTTTTCACCATAGCATTTTCTTTTTAGTTTAGTAAAGCAGTTCATATAAATAATTAATTAGTCTATGATATTTTGTATTACTTTACACTATAATAAGTATAAATTAGAATTTGTGGATATGTGTTTTGATACAAATTATATACATATGTATATGTGTGTGTTTAATTTCCCCCAAAGTTAAGAAACATTTCTTAAAAAATCAGTATCAGTCTTCCCAAAATATATAGGAGGAATATTTTAGCAGATATTTTCTGGTAATTAAAATTAATCTAGCTGGCTACCCTGGTGCACACCCATAATCTTAGTATCTTGGGAGGCAGAGACAGGAGGAATTGAAAGTTTCAAGCCAGCCTGGGTAATTTGGTGAGATCCTTTCTCAAAACAAACAAATATACAAACAAACAAAGACCGAGGAGGTAATTCAATGGTAAAGTTCCAGATTCAACCCAGTGACTAAAAAAACAAAAACAAAAACAAAAAACTAATAAATTATGTGGATTCATTAGAAATAATTCAGTCTAAATTAATCTACTTTTTCTATTAACTGGGTTAAATTAATTGTTTAGGGAAAGTAAAATCCAATGTTGTATTTTTATTTGAAACTTTATATATTTGTAAACAAGTAAAAAATAGCTTAATATTAGTGCAATTGTATATTATTTGCAGATTGAAACATTATATTTAAAGGGTATAAAATAATGGGTCTTGAGAAAGAAGGAGAAAAGTTTACTCAGTTCTAGGGTCATCTTAGCTAGAGTATAGTTTTACATTATTATAGAAATATGCTTTGATCATTTGTTTATTTCCTCATATTTCAATGAATGTTTGTTGAGCACCCATTATGTGTCAGAAAATATGCTGGGAAATGTGTCTTAGCAAGCCTATAAAATTATAAGTAGACAGAAGACTTCTTTTAAGTAGCTTGCATCCCAGTTGAGATTAGTAATAAGAGAGTAATGGAACATGATGGCAGGTAATGACAAATTTTATTGAGAAAATACAGTGATACAGATATTATTTTGACAGCTGTGGATGTTGGAAAAAAATCAAAATTAATGGTGACATCATCATCATCATCATAACATAATAAAACATAGTGTTCAATTTTTTATTATCTAATGCACAGTATGAGATCCATAGTTCAATAGCATTTGATTTGGAAAAAGTATATTCATTTATGCACATACTCTCATTTATGTTTGTATTTATATATGTCTTTATGTACACACATACAAATAACACAGTGAATTATCAACCCTTTCGTGTGACTATTGTGTTTACTTTTAGCTGAAAATAAATTGGGAGTGTGACAAGGCTGATAAAAATAAATTTACTCATTAATGGAATCCATTAATGAAATGATCAAAGAAAAGAAGGAGAATTTGTGAGTATTCCACATTAGGGACATTGTGTTGAGTTTTATCTACTATTGAAGGATTTTAGATCAAGGCTTCAAACAATGGGAAATTCTTGGCTTTGGAAAGATGAACTTGAGAAAACTGATGTGATTATAGAATTTTAAATATTTGGGAAAATTACCTAAAGATTTGACTTCATGATACTATAGGACTGACCAGAATTGGCAAAAATAGAAAAATATCAGGAAAGCAAGTTTTTGCTTATGAAAATAAAAAAAAACTTGTTTTATCCATTAAAGCAGTAACAATAGGATGGGCTCTTTTATGTACTGGAAAGACTTCTATTTGTGGACCTTCTGAAAGAAAGGCTGATGAGTTTCTGTCAGGGACTCATACAAGTCCTTGATACATTGGGGTAGATTAGATAACCTTAAATTCCTCTGAAACTCTGATTAAATGGAACTTGTGCTTTCAATTGGCCTTACATTTCAGAACCTGAAATTCTGTTTCACTTGTAGTTAAAAATGTAGTTGTTTTTTGCCTTAGAAAATAGATGCCATGGCTTCATATCAATATTTGCTTGTAAGCAACAAAAAATTATCAAGGGACGACATTTCTTTCCAGGGACATTACCTCTTAAATAGATATACAAGAATATAAGGTTTTAAAAAGAAGCATTTCTGGGACAGTTTTGATACTGGTGTCCTATTTATTTATATCTTTCCTCTCAAATCCATTAATGAAATAATTTTCCCCTTCAGCACAGGCCTATATATCATTTATTTGTCTAGTTTAACAATGAGGTGGGCCATTGGTTATAAAAGATGCTTTGATCAAACAATCTGCACTAACAGCCAGAAAAAGAAAAGTCTTCAGAACCAAGAGGTAAAAGATTTTGAGCTTCTTAAGGGAAAATATCCTATCTGGAGAAAGAAGATTGTGGCCATTTATTGTAGCAATCGTAAATACAGTAAAGACTGGGGGGAAAAGTTATCATTCTGTTTTAATCAGGTTACTCAAATGGAACAGCTGCAAGCCGAGATTGCTGTTTAGGCTGAAAATGGGAAAGGCTCTTTCTCATAAAGTATAATGCTGTAGGGTCATATATGAAAAATGGAACTTTTCTCTGCTTTTTCCATAACAAAGCATAAAAGCATGTTTTAACTGGTTTGGGACCTAACTGGGTATTGATTAATATCACCATATAATGGGCCAAATGTACTTTCAAGGACAAAGGTGAGTTAAAAAAATCAATTTAATCATAAACTTCATTCTTCTTCATAAATTTTATTTTTTGAGTTATGATTTCCAATTTATTAAAGATTATAAAAACCAGTAGTTTTAATGAAAGATTATTTAAATCTCTAAAATTTTACCCTGTAGTTTCACTTGCCAACAAGCAAAAGCTATTTTTTTTCTAAAGTGATTTCTGCTTTTTAATTTAAATAATGAAAATTCTTTATATTCCTTTTTTTATTATTTTTCATGTTTGGAATAAGTGGTAATATAGGAAGTGGCCCATATTGTTTTTTATGTTTTTTCTTTTCAAGAGAGAAAAATTAGAAAAGGGCATGGAAATCTGAAGCAGGCATGAAAAATTGCCATTATGGTTTAATTATCATCATTCTAATGAAATGACTTGTAAATGTCAGTGTTCTTTAGTAACAATGAAATAATACCTAGGTTTAATCCTGCTAGTGTTCTGAATTTTAGAAGCCACAATTAGCTATGATCCCTTTTTAAGAAATTGAAATTAAAGACACTTTCTTCACCTTCTAATATTTGTGATGCATGAGGGAAATCAAATTAACTGCTCCGAGGCCAAAATTGGCACTCATAAATAACCTGCTATCTATAGGCACTGGCCTTCTTATTTTGGTAATTCTTCCTGTCTTCATAGAGGCATAGGAGATAAACTTCTGAGGAAAGGATATTTTTGGTGCATAATTATCTTCACCTCAAGAGCTTTGTTTTTCACTTCAGAAAGTGCTGTCTGGCTGCATTTGCTGCTCCTTGCTGGACAGTACTTGACCACAGCTCTGGCTAAGGTGTGTTCACAATTGACAGTCCTTTTTATTTATTTTTTCTTCAGTACTGTCCTTGCACATTATTTTCCACTTGGGTGATAATTCTTTGAGGTTTTGAAGCTTCAATAGCAAAACATACGATAATTTCTAGAATATTTTAATGGGCTGTAATGGACTGGAATATTCCAGCTTCTTTTAAGATTACCCTATTGACATTCAGAGAGATGAGGTTGTAAGAGTTCAGGCAGAAATAGAAGAATTAGGTCAATCAAAAATGTATATGCAATGTAGTTTATTATTTGAAATATCCAGTAAGTTTTAGAGCATGAAGCCCCAATCATGCTCAAACAATGTTACTGGGAGTAGATTGATGTACAATTAGACATGGACACTTACCATTGAGAAATACTTTGAACTAAGATAAAACACAACCATGAAAAGAAACAATGAAGAGGAGTTTCCAAAACAAATTTAGCCTTTCCTACTGTGTGGACAATTGGAACTAGTGAAACTGCAGTAAGGTCACTCAATTTGTCAATTGATAAATGGGAAATAGAAAAATAATTTTTAATATTTATTAATCACAAATCTCTTCACTTAAATGACATGTGAGTCAAAATAAAACAAGAAACAAAAGAGGAAAGAAGCTTCCTGATGTTAGTTTTTTGTAGTAGGTCTTGACTGTTTCTAGCCCCAAGGACCTGAGAAGGGTATGGGTACAAATACTATGTCATAAGTGCATGTGAGAAGTTGTGTACATATGGACAGAGATAATTCAGAATCACGAATCTAATAATGAGATCTTAATTTACTGTCCTAGAAGGTAGCAAAAGTTGTTTCTGAATATTATAAGACCCTTATGGCAGGGGAAGATGCAAAAACCACTGGGATTACAGGTGTGCGTCAACATTCCTGGCTTAAATTTTTATCTATAACTAGTGTGTATAAAACAGATTTGTTAAGTGGGGTAAACAGCAGCAGCAGTACTCAATGGAGGCTGAAACTCTTGAGCAGAATTGTTCACAGGTACATATATCCTCAGATCACTCAGTATCCTAAAAAGAGTGATGCTGATACCCATAGGTAGCTGTTGTATCCTAGGCCTCTGACCTCTAACTTCTCTTCTTTTTGGTGAGCACCTAAGAGGCCTTGTCATTACGACAGATCTCCTGATTTAGGGAACAAAGAACCTGATCTTTTGACCCATATGTCTCACATTGGGGGATTAGTCTCCTCTGGCACCTTCCACTCAGTTGTGAAAACATCAGGATATATAGTGTACTGTCTCCTTTCTTTTTTTCCACTGTGTTCTCTCCAAGACACCTGACGATCATAGAGATTGACTAGGTAGGAAGCAGTTGAAGATATGGCTGAAAGGGAAGGCAACCTAGGAGGCTTTCATACTCAGTGTTTTAGATTGTTGCCCATTTTTCTTTCCAACCATTTCTTTTCCTTCATAAATAATCTCCTAAACAGTCCTTCCCTTCTAAATTAATTGTTGCTAGATTCTTATCTATTACTGATTCCCAGATTTTAATTAATTTTCGACTTACCTTCCAGTAGCCCTCTACTTGAACACCAGGTTCTACCTGGTAGAATACTTCTTCTACAGGTAGCATCATCTAGAGTATATCCAGCCGCCTCCTGGAAATTCATCAACTTCCTTAAGATTCTACCCAGCCTTGGTATCAGCTTACCAGTTTCTAAAGCTGTGTTCTACAAGGGGCCTACAGATGATATGGACCTGGTTTTCCATTCTTTGCTCATCTTCCTCTTTCCTTGGCTTGCTCAAAGAGAATGCATCTGCCTTTCATAGGTTCTCCATCACACTATACAGTCCCCTGAACAAATGAGTCCTACCTGTGAATATGGCAATTGAACCGTTTACCATTCTCTGAACCAGGAGGTACCACATATTAGGTGTAACTATTAGTACAAAACTTGTGATGCACACTAGTAACATCACTTGTTGCAGGTTGGGACACATATAAAGAAGAATAATATGGTTTTTCTCTTCAGTTGGCATATTTCAGAGCAAAGAACATGTGCATGATTCAGTTAAACATACCAAGTCGCAGGATTCTAGAAAAAGTTCCCTATTCACTGTTTTTCTTCAGAAAGGAACAAGAATATGTGCAATCTTGTCAGGGAACAATATTTATGGTGAGGCCACTGTGGTTGATGTGAAAATGTAGAGCTCGATTTTGCCTTCAAAGAAGATCTTACTGCCTAGCTATAAGGAGTGTGGCAAGAAACAGAATCCAGCTGCCATTTCCTACAGTGTCTGCACCAGCTGAACAGAGCTTTCTTGGATTACATTATGCCCTTCCCAGGGTAAACTACCTCCTGCACAGTGAGACTAAGTCAGAATAAGGAAGAGAAGGCCAGAGGAAGGCCTTCATCATATTGCTATTTAGGTACCTGCAATGCAGAATGAGAAAATTCTCAATTTTAACTTGGCCTTCCAGGTCGTTGAAGAGGTATTATCTGTCAAAGAAGGAATATAAAACACATATTTTATTTAAAAGTTTTTAGCTAGATTAAAAAATTTTTAAATGTTTATACATATTGCACTTTTGTATCTTGCCTCAAGCCAAGCAACTGCACACTGAGACACTTAGTGTGCAAATGAAACATTGAAAGGATTGAAATGGTGACCAGAGAGCTTCTCCCAGAGCATGAAGCATCATACTTTCATGTTTACTGTGTGAGAGAGTAATTATTTTCCATCATGAATGTACATTTCTAAATTTTCTGTTGAATTTTTCAGGAATGACCCAAAATCTCTGAGTACTGATTCTTGACTGTCAACATTGTTGAACAAAAGACTTGAACAAATATGCAGAGCACTGCTTGATTAGAACTGATAGATAGAGCTGTCACAGGGTACAACAGTATTTTTTTATTATTTTGGTTATTCATTGGATAAATTTTGGGGCTGTGGTTCTACTTCTTTGTTCTTTCTCTGTATGGGTCAAGAATGAATGTAATCTAGCATGGAGGGAACATTGTGGGCTCAGGAAACAAGTAGTGTGGAGTTAGGTACCAGTTAATTTATTAGGACCTTGGGAGAAAATAACTTCAAAAAGCCTAAAATGCTTGGGGATTCCATATCCTGTGAAAATTCAAGCTGTATGAAGTCTGTACAGATAGGAAGGAATGGTGGTATTTACTGCCTTCTTAGTAGGCAAGGCTGAGAGGTTGACTGGTGTAATTCACCAGGCAATCTTATTGATTTCTACAGTGTACATAGTGAATAAATGTTAAGGAAGAAACCCATGTTCTTAAAGGTAAGAAGTGTCTAGGTACTGTGTTTTCAAAAAAGGATATAATCTATGTCCTATAAGCAACCAATCTACATTTTGTTTATTTCTCTCTCTGATTTAGCTATATACACATGTAAATAAGAATTTTAATTTCCTTAAATTATAATCTAAAAATGTTGACTTAGATTTCCCCATTACTTGTCACTCATACATAGGTCCAAGAAAAAATAAATTTTATGTTGAGAAGTATTTAAACTAGTGCAAATATGTAACTTTCAAATATTATATATTTTGTATGTCCTGTATTTTTCTTGCAGCAAACATTTTTATAATATAAATATTTTATGATTAGAGAAAGGTTTTATTGCTTATTAAAATATATGCATTAGAAATTCATAAGTGAAAAATTGAAAGAAAATAAAACTTTTAAAAAGACATATTTCCTATTGATATTATAATTCAAAGAATCCTTAATTAAATGGGCTTACAGCCCACTGTAATATTGAAAAATTGCAAGTTGCAATATTGTAAGTTGGAGGCCTTGTGCATGTAGAAAAAGAAAGAAACTGCTTAATAATGCAAATGTAAGAAGAAAATAACTCATTGCTCAGACTAATCTTTAAAGTTAACTTATTTCAGACAGGCTTTTAATATTCTAATAATCTCAGGAGGACAACCAAGGAATAATTTACTAGATTTTCATAAAGTACCTTTTGTGTTAGTTACTCTTAATTCACTCTGTTCTTCTGACTTTTTCTAGTGGAAAACATCACTGGAACACACTAATATCTACTCCTGCAAATTATGGAACCTAGGTGAGGTAAATATGATAGCAACCATGATTTAAGACAGCCTAAAACTCTCCTTTCCTTGATGTAGTGGCCCAGACTCCAAGGCCAGGCTCTCATGTGTTCTCTCATTTATTCTTATATTCTTACTGCAAATCAGAAGAGGTTCATAGTCCAGTGGGCCTTTTTTACTATCTTAAGTACAAATTTACAGGCAGGGCTTTAGTGGTTCAATGCTAGGTCTCTGGGGACAAGTCACCTCCATAAAAAACTGGTTTTAGGGCTGGGTGGGGTGGTACATGCCTTTAATCCCAGTGGCTCCACAGGCAGATGCAGGAGAATTGCAAGTTTAAGACCAGCCTCAGCAATTTAGCAAGGCACTAAGCAACTCAGTGAGACCCTATCTCTAAATAAAATACAAAATAGGGCTGGGAATGTGGCTCAGTGGTTGATTGCCCCTGAGTTCAATCCCAGGGGGCCCCCACCCCCAAAGAAAGAACTGGTTTTAGGATTTACCTATCGGCTCTTCCCCCCATAGCCTCCAGTATTTAGCTCAATGCCTGGTGCATAGAAAAATTAAACATTAAAGAGAAGTATTTTTGAATAGAAAAATGAATTAATATTTTATCAGAGATTGTTTGCAGGGCTCAACTTTTAAAGCATAGTTAGTTCTTCCTAATCTTTGAGCAAGGTCCTATGGTTAATGAAAATAAATGGAGTTTACTGTTAGACATCAGAGGTTGTTTCTTAATGTCCCTAAGGAAGCTATTTTATATCCTTTTATGAGCTTCAGTTCTAATTCTTTTGCATAAGGATAATAGGAAAGAGTACTGTGACCATTAAGTGAGGTTATCTATATAAAACGTACAGGATGATGCTGGTCTCTGAAGGCCCTCAGCCAGGGTTATAGGATCCAACCCAACCATGAGCCATGTACCCCAGATCAAGCATGCTGAGTGTGCAAAGAGTCTTACTACTAAACCTGACTGTGGTCTGGAAGTTTAAAAAATTCTGAAAAATTTTTATTTTATCTTCCTAAATAAATTTGAAAGCCATGGTCGAAGTGAAACTTATATGTAGACACTGATATTTCATAAACAGTAGCTGTTTTAATTTTTAGTTTTGTTTCACTAAACTCTATAATCTTTTAATCAGAATAATAAGTGAATATTTTCATTTCTTCACTCATTTACCAATTATGTGATGAAATTGAAGGGGTTTTGTTTTTCTAGTTTTTTCCCAGACCATAAAATAGTTTCATGACACTGAAGTGAAATCTGCAACTTATTTCATATAAAACATTAAAAGCTTATTTAATGAGGTGCTAAATATTGGTCTAATTTTAAAAAATGCTACTAGTCACTGTTAACATTAGAGATCTACAGTAGCTTTATATATTACATATAATTAGTACTGATCTTCAATCATTTGGCATAAAGGCATTAAAAGCTACTCAAATTATCTAGCTAAGAAGCAACTGGTAATTGATAATATCTATCTCTAGCCTTAGAAAATTGTAATCTCAAATGAGGTTGGGGGCAGGGGGTGTTCTTCACTGCTCTTGGTATTAACTGTACAAACAAAGACAGAGTATGAATTGTAAGAAGTTATAAACTGAGCACACTCATCCCTTTGTCATTTCTGATATTTTCATTAAATTAGCTAAAAAAAATGGAACTGTATCTAGAGAACAACAATAAAAACAATTAGTGGTTTGAGTTTTCCTGGAAAAAATGTCCCCTTTCCAACACCATTACTGATAATTTAATATCCTGCTTAACAACAACAGAATATTTGGTGTTAGGAACTTGCTTCTTCTTGGATGTTTCTCTTCAGAGTTGGAATGAGACAAGTGATAATTGATAAGCTCAGGCTGACTTGCTCACTATTCATTTCAGAAAGCATCCATGTTATAGAGGAACACATATGGACTCTGAGGGTTAGCATCTTAGCTCCCCTGCCCCTCACCCTCTAGGGACATGAAATTTAGTTCATAAAGCTTCAGCTCATTATTTTTTTTCTCTAAAATGCAGCTATGATACCTACCCAGCTGAGACATATCAATTTTGATATTGGTATTATGCCTAATTATAATCCTCTGGAGCTTTGCAATTCGAAGTGTAGTCTATGAACTGGCAGAATTGACCTCACTGAGGCGATGAATGAAGTGCAATATCTCATCCCCAGACTTATTCAATCAGTATTCAGTTCCTGTGTGCAGACCATGATTTGGAATTTCTAACAAGCTCTCTTTTGATGCTGCTGTTGCCGGTTCACAGACCACACTTTGAGTAACAAGGCTCTAGTGTCTCTAGTATATATCAGTGAAATAAGATACAAAGTTATGTTAGAGCTATATGATTTTAGAATTGAGTTTTTAATCATAATAAACTTAACAGGAGCATAAATAAATATAACATAACATTTGATCTAAAATAGAACAAAATATCTTCACCCCAAAGAATTTTGAGATAAGTGGCCTGGGGTTGAATTTAGTTGATGGTATATTTTAGAAACCTCCTCAGCAAAATCTAGTGTACAGATGGAAAACAAATGATATGGAGCTAGCATGAAAAAATAAATGCTGGAGGAAGTAAATACAGTAACAACAAGTGGACTGTCATGGGCAGGGTTATGTCCCACCCCATCAAAAATGATCACACTCTTCTCTCAGGAGCCCATGATTATGTTACCATCATGGTAGAAGACATTTGCTGATATGATTGAGGCTGTGGACCTTGAGATGAAGGATTATCCTGGATTATGGGCACAATCTAATCATGTTCTTAGAAATGGCAGAGAGAAGCAGAAGAGCTCATCAGAGATGGGGCAGAACAGGTGGCAGAGTAGATTGGCAGAAGAAGGCCTTGAGATACTGTTGCTCTCTTCAAAGATGGAGAAATGGAGACATATATTAGTCATCTTTTCTTTGCTTTGACTAAAATTTCTGATAAAAACATCTTGAAGGAGGAAAAGTGCATTTTGATTCACATCTTCAGAAGGTTCAGTCCATGGTCTACTGGTTTCGTGGTGGAATCCTCAGGGTAGAAAGGCCTTGTGCAGGAAAGCTGTTCAGCTTGTGGCAGCTGTGAAACAGAGAAAGAGAGAGAAGGTGTTTTCCCAAAGTATACTCCCCCAGAGAGCTACTTAATTCAACCATATGCCAACAGTTTCCACCACCTCCTGGTTCTTCATTCAGCTATCAGTGATTAATCCACTGAGGAGGTCCGAGTCCTCCTGAGCCACTTACTAAAGCCCCATGTTTGAAACTGCTGCTCTGGGGAGCAAGACTTCACTGCAGAGTCTTTGGGAGACACTCCATATCCAAACTATAACAGTTCACATGAGCCAAGGAATTATGGCAGTCTCTACAGTCTGAGAACATCACTTGGTCAACAATCAGCAAGAAAATAAATTCAGTCAACTGCATAAGCAAGGAAATAGATTGCCCTACAGCCTCCAAAAGAAACACAGCCTTGCCAACAACTGATTATAGCCCAGTGAGATCCATCTCAGACTTCTGATCTATAGAACAGTTAAAATTAACACATGCGTTGTAGTCACTAAGTTTGTGGGAATTAGTTATAATAGCAGTTGAAATTGAATACAAGGATATAGTCCATTTTATTAGCTTAAGACTTTTATTTAAAGATCAAATAGTAAAATCATTCCTCACGTTTTGCCAAGGAAACAGTCTATTCTACACTGGTATGCTAGTGTGTTTCCAATCTTCAGAGAATGAGAAATACAGATGTTGTAGTAGTTTTCTTTTGAGCTAACTTGCCAGGAACTTCAGAACTAATAGAATAAGTTGACTTTAATAATATTCACATAATTCTATGATAATATAAAATACTAATATACAATGACATGCTAGTATTAGATGACTACCATGAGTCTAGCAGTGCCGTTGGCACTTCAAATTACATTATTAACTACTACATTATACACACCACAGAGTGCACTTGTTTTATCCTCATGACTACCCTATGAGGACAGTACATTTATGCTCCCTGTCAAGATGCTAGTGTTGAAGCTCAGAAATGTTAGGCGAGAGTGATACAGACAGTGTTAAAGCAGCCAAGAGTGGTACAGACAGGGTTAAAGCAGTCAAGGCTGTTTGATAACCAACAGGACTACAGATTTAGAGAAGATGAAGTATCGGAGATCCTCATAAACCCAGATATAATAAATGAAACCAAAAAAGATTAATTATCAAGATGTCTTACTGCCAGCAAATAATTAAAAGGGTATCTCAAACTCAGATTTTTAAGCTTCTTGTATACCTGTTCTTTCATCTAAACTACAATGTGTAGATAAAATCTAAATAAAGACAACCCAAATTTTCTCTATCATAAAGCAGATAATAATCAGTACATGGAGTAAGTTTGATGAAGTGAAGCTATAAATTATCTAATTTTCATTTGTAGCCAAGATAAAGAAGCTTTGAAAGCTGAAGGAGGATGCTCTGACCTTAAGAAAGACAAAACGAAAGCCATCATTCAGTTTTGTTATTAAGGCCTCAGTGTGAAGGCAGAAGCAACTTCTGAAATGATTCAGATAACTGTTTTGTGGTAATATAAAACACTTGAACTGGAGATTAGCTGTGAAACAAAAGAATTGTTCTCCTGTGTATTTTTCCCCCTTCACTCCAGGAAGTACATAAAAGCACTTAGCTAATGGGGGAAGGGTTGAAACAGACAGCAGTATGTTCCAAAATGTTTTTTTTTTTTCCTTCTTACATGCATAAGGAACAGAAAAAAGAAAAAAAAAACCACTAAAGTCCTCTAAAGAATATAAAGAATAGTACTTAGCTATCCTCCTTGCTCACCCCACTCCATTTTTTCTTCAGCCCTTCATCTGAGAGGCCTGGAGATAAAAGGAGCTGGTTATCTTAGTAGATAAAAGATGCCACTGGAGAAAAACTTAAATAAAGATTTAGAGATGGGCAAAACCACAAAACCGTGTGGCATAGCAAAGGAACACCTTGACAGAATGAAGCATTATGAAAGTTGTCAATGAATTTAATGTCAAAAAAAGAAAAAGAAGAAGAAGAGAAAAGGAATATGGGCTATTTACTTACAGAAAAGCCCTGAAATTTCCTTTTTTAGGAGAGTTTTTATATTAGATATTGTGAACCCTCTCACTTCACAAATTGATGTGTTTTGTATTATGTCCTTTATAAACATTTTAACTAAGAAATGCAAAATTCAATTATAAACAAATATTTTCTATGCTGGCCCAAGTTCTTCCATAATATAACTTAATATGTTTCCCTGTAATCATGTAATGTCTTTCCCTTCAAAGGTTGCCAGAATGAATTAGTCGATGAGCTGAAAGTTTTTTGAAAACTCTGAAGAATTCATTTAACATTGTGCCAGGTAACAACTTACTGTGCCAGGTGACAAGGCACTGGTTATTAAAACAGCTAAAAACTGGGACAAAAGGAGAAAGCACTGTCTAATCAATTAATTCACACCATATATATTCTAAGTATTTTATTCTAAAAAGAGCTTTGCCAAATCTTACATACTTTACATTCCACATGATTAAAATATATATTATTGTTTTGTTCCTCAATTTATAGAAAATAGAGAGTAACGAATTTTTTTAGAAGGTTGGATTTTTCATTTTGAAGCTCCTAGCTTTTGACTCAGCAATACCACATGTAAGTACTCATTATGCTGATATACATACCTAAATGCAAAGGGATATAAGTACGAGGATACTTACAGTTTCTCTTCCCACAACTTAAGAATGTAGCAAAACAATTGTTAAATGATAAATTTACATTTTGAACTTAAAAATGGATGTTTCATTCACAAAATAGATTAGTACTCACCCATATGTATTTTTCAGGGTTCTCTAGAGGAACAGAATTAACAGAAAGTATGATTATAAAAAGAGGATTTATTAGATTGGTTTACATGATCAGAAGATGGATAGTCCACAATGGCCATTGGCAGGATGGAGAGCTGGAGGAACCAGTAGCTGAGTAGTCCAATAGGCTGAGCCCTCAGAACAAGAGGGATCAACAATGCTACCCTAGTTAAAGACCAAAGGCTTCTGGAAACTCCCCAGAGAATCACTGGAAGAGTCCTTCTTGAAAGAGTGAAGGAGTGAGAGTCTGATATCCTCATGTGATGGCAGCAGCAATCAAGAACCCTTTCAAGAAGAATGGAGCTTGCATTTTCTACAGCATTCTTTTTCTTCCAATTTTCATTCCATCCAAGCTACCATCTCACTGAACGGTGCTGCCCACGCATAGGTGGGGTTTCAATTTGCTATCCCAATACCAATCATTCGTAAACACCTCCTCATTGGCACATCCTAAACAACCCCTCATTGGCACACCCAGAAGTTTCTTAATCTTCAGCATCTCTTAATCCAATCAAGTCACAATTCAAATTAACTATTACACATGTAAAGCATTCCTAATACTCTATGTACGAGATTTTTCCATTGATTTTTTTTTCTAGAAAATTCGAAGGCATGATATATCCTAATCATGTCCGTTCACCAAAGACTCAAGTAGGGAGAGGCTAAACAACTTGTCAAAGTTTTACTGTTTGAATTCTGAGTTCAAGCCTACAAAGTCCTGCTCCACAGACAATGCATTTAATCATCATGCAATGTTACTTTTCATGAGAACAAACAGAAATCTATATATCATATAACAAAGTACTAATTTGATTGCTGTTACTTTTTATCCATCTGGTCAGTTAGCTAACATTATTCTAATTCACTTTAAAGCAAAACAAACAAAAACACAAAATACTTGTTTTCTCTCAGATGTGCTTCTCTACAATAATGTATATGTGTGCACACATAAGTGCTTTATAAAATATTCCAAGGTTAGACAGTCTTTCACAGAATTACTTTCCCCTCTAGAATTCCCAGGCACTTAGTGCCTCCAGACTCCTGCTGGTAAAAATTGTGGTGATCTATGAATGAAAAAACAGGTTTAAAGGCTATTCAGCAGAGCCCAGCAATCAGCACTAACAACCATAGACTTTAGAATGAAATCCACTTATTGATTTTAATTTATAAATCCCCTTCTGGTGGCCCGCTGCATTGCCTTATAAATTACTTCTGCACTTGTAAATCTTACTGCCATGGGGATTGGTTGTACCACTCATAAACCTGATTCTTTGATTTAAATGTTAGGGGACTGGAGGTAGATGTTTTCATTAATCTTTTATGTATTTTTTCTTGCACATTTTTCTTCAGGATAATAAAGAGATAATTATATAGCTTAACCTTCCTTGATTTATAAATTAAGGTAGTTGGCTTAGAGATAGTGGAATATAAGTAGGGTTAGCCCTGAGCAATCTTGGAAAATTGTTATTTTTAGAAATATCAACTTTCTTATTGAACTGTTTTTTGTGAGATTCCTCTCCCACCCCATGAGGCACATCCAAACTCCACTCTTTGCTCCTCTAAACACTTCACCTCCACTTTCATTTCTGTAAACTTTAAGCAACTATAATTTCTTTAAAAATATATCTCTACCCTAATTCCAAATATCCATAAGGATTAACTCCTTTAAGAAAGCTTTAAGGTTATATTGGTTCAGTGTGTCATGAGAAGTCACTTTTTGAAGTAGCTAAAAAACTTGTGATAATGCTTTCAATTATCCTTCTCTCTAGCACAGTGAAGGCAGCTATGTTTATTTTACCCAATCTTGCCACTTGCTGTTGTTAAGTGGATGAGGGGTGGTCTTTTGACAGTCTGGACAAATCAAACCCTCACAGGTAAAAGTCTGATTTGAAAATAAGGACTTTTAATTCAGATTTGAAGAATAATGTAAAATAATCTCAAGATTTGTGGCTCTTTATTCAACTTTCCATAGATTGATATGAGAGAAATCAGACCTTTAGAAAATTTTTTTAAAAAAGGAATTTAAGTTTAATAAATAAAAAGAAAAAAACAGAAAGGAAAAGCACCAGCTGTAAGTTCTTGATCCATTCCCATTTTTACATGTAATGAGACAGCTTTATATCCTTGTGAAAAGGAACCTTCATTAATTAAGTGAAAAGGATTTCTGTTACTTGCTAAAATTATTATACTTGCCATATCCTTCTCTTTCAAAATAAGATTATTTAGTATTTCCTGTGGAGCCTTATATTGTTTCACCCATAATCTATGGGTTTAGACAATATTGTTTCCACCTTTAACTCCAAACTCTAATTTTGTTCTAAGCTAACTCTAATTTCACATTCTCAGCAGGTATGATGAGTATAGAGTTAGACTCATGGTATGCTGTGAGCCAATGGAAAGAAAGGAACTAGGACTGGCATTTCTGAGAGACACATGCTGTTCCTGCAGGATTTGGACCTCCGAGTTTATAACACAGAACAACTAAAATGTTCTGGCATCAAAAAGAGCTGGTTGAGGCTGGTCTTGATGGCTCACACCTGTAATCCCAGTGGCTCCTGAGGCTGAGGCAAGAGGATCATGTCTTCAAAGCCAGCCTCAGCAAAAGTGAGGTGCTAAGTAACTCAGTGAGACCCTGTCTCCAAACAAAATATAAAATAGGGATGGGGATGTGGCTCAGTGGTGGAGTGCCCCTGAGTTCAATCCTGGTACCAGAAGGAAAAAAAAAAAAAAAGAGCTGGTTGATAAGAAAGTGGAGTAGTCCTAAACAAAGTGGATTCTAATAAGAGACAGAGACAGAGGGAAAGAGAGGAGAACAGTATTCTAGTGATGTTAACTGATCTACAGGTTCAACTCTGTGTCATTGGTGACATATTCTGTGCCACCCAATGGCTGATACAGAACTCCCAGAATGCTAATGTGCCACTGTTGTCTCTTTCACTTAACTTATGTCTTACTTAGTCTTTGGAATAAAAGTAAAATTTCAGATGGCCAGATACTTTACTTACATTTCAGTTTGCTATACATAAAAAAAAATTATTTACATAGTTTCCCATTACTTTATATAACAATGGCAATGTATTATATAGTCAATTGTAGAAATAGATATTTTGGTTAAAAAAAATAGTATTGCTACAAGAAAAAGCAAATTCTCTCAAATCGTTCTTGTTGGGCTTTTTTGGTCACAGCAGTGAAAAAACTGACTAAAATACTCCCCTTATTGACACCTCGATTACAATATCAAGAATCATGATGTTCTAATGTTCATCCCTATTACTAGATTAAAGAGGAAGTGTTTCTCCCTTGCCTGTGTATTGCCATAGTGTAATGTTCACAGACAGTTCATTTGGAATTGTATAACAAAGTGATAGTCCTCAGAAATAGTCAATATAGAATTTAGCCTTATATTTTAGACAAGGACTCTTCTGTTCCTACCAGGTTTTAATTGTGATGAAATTTATTGGGGAAAATAAGGATGAATAGAAGTTAAGAATACTATTTTTAAACCTCTAATGTCATAATTCTTCAAATTATTGAGATTATTTCTACCTGTTAAAAGACAAAATTAATTTTTAGGTATGGCATATATATGAACTACATAGTTTGTAGAATTATTAAGCGAGGTTTAATTTGAGTATTCATTTAGTAACAATTTGTATTCCTGTGTTTTAAAACTCTGAGAGGTACAAAATTACCAAATCTGATAACTGAAAAGTACATGAAATAACTTAACATCATAGCCCTTTCTCTATGTGCACTCTACATTGATTGATTATAGTTTAATACTCATATTTATAGAACTATTTGATTAGAGTACTGGTCAAATTTTTCCTATTTGTTGATGCTACAAATTTCTGAATTCCTAGGTTGTGTGACTTATATTTTAAGATTTTGTAATCTGAGCGCCTATACCATGGTATGTGTTTTAGGCAGCTGTTTTGCTGATGTTACTAAAAGAATCAACCAGAACAACTGTAGAGGAGGGAAGAGTTTATTTGAGGGCTAATGGTTTCAGGGGTCTCAGTCTGTGGAGGGCTGGCTCCATTCCTCGGGGTTCAAGGTGAGGCAGAACAACATGGCAGAAGAGTGTGGTGGAGGGAAGCAGCTCACATGATGATCAGTAAGCAGAGGGAGAGACTCAGTTCTCCTGATACAAAATATACACTCCAAAGCCATGCCCCCAATGCACACTTCCTCCAGCCATATCCTAATCACCTTCAGTTACCACTTGATTAATCCCATCAGGCGACTAATTCACTAATTGGGTTAAGGCTGTCATAACCCAATAATTTCTCCTCCAAACCTTCTTACATTGTCTCACACATGAGCTTTTAGGGGATATCTCCAAATCATAAAAGTATATCTTTAACTGTTTTTGAAGTGAACCAATGCAAAAAATTGCTTACAGGGGTATGGAGAACCTTCAGCTAATGATTTGTTCTACCCAAATACTAGCTTCACTAATAATATGATGATTCCAAATAAATTTATTAACATGCTGAGGAAAAAGTTGAACTGGATTTGTTTTTAATGAAATACAGCAAAGAGAATTTGAAAGTGTTTTCCTTTAATTAATGTTAACAGGGAAATTGAAAGGGACTGGTATAATAAAAGCTAATTATTTAAGAAAAATAGGACATATGTTCATTGTACAAACTGCAGTGAAAACAGAAACTATAAAGAATGAAGTTATAAATATTCCTTATATAATAATTCATATAATAACATAATAACTTAAGATATTCATTAAGCTGTTCATAATAATTTTTCATATAGATGTGTACACACACACACACACCTAAGAAGATGCTCAAGGTGAAACCTGAACAGACCATGACTTGGAAATATTTCATGGTCAGATTTTTTACCCCCATCCTCTCTTAGAATCTTGATGGCTAGCAAGATTTGTCTCCTGACAAATATCAAGAAACAGCTAGCACTGAGGCAGGAATATTGTGGCATTCACTATTGAGAAATGATGGACTCACCAGCTTCAATTCAGTCTTTTACCTGGAGTATTTCCAGAGCAGGTAGTATCACAGAGGATAGAATTCCAGGTGGAGGCCAGGTTGCCTGGCCTGCTCGACAAAGGTTGAAATCCTCATACCGTATGTTCTAAACAAAAAATCAGGTACACCTTTAAATGAAAAGTGTCTGGTGTCTGGGTAGCTCAGTAGAACACGTGTCTCACTGGACTTGTAGAAAGGTGGATTTTTTTTTTAACAAGGAAGGGTTCTATAACCAACTGAATTCAGAAGAGGGCTGGTCAGTATGTTAAGAAGCCCTGTATCAAATTCCAGAAAGCATCAGAGTTCCTGTTCTCCTGCTAGATGCCAAGCAATAAGTCAGAAGTAGAGTGGTTCCTGAATTGGAATAATTAAAGACTGGATTCCAGTGGGTGTATTTGGAGAGTAGGCACTCCTAATGGGGCAAAACTATATAACATTAAATATAACTAATGAAATATTAAGACTAATGAAACTTTATTTTGATATCAAGTTGTCAAGTTTTTTTACATTGTGACAATTTTTGATGTTTTGTTTGAAATATTTAGAAATGGTCTTCCAATTTTTTGATTATCTCATGGTCTTTTACCTAAATGTTTGATAGTAAAATAGTTATTTTATGGCTCTCTTTTCCAATTTCTCTTATTTTATGTAGTGATAAACTTTTCAATCCCTCATCATCATGCTTTTGATTTCTTTTAAGAGTCTCTTTTAAAATTATTAAGGTCTTCATTTAAAGAAATGATTTAAAAATATATTTTATTTTATCCATAAATAATTGAAGAAAAGAGCTCTGTTTTAATGAATGCTCTGAAGACCTACTTACTTCTGATTCATGACTAATACAGTAAAATTATAAACACAGAAATTATGTATGTAAATTTCTTCAAAATTCTAAAATAAATCTTGATTTACTCAGGTTGTCTCTTACAACTGAGATATACTGATAATTATATCTGAGAGAAAATTTTGAACACATTATAAATTTTAACTTCATTTTTCAAATACACAAGAATCATCATTAGGGTAGATATAAATGAAATCATGACATGTCCAATAAAATGGCGACGCTTAAAAAGTATCATTAAAGATAATAAACAATTATTAGATTTCCATAAAGGAACAAAAATATGTAACTAAAGAAATAAATATCAATAATTTTGTTTAAGTTAAAAATGTATTACATTAACTATATGAAAGCAAGCACTATATGATAATTATTCAGACCATCGAATTATAGCTTGCTGGAGAGGTGGCAGGCAGAAGTGAACTCCTGTTTGCTAGGCAACCAATAATCTTATCAAGATATTTTGAAATAAAAACACATCTAATTTTTATATGTCAATGAAGATTTATTTATAAAGAAAATTACGTAAGTATCATTGCATAAGAGGATACATGTTTGGAGTTATGGTGAGATAACCAGGCATGAATGATTAGTAGATTGGTAATCCTGTTAATTAAAGTACAATATTTTATTTATTTATTTATTTATTTATTTAATTTTTTTTATTGTTGGTTGTTCAAAACATTACATAGTTCTTGACATATCATATTTCACACTTTGATTCAAGTGGGTTATGAACTCCCATTTTTACCCCATATACAGATTGCAGAATCACATCAGTTATACTTCCATTGATTTACATATTGCCATACTAGTGTCTGTTGTTTTCTGCTGCCTTTCCTATCCTCTACTATCCCCCCTCCCCTCCCCTCCCCTCTTCTCTCTCTACCCCCTCTACTGTAATTCATTTCTCCCCCTTGTATTATTTTTCTTTTTCCCCTCACATCCTCTTGTATGTAATTTTGTATAACCCTAAGGGTCTCCTTCCATTTCCATGCAATTTCCCTTCTCTCTCGCTTTCCCTCCCACCTCTCATCCCTGTTTAATGTTAATATTCTTCTCATGCTCTTCGTCCCTACTCTGTTCTTAGTTACTCTCCTTATATCAAAGAAGACATTTGGCATTTGTTTTTTAGGGATTGGCTGGCTTCACTTAGCATAATCTGCTCTAATGCCATCCATTTCCCTCCAAATTCTATGATTTTGTCATAGTTTAGTGCAGAGTAATACTCCATTGTGTATAAATGCCACATTTTTTATCCATTCATCTATTGAAGGGCATCTAGGTTGGTTCCACAGTCTTGCTATTGTGAATTGTACTGCTATGAACATCGATGTAGCAGTGTCCCTGTAGCATGCTCTTTTTAGGTCTTTAGGGAATAGACCAAGAAGGGGAATAGCTGGGTCAAATGGTGGTTCCATTCCCAGCTTTCCAAGAAATCTCCATACTGCTTTCCAAATTGGTTGCACCAATTTGCAGTCCCACCAACAATGAACAAGTGTACCCTTTTCCCCACGTCCTCGCCAGCACTTGTTGTTGTTTGACTTCCTAATGGCTGCCAATCTTACTGGAGTGAGATGGTATCTTAGGGTGGTTTTGATTTGCATTTCTCTGACTGCTAGTGATGTTGAGCATTTTTTCATGTACTTGTTGATTGATTGTATGTCCTCCTCTGAGAAGTGTCGGTTCAGGTCCTTGGCCCATTTGTTGATTGGGTTATTTGTTATATTATTGTCTAATTTTTTGAGTTGTTTGTATACTCTGGATATTAGGGCTCTATCTGAAGTGTGAGGAGTAAAGATTTGTTCCCAGGATGTAGGCTCCCTATCTACCTCTCTTATTGTTTCTTTTGCTGAGAAAAAACTTTTTAGTTTGAGTAAGTCCCATTTGTTGATTCTAGTTATTAACTCTTGTGCTATGGGTGTCCTATTGAGGAATTTGGAGCCCGACCCCACAGTATGTAGATCGTAGCCAACTTTTTCTTCTATCAGACGCTGTGTCTCTGATTTGATATCAAGCTCCTTGATCCATTTTGAGTTAACTTTTGTGCATGGTGAGAGAAAGGGATTCAGTTTCATTTTGTTGCATATAGATTTCCAGTTTTCCCAGGACCATTTGTTGAAGATGCTATCCTTCCTCCATTGCATGCTTTTAGCCCCTTTATCAAATATAAGATAGTTGTAGTTTTGTGGATTGGTTTCTGTGTCCTCTATTCTGTACCATTGGTCCCCCCGCCTGTTTTGGTACCAGTACCATGCTGTTTTTGTTACTATTGCTCTGTAGTATAGTTTGAAGTCTGGTATCACTATACCACCTGATTCACACTTCCTGCTTAGCATTGTTTTTGCTATTCTGGGTCTTTTATTTTTCCATATGAATTTCATGATTGCTTTCTCTATTTCTACCAGAAATGCCATTGGGATTTTGATTGGCATTGCATTAAACCTATAGAGAACTTTTGGTAATATCGCCATTTTGATGATGTTAGTTCTGCCTATCCATGTACAGGGTATATTTTTCCATCTTCTAAGATCTTCTTCAATTTCTCTCTTTAGGTTTCTGTAGTTTTCATTGTATAAGTCTTTCACCTCTTTTGTTAGATTGATTCCCAAGTATTTTATTTTTTTTGAGGATATTGTGAATGGAGTGTTTTTCCTCATTTCCATTTCAGAGGATTTGTTGCTGATATACAGGAATGCCTTTGATTTATGCGTGTTGATTTTATATCCTGCCGCTTTGCTAAATTCATTTATTAGCTCTAATAGTTTCTTTGTAGACCCTTTTGGGTCTGCTAGGTATAGAATCATGTCATCTGCAAATAGTGATAATTAAGTTCTTCTTTTCCTATTTTTATGCCTTTAATTTCTTTCGTCTGTCTAATTGCTCTGGCCAGTGTTTCGAGAACTATGTTGAACAGAAGTGGTGATAGAGGGCATCCCTGTCTTGTTCCAGATTTTAGAGGGAATGCCTTCAATTTTCCTCCATTCAGAATGATGCTAGCCTGAGGCTTAGCATAGATTCCTTTTAGAATGTTGAGGTATGTTCCTGTTATCCCTAGTTTTTCTAGAGTTTTGAACATAAAGGGATGCTGTACTTTGTCAAATGCTTTTTCTGCTTCTATTGAGATGATCATATGGTTCTTAATTTTAAGTCTATTGATGTGGTGAATAACATTTATTGATTTCCGTATATTGAACCAGCCTTGCATCCCCCGGGTGAATCCTAGTTGATCATGGTGCACAATTTTTTTGATATGTTTTTGAATCCGTTTCGCCAGAATTTCATTGAGGATTTTGCATCTAGGTTCATTAGAGATATTGGTCTGTAGTTTTCTTTCTTTGAAGTGTCTTTGTTTGGTTTAGGAATCAGGGTGATTTTGGCCTCATAGAATGAATTTGGAAGTTCTCCCTCTTTTTCTATTTCCTGAAATAGCTTGAAAAGTATTGGTATTAGTTCCTCTTTAAAGGTTTTGTAAAACTCTGCTGTATACCCATACGGTCCTGGGCTTTTCTTAGTTGGTAGTCTTTTGATGGTTTCTTCTATTTCCTCAATTGATATTGGTCTGTTTAGGTTGTGTATATCCTCCTGACTCAATCTGGGCAGATCATATGACTTCTATTTTATTGGAGTATAAGGATTCAAAATAATTTCTGATTATCTTCTGTATTTCTGAAGTGTCTGTTGTGATGTTGCCTTTTTCATCCCGTATGCTAGTAATCTGAGTTCTCTCTCTTCTTCTTTTTGTTAGCATGGCTAAGGGTCTGTTGATTTTATTTATTTTTTCAAAGAAGCAACTTTTAGTTTTGTCAATTTTTTCAATGGTTTCTTTTGTTTCGATTTCATTAATTTCAGCTCTGATTTTAATTATTTCTTGCCTTCTACTTCTTTTGCTGTTGTTTTGCTCTTCTATTTCTAGGATTTTGAGATGAAGTATGAGATCTTTTATTTGTTGGTTTTTTCTTTTTTTAAGGAATGAACTCCAAGCAATGAATTTTCCTCTTAGAACTGCTTTCAATGTGTCCCATAGATTCAGATATGTTGTGTCTGTGTTTTCATTTATCTCTAAGAATTTTTTAATTTCCTCCTTGATGTCTTCTATAACCCATTGATCATTCAGTAACCTATTGTTCATTCTCCAAGCGATGCATGATTTTTCCTTCCTTCTTTTATCATTGATTTTCAGTTTCATTCCATTATGATCAGATAAGATGCATGGTATTATCTCTACCCCTTTATAGTGTCTAAGAGTTGCCCTGTGACATAATATATGATCTATTTTTGAGAAGGATCCATGTGCTGCTGAGAAAAAAGTGTAATTGCTTGATGTTGGGTGGTATATTCTATATATGTCAATTAAGTCTAGGTTGTTAATTGTGTTATTGAGTTCTATAGTTTCCTTATTCAGCTTTTGTTTGGAAGATCTGTCCAGTGGTGAGAGAGGTGTGTTGAAGTCTCCCATGATTATTGTATGGTGGTCTATTAGACTCTTGAACTTGAGAAGAGTTTGCTTGATGAACATAGCTGCACCATTGTTTGGGGCATATATATTTATGATTGTTATGTCTTGTTGGTGTATGGTTCCCTTGAGCAGTATGTAGTGTCCCTCTTTATCCCTTTTGATTAACGTTGGCTTGAAATCTATTTTATTTGATATGAATATGGACACTCCTGCTTGTTTCAGAAGTCCATATGAGTGATATGATTTTTCCCAACCTTTCACCTTCAGTCTATGTATATCTTTTCCTATCAAATGCGTCTCCTGTAGGCAGCATATTGTTGGGTCTTGTTTTGTGATCCATTCTACTAGCTTGTGTCTCTTAATTGGTGAGTTTAAGCCATTAACATTTAGGGTTATTATTGAGATATGGTTTGTTCTTCCAGCCATATTTGTTTATTTATGTTACTAAATATGGTTTGTTTTCCTCTTTGATTATTTTCCCCCCTTTACTGTCCTACCTCCCACTGTTGGTTTTCATTGTTATTTACCATTTCCTCTTCCTGAAATGTTTTGCCAAGGATGTTTTGAAGAGATAGTTTTCTAGCTGCAAATTCTTTTGACTTTTGTTTATCGTGGAAGGTTTTAATTTCATCTTCCGTCCTGAAGCTTAATTTCGCTGGATACTCGATTCTTGGTTGGAACCCATTTTCTTTCAGTGTTTGAAATATGTTATTCTAGGATCTTGTAGCTTTCAGAGTCTGTGTTGAAAGATCAGCTGTTATCCTGATTGGTTTACCCCTAAATGTGATCTGCTTCCTTTCTCTTGTAGCTTTTAAAATTCTCTCCTTATTCTGTATGCTGGGCATCTTCATTATAATGTGTCTAGGTGTGGATCTCTTATGATTTTGCACATTCGGCGTCCTGTAGGCTTCTAGGATTTGGGATTCTGTCTCATTCTTCAAGTCTGGGAAGTTTTCTTGTATTATTTCATTGAATAGATTGCTCATTCCTTTGGTTTGGAACTCTATACCTTCCTGTATCCCAATGACTCTTAAGTTTGGTCTCTTTATGTTATCCCATATATCTTGGATGTTCTGCTCATGGTTCCTTAACAGTCTTGCTGAGCTGTCTATGTTCTTTTCAAGTAGAAATACTTTGTCTTCATTGTCTGGTGTTCTATCTTCTAAGTGTTCTACTCTGCTGGTAGTATTCTCAATTGAGTTTTTAAGTTGGCTTATTGCTTCCTGCATTTCTAGGATTTCTGTTTGTTTGTTTTTTATTACCTCTATCTCCCTGTATAGTTGATCTTTTGCTTCTTGGATTTGTTTATGTAATTCATTTTCGAAGTGATCTTTCATTGTCTGATTTTGCTGTCTAATGTCTTCCTTGAGACTCCAGATCATCTGAAGCATGTATATCCTGAATTCTTTATCTGACATTCCATCTGCTGGAGCTATTACCTCTTCTAAAGTTGAGTTGACCTGCATTGCTTGTGGTCCTTTCTTTCCTTGTCGTTTCATACTGCTCGCGTTTCTTTCTGCTTGGTGAAACTGTTGTGTTATTGAATTTTCCCCCTATATATTTATATTGTTCTTGTATAGTTGACAAGTCTCCCTTGCAGGGCGGGCAGCGGCTGTGCTCCTCCTCCAGTTGGGGTGATCTGTCTACCACGGTGGCGGGCCGCTGGGTTTGTTCTGCTGGTCGGTCACAGGTCTGCCTACCTTGTAGGCGTAGGTGGCGGCTCTGCTCTGCCCCTCCTCCAGTTGATGTGACGTGTCTACCATGCCCGCGGACCCCTGGGCCTGTTCTGCCAGTCGGTCGCAGGTCTGCCTACCTTGCAGGCGCGGGCTGTGGCTCTGCTTTGCCCTTACTCCAATTGGGGTGACGTGTCTACTATGCCGGCAGGCCGCTGGGCCTGTTCCTCTGGTCGGTCGCAGGTCTGCCTACCTTGTGGTCACGGGCGGCGGCTCTGCTCTGCCCCTAGTCTAAATGGGATGACGTGTCTGCTGCGCCGGCAGGCCGCTGGGCCTGTTCCTCCAGTCGTTCGCAGGTCTGCCTACCTTGTGGGCACGGGTGGCGGCTCTGCTCTGCCCCTAGTCCAAATGGGGTGACGTGTCTGCTGCGCCGGCAGGCCGCTGGGCCTGTCCCGGGTGCAGGCGAAGGCTCTGCTGTGCCCCTACTCCAATTGGCGTGACGTGTCTACCACACCAGCAGGCCGCTGGGCCTGTTCCGCCAGTCGGTCGCAGGTCTGCCTACCTTGCGGGCTCGGGCGGCTGCTCTGCTCAGCCCCTACTGCAGTTGGGGTGAAGTGATACCATGCCGGCGGGTCGCTGGGGCTGTTCCGGGCCCGGGCAGCATCTCTGCTCTGCCCCTCTGGCTTCCACAGTATTCAGCAGGATCTGGACCGAGAAGCAGTTTCCGCGGATTCTTTAGCCCTGGGCCAGAGCAGTTCCGGGAGCCAGAATTCGGCCTCTCCGGGCTCGGTGTATGTTCTGATAGGAGCAGGCTCCAAGAGGCAGTTTCCGCGGGTTCTTTAGCACTGAGCCTGAGTACTTTGTCTGCGAGACGCAGGCGAATGGCAGCCTGAAATTACCTGTTCTTTAGTTGAATGAGCTGCGATCAGTTGAAAACAGGGATGATGACGTCAGCTCTCAAAGATGGTGGCCCCTGGCCTCCTCTGTGGTCTGACCGGTGTGGAGAACCGAATTGGACCACTTCCTTCCCCCGTCTCAAACCCAGAATTCAGCACTGAGTACAGTGATTGCACAGCTGGCAGGAGCCCACAGAATCCGCAGCACTGTATCTTTGTGTTGCTATCTCTTGCTTCCCAGCACGAGCCGCAGATTCTAGCCTCGGGGCAATTTGCTGAATAAGCAGCATGACCCTCCATGCGGACAAATCGCTCCTGTTTGAGCCCGTGTAGCTGATCCTCGTGCGATGAAAATTCTTCCACTAGGTTTTGGAGCACCCCAGTTTTGCTAGAAATTCCTAACAAGATCGTTTTTAGCTGATCTAACTCATCATTCTCCCGAACAGTGACACGGTACACGGGGGTGATACACTCCCTTTGCTGCCATCTTCCCTCTCAAAGTACAATATTTTAAATAAAAGTGACTAGTTGTTGGCATGAAAGGAGTGAAGTAAGATTCCATATCATCATGGCAAGTGAAAATATTACCAAAAAGAACATTAATATAAATGAAATAAAGATGACCAATTCTATTATAGACATTGCCTTTAAACAGAGAATTCTAACTGAAAAGATAAGTTACAAAAGAAATGGATGTATTTGTCCATTATTTTCTATCTATAAGTACTAAACTTTATTATATGTCATAATATGTACCTTATGGTGCTGTGTAACAAACCTGATGGGTTATATTCTTCACTAATTGCTGACATAGGTTTAATATCTTGATATTTAATTTCTATTATAACTCTTCAAAGGTATATCAAATCAGTTTCTTTTCCTTAAAATATC
Organism: Spermophilus citellus; assembly: GCF_964194105.1. NCBI lineage: Eukaryota > Metazoa > Chordata > Mammalia > Rodentia > Sciuridae > Spermophilus > Spermophilus citellus. The sequence continues at coordinate 60,394,611 of NC_138183.1, read as the reverse complement.
TGAAAATTTTTGTTTTCCCACATTCCCTATGATTATATTTCTAACTAATTGATTCAACATGGCAAAAGAAAAAAATGCCAGTAAATTCCTGAATTAATTTTATATCATTTTCAAATTTTCTTTACCCACTCTCTTATTTTTGCCTTTAACATGTGTATCTCTGCTACATTCCTTTCTATTCTTTAACAGAAGATCTTGCTTTTTAGGCTATGTTCTCTTTTGCGTCATCAGCTTTTATCTGTGCACAATCTTTAAAATGTCCCATTTTCAAAAAAGACCTTTTCTTTTATTATTAGTATGGTTAAATCACTTCAGTTTCTTCCCTTCTTTTCAAGGTTGAACACATCCTAAGAGTAGTTTAAGTTTCTGCTTCTACATCAATATTTTTTTAAAATAACAATCTTTTTATTGGATTGTAACATACACAGAACATTGATTATAATCATTCATCAGTTTGATGAATTTTTATGAAATGACAGACCTGGCGAATCAGTACCTGGACAAAGATATAGATATTGGCTAGCACACTATAGCCTTCCAATATGTTCCTCCCTTCTTACTAATCAATCATAAATAATCACTATACTGATATTAAACACCACAGATTAATTCTGCCAGTTATTGAATGTCACCTACCAAGTAGAGTTATTCACGACTTGTAGAGAGTTGCATTTTATTACAAGGAGGGGTTCAGTACCCAAATGTTTTGTCTAATTTCATTCTCTAAGAGTATGTTATGAGTACTTTTGATTTATTGTCTTTGCTTTGTATTTGCATTGTGAGAATATATCACTGTTTTTATCCATTCAATGGTGATGGAAATTTTAACTTTTGATTAGTAAGATAATGCTAAGGACATTCATGTATGAACTTTATATGATCATAGATATGTAACTATTGTTTATATTTTTATGAATGTATTAAGCTGGGTCAAGAGGTTATTATATTTTAAATTTCAGTAGACAGTTTTCTCAAGTAGTTGTAGCATTTTAGTTTCCCACAAGGAGGACATGAGTTCCTATGTATGCACTTTCTTATCTAACCTTCAGCAGTGTGTATGAAATTTTAGTCATTTGGATTCACTTGCCTAACCAAACATTTAAATTGTAAATGTCTTTTTTAAATTTTAAATTTGTCTCTCTCTCTTATTTTAAGTCATTCTTGCTGTGATGTGTAGTAATGTGTTGGTGTGATTTCAATTTTCATTTCCATGATGATTTAATGAGGTTGAACACTTTTCTTGTTTATTTGACCATTCGAAAAGCCTTTTGTGTGAAGACTGTTAAATCTTTTGCTCTTTTTTCCCTCTTGCATATTGAATTGTGTATTAGTATGCATTCCATCACTATAATAAAATACCTGATATAATCAACTTATAAAGAGAAAAGCTTTATTTTGATTGACAGTTTTAGAGATTACAGTGCATGATCAGTTTGTCCTGTTGCTTTGGGTTTGTGGTAAGGTGGCACAAAATGGTGCAAATGTGTGGCAAAGTCAAACTTCTTATATATCAAGCCTGGGAAGAGTTCGAGATGGAGGGCTCTACTATCCTTTTTGAGGGCATACTCCAATGTCCTAAGGACCTGCCACTCGACCCCCACCTCTCAAAGATTCTGTATCTCCCAGTGGTGCCTCTTTAGGGACCAAGCTTTTAACATGTGGGTCTTTGAGGAACATTCCATACCCAAACTACAGCAAGTTATTTGCCTTTGTCTCGATTTGTAGTCCTTTGTTACATATATTTTTTCTACTACGTGGTTTTCTACTTCACTGTATCAGTAGTTTTATTTAATAAATAAAAGTTTTTATTTATAGTTAACAAGTTTTGCATCTTGCTTAAAAATTTTCCTTACTGTAATATCATAAAGATATTCTCCAGTGGGTCCTCCCTGAAGTTTTATTATCTTATCATACAGACACTTTGTTGATATGTTATGTGATATGTGATCTAGATTTTTTTTACTTTCCAAATGTTATCTAATTGACCTGACACTAATTTTTAAAAAGAACATTCTTTCCCCACTACACAACAATGTCACCACTATCTCTGTGGTAGGCAGCTTCCAACATACTCCTCAATGGTCACCACATTTTGTGTTCACATCCTGTATAGTCCCCTCCCACACTGTATAAGGCTTGGGCATGGGTAAACAATAAACTTCAGCAGAAATGATAGCAGGTCACTTATAATATTAACTATGAAAGACTGCCTTTAATTTTGAGCACTCTTTCATTTGTCCTTTTTCTCTCTTACAACATTTGCTGGAGGGAGCCAGCGGCTCTGAAGACCTGTAGAGAGACCCATGTGATAAGCAACTGAAGCCTCTTACCTCACCAAAAGCCATCTCAGTGAGGTTGGAAGCTGATAGGGTAGCCCCGCAGCTGACAGCTTGACTGTATCCTCATGATAGACCCTGAGCCAGAACTACCCAGCTAAGCTGCTTCAGAATCACTAACACATAAAAACTAAGTGAGATGATAAATGTTTATGTTGTAAGCCACTAAGTTTGGGGATAATTTGTTAAGCAGAATATATGACAAATACAATCACTAAATGACTCTATATGTTAGTTTATTTATGGACTTTCTGATGTTCCTTTGATCTATTTTTCTCTCTTTGCACCATCACAACACTGAATGATTATCATAGTATTAAAATAAATCTCTCTGTCTGGTAGTATAAGTACTCAAATGTTGTTCTCCATGATTGCCTTTTGTATTCCTAGTCTTTTTAATTTTCATATAAATTTTAGAATCAGCTCATCAATTTCCATACATTCACAAGTACACAAACACACACACACACTGAAATAGATACACATAATGTTCATACAGAGGCACAAGATACCTGCAGAGATTTTGATTGGGATTTAATTGAATCTATACATCAATTAGGCATAAATGACATGTTTAAAACACTGAGTGTTCTTAGCCATGAATATCCCATAATTTATCCAGGTCTCAGAAAACATCTATCAATATTACTTAATGCTGTTCATTGCCGAAATCTTACACATATTTCATTTAGGTTGAAGTTTTTAATATCATTGAAATAAAAAAAAAACAACTATTTTCTTACTGTCTTTTGCTGTGATATGGAAATATAAGTATATTCTGTTACTTACAGATGTTAGTTATTAATTCTAAGTTTTTTTTGTAAATTCTTTTGGGTTTGCTTTATATACAATTATATTGGTCTCAAACACTGACATTACTATTTCCATCTTATCCCTTTTATTTCTTTTTATTTCTTTATGCTGCTGGCCAGTACCTTAGTTCAATGTAGAACAAAGAGGTGGTTATACTGCACATGAATTTAATCCACTGTTTTAAAAATTATATTTTCAATCGAATAGAAAAATCCTTTAACTCATCAATATATAGGATATTTGACATAGGTTTTTTATTCATAGATATTCATTATCAGATTAAATATATTTCATTTTATAAACATTTTAATCATGAATGAATGTTTAGTATGGTCAGATACTTTCTCTGTGTCTGCTGAAAGGTTCACATTAGATTTATTCTTGACCTTATCCTATTTATACTGATAAATTTCAGTGGTTGACTTGATTGTAATTGCTTATTATTTGAATATTTTTATTTAAAAAGTTCAAATTTATAAACTAATACAATTTTATAAGGAACACCCATATTCCTGCCACTTACATTCTACAATCATAGACTTTGGTATAATTGCTTAATCATGTAGCTATTCTTGTATTCTTTCATCAGTTCATCACTGAAAAGGATTTTACATATTCAACCAATTAATTTTTAACTAAATTCTACTTGGCTTGGTATAGCATATATATTTATATATATGTGTGTGTGTGTGTGTGTGTGTGTATGTTTGTATACATGGCATATAAAATATATAATTTATAATGTATAATATATCTACGTATGTATGAAAATTAGGGTATTTATGTATTAATTTCAGTTTATTAAATAGATATTTATCTATTTTAGAACTTGTGAGAGCTCATTTTTTCCTGCTTGCCCAAATTTCAGTGTTTAAATATGCCTCTATGATTATTAATTTATATTTTTCTCTTTTAATTCTACCCATTTTCTATTGTATGTATATTAGATGAAATAGTTATTAATAAAGTTAGACTGAGAATTGTTATATTGTCATATATTGTATTAATTCATACTTTCAATCTCTGTATATTTAAGTAATGTTTTGTGAAAGTAGAAAATAATTGTTTCATTGTTTAATTTAGATTGATATTTGATTTTTTAATTATACTATTTCATTTTTAACATAACAAGTAATAATGTTGGTTAATATCCATAATTTACTTGTTTTCTATTTGACTTTCATTTTTCTTCCAATTCTCTGTGTATATTAATCAACACATTTAATTTTCCATATTTTTATTTAGATTAATAACTGTTTAAAAACTATTTTTTTCTATGTTTACCTAGGGATCACAATATATGGATCAGTTTATTATATTTTAAGAAAACATTTTTTAGTTGTAGAAGGACATAATACTTTATTTATTTATATGTGGTGCTGAGGATTGAACCCAGGGCCTCACATGTGCAAGTCAAGTGCTCCACCAATGGGCCACAACCCCAGACCCAGTTTATTATATTTTAATACAAGTCACTGATACTCCATTTGCAAAATACAATAGAATCATGGGATCATTTTCTTCTTATCCTTTACCTGTCTTTTCATTATTGTTTTCTGTTTTTTTTAAAGTGAAGAACTTGTTTAATTAAGAAAAAAAATAGGTACTGAATTTTGTTTTTCAAAAAGAAGTAAATGAGTATGTAATATGATTTTTTTATATTTATCATCTACTAGAGAGATCACAGTAATTTATATGATCACATGAAAACTAAAGGACACATTTGCTGAGTAAATAGTAAAAGTTCTATTAGCATATCAGTGATTTTAAAATTTATATCAAGTGACTATTCTTTTAAATTAAATTCCACTACTTTTTATTCCAAATTTTCTGGGGTAAGATATAAAGTGATGGCTCTTAATGGATTGTTTTCATTAACAAATATCTCTGAATAATAAATTAAGCTTGTTTAATATCAGTTTGATTGGATTCCTCAAGTAAATAGAAATGTTAATTTCTTTTTTTATTGATTTAAAAAAATAAATGGCAGTGGAATTCATTACAAAATTCTTATTACACATATACAGCACAATTTTTCATATCTCTGGTTGTATATAAAGTATGTTGACACCAGTTCGTATCTTCATACATGTACCTTGGATAATGATGCCTATCACATTCCATCATCCTTGATAACCCCCTCCTCCCTCCTTTTCCTTCCCACCCCTCTGCCCTATCTAGAATTCATCTATTCCTCCCATGATCCCCCTCCCTACCCCACTATGAATCAACCTCCTTATATCAGAGAAAACATTCAGCATTTGTTTTTTGGGGATTGACTAACTTCGCTTAGCATTATAACTTCTCCAATGCTATCCATGTACCTGCAAATGCCATGATTTTATTCTCTTTTATTGCTGAGTAAAATTCCATTGTGTATTTTTGCCACATTTTTTTTTTATCCATTCGTCTATTGAAGGGCATCTAGTTTGGTTTCACAGTTTAGCTATTGTGAATTGTGCTGCTATAAACATTGATGTGGCTGTGTCCCTGTAGTATGCTGTTTTTAAGTCCTTTGGGTATAGACTGAGGAGTGGGATAGCTGGGTCAAAGGTGGTTCTATTCCCAGTTTTCCAAGGACTCTCCTTACTGCTTTCCATATTGACTGCAACAATTTGCAGTCCCACCAGCAATGTATGAGTGTGCCTTTTCCCCCACATTCTCACCAACACTTATTGTTTTTTGTATTCTTAATAGTTGCCATTCTGCCAGGAGTGAGATGAAATCTTAGAGTAGTCTTGATTTGCATTTCTCTAATTGCTAGAGATGATGGTTAAATTATACTAAAGAGCAATAGTAACAAAACTACATGGTATTGGCACCCAAACAGACTGGTAGACCAATATATAGAAGAGAGGACACAGAGACGAACTCACAAAATTACAGTTATCTTATATTAGTCAAAGGTGCCAAGAACATGCACTGGAGAAAAGATAGCCACTTCAACAAATGGTGCTGGGAAAACTGGAAATCCATATGCAACAAGAGGAAATTAAATCCCTATCTCTCACCATGCACAAAACTCAACTCAAAGTGGATCAAGGACCTAGGAATTAAACCAGAGACTCAGCATCTAATAGAAGAAAAAGTAGGCCCTAATCTTCATCATGTGGGATTAGACCCCAACTTCCTTAATAAGACTCCTATAGCACAAGAATTAAAACCAAGAATCAATAAATAGGATGGAATTAAACTAAAAAGTTTCTTCTCAGCAAAAGAAACAATCTGTGAGGTGAATGGAGAACCTACATCCTGGGAGCAAATTTTTACCCCTCACGCATCAGATAGAGCACTAATTTCTAGGGTATATTAAGAACTCAAAAAAACCAAGCACCAAAAAAACAAATAACCCAATCAATAAATGGGACAAGGACCTGAACAGACATTTCACAGAAGAGGATATATAATCAATCACCAAATATATGAAAAATGTTCATTATTGTTTTAAAAAATAGACTTTCATTTATATTTTAGGTTGCACAGAATATAATGATACTTTATGTATTGTCACTTCTTATTTTATATTTATATCCATATACAGTCTTTACTAATCTCAATTTCTTTCTAAATTTCTCTTTCTTGCTAAGTGCATTTTTCTTTCTGTTTTGAGATTTATTTTTATTAAGGTGTGATTAAAACAAGTTCATTTCAATGTCTGAAAATGTACTTATTCTTTTACCATAATTAAAATCATATTTTCACCTGGTATAAAAGTTTCCTAAAATGTTTATCATATAAGTTAATATACATACATTATGTCCTGATGTACATACACACAGTAAAAAGGTTGCTACAGTCGAGCATATTAGCATTTCCTCCTTTTAGATATTTTTTCATAAAATGTGTGGGTGACTATGTGTGTATTAAGAGCCCCTGCAATCTATTATCTTAGCATGTTTCCTGTAGACAATGCTATTATACATACTTTTGCTATAATTAAATCTCTAGATATATTCATCCTACATAGCTACCATGTTCTACTTTTTCATTTATCTTTCCAGCAACCCTTACCATGGTAACTATTATTCTATTTTCTACATTATTGCCTTCTTAAGAAAAATATTCCACATATAAGAAAATAGTTGTTTCACTATTTAATCCAAATTCCTATTTTCTTTGTTACTGAACTATTTCATTTTTAACATAATTAGTAATAAAAATCAGTTAATATCTATCATCTTTGTTTTCCATTTAAGTTATACCTAAGTTTATTTTCTTCTAATTCTTATGTAATAAACAATACATTTATTGTTCTAATTATGTTATCATTGTTTTAATTATGTTAATTACATTTTTCACAGTTTTTTGTACATTTATCTTAGAAAATGGTATTTTATTTTCTGCATCTGGCTTATTTCACAAAGTATCATACCATATGTGTTTATCCATGTTTTTACAATAGACAAGTTCTCTTTTTATATGGCTTGCTATGGTTTGTATATTTGGTCTTCCCCAAACCTTCATATATGACAGACAATGCAAGAATGCTCAGAGGTGAAATGATTAGATTATGACACTTGTAAACTAATCAATGGCTCAGCTTACTCATGTATTAACTGGGTATTCATTGTAGGCAGGCAGTATGTGACTAGAAAAAGTAAATCACTGGGTGCATGCAATTGGGGTTAATATTTTGTTTTTGGTGAGCTGAGCTCTCTGTGATTCCTGCCTGCCATTTCCATTTGCTTTATTTCCACCATCCCCTTTTGCCATGATCTTCGGCTTTACCTTAGACCTAGAGCAATGGAACCAGCCATCTCTGACTGAGACCTCTGATTGTTAGCCTCAAACAAACCTTTCCTCCTCTAAAATTGTTCTTGTCAGGTCTTTTAGTCACAGTGATAAAAAACCTGACCAAAACAGCCCAATAACATTTCATTGTATTTATAAACAATAACATTTTTCTCCTTTCATCCATCAATAGATACTTGGGTTGTTTCTATATCCTGGCTATTCTGAATAAACCTACTAAGAATATGGAAGTACCTTTGGAAATGCTGGGTACAATATTAGTTCTGTTTTTAATTTTCCATGAAAACTCTACACTGTTTCTATATCCTGGCTATTCTGAATAAACCTACTAGGAATATGGAAGTACCTTTGGAAATGCTGGGTACAATATTAGTTCTGTTTTTAATTTTCCATGAAAACTCTACACTGTTTCTATATTTTCTATATCCTGGCTATTCTGAATAAACCTACTAGGAATATGGAAGTACCTTTGGAAATGCTGGGTACAATATTAGTTCTGTTTTTAATTTTCCATGAAAACTCTACACTGTTTCCCGTTGTAAACGTACAAAGGGTCTCTTTTCTCAACACCTTCATTAATATCTATTAGCTCTTATCTTTTAGATAATAATTTTCCTAACAAGTATAGATAATATTTCTTTGTGATTTTGATTTACTCTTTCCTGATGATTAGTGGTGTAAATCACATTTGCATGAAATTGTCTTTTCAATTACTTTTTATTTTAAAATATTTTTCTATTGAGCTTTATGAATTCCTTATGTATTTAGAATATTAACCTCTTATCAAATATAGAGTGCACAATTTTTTCTCCTATCTAGAGTTTGAATCTTCTATCCTTTTCATTTTGTTGAATGTTCTCTTTGCTGTGCAGGAGCCTTTTAGCTTGATGTAGTCCCACTTGTGTATTTTTGCTTCAGTTGATTGACGTTTTGGTGCCAAATCTAAAAATTATTGCCAAAGATAACATCAAGAAGGCTTTCTTCAATGTATTCTTCTAAAAATGTTAGGGTTTCAGGTTGTATGTTAGGCTCTTTAATCTATTTCAAGTAAATCTTTGTGTATCATGTTAGCTGAGAATCTCATTTCACTCTCTTATATGTGGATATCCAAGTCTCCCAACACTCTGCATAGAGGAGTCTATCTTTATTTAAACAAGAAAAAATAGAAGGAATACTAGAAATTTCACTTTATAGGGCCAGCATCACTCTAATGCTGAAGCCAAAGACACAAGGGAAGCAAACTACATGATAATATCTCTGATGAAGATGGATACAAAAATCTATAATAAAATAATAGCAAACTGAATTGTAGAACACATGAAAAACACATATCATTACCATGTCGGATTTATCTGCATAGTAGGTTTGGTTTACATTCCAAGTAAATTTTTTTTTTTTTTAGAAGATATTCTTTTTTTTAAAGAGAGAGTGAGAGAGGAGAGAGAGAGAGAGAGAGAGAGAGAGAATTTTTAATATTTAGTTTTTAGTTCTCGGTGGACACAACATCTTTGTTGGTATGTGGTGCTGAGGATCGAACCCGGGCCGCACGCATGCCAGGCGAGTGGGCTACCGCTTGAGCCACATCCTCAGCCCCCAAGTAAATTTTTTTATTGGCTCTTCTAAACATTACAAAGCTCTTTACATATCATATTTCATACATTAGATTCAAGTTGGTTATGAACTCCCAATTTTACCCCAAATACAGATTGCAGAATCACATCGGTTACACATCCACATTTTTACATAATGCCCTATTAGTAACTGTTGTATTCTGCTACCTTTCCTATCCTCTACTATCGCCCCTCTCCTCCCCTCCCATCTTCTCTCTTTACCCCATCTACTGTAATTCATTTCTCTCCTTGATTATTTTCCCATTCCCCTCACAACCTCTTATATATAATTTTGTATAACAATGAGGGTCTCCCTCCATTACCATGCAATTTCCCTTTTCTCTCCCTTTTCCTCCCACCTCATGTATCTGTTTAATGTTGATCTTTTCTTCCTGCTCTTACTCCCTGCTCTGTTCTTAGTTGCTCTAAGTAAATTAATGTGATATATCGTTAAGAGAATAAAAGACAAAAATGAGACACCAATAGATACAAAAGAATTTGATAAAGTTCAATATTCTATTTTGATTAAAAACTCAGCAATCTAGGTATAGAAAGTCATTTATAAAAATACAAAGCTAACATCATAATCCATGGGAAAAACTGAAAGGTTTTTCTTCTTAGATCAGGTAGAAGGCAAGAATACCCACTTTTCTAATTTCTGATCACTAAACTACTGGTAGTACTAGTAAGAGCAATCAGAAAAGAAAGATAACTAAGAGACATGCAAATGAGAAAGAAAAACAAAATTATTCTTATTTTTAGACAACATGATTTTATATGTAGAAAACAATTATATGTAGAAAACACCTTTCCCCCAACCAAAATGTTGAAATTAATAAATTAATTCAGTAAAGTTTCAAATTGAATTTCTTTAAACTATGAGCAACCTGCTAGAGAAAGAAATTAGTTTGTCCTACTCATAATCTGACTTCTGTGCCCTTTATACCAGACTGTTACCTAGTTTCCAAAATTATCTTCCCCATCCTTATCAGGACCTTTGCTCACGTTTCTTCTTTACCTTGCCACACCTCCCATACCCACTGTCCAAAAACCACTTATCAATATTTCTTTTTAGCTTCTTAGTTTCTGTATTTTTCAGGTAATGTTATTGTTGTTTTATTTTATAGAATTCTGTTCTTCCATTTCAAGTGACTGGGATGAAATGTCAATCAAGGTGACTCACATTCTCTTCACCAAGAGTGATGATATCATCTAACCATGCCAAACAAGTAGTCTATTTTTCCTTGGAATATGAATCTTGAGTTTAGTTGCCAAAAGACTGAAAGGGATTAAAGTTAATTCTCCACCAAGATGATAAATTATAGCAACATTAGAATTGTCCTTGTTACCTTGATAGTATCAAGTTTTTTCTTAAAACTGATCCTTTTATATATTAACTCAAAGTATAAGGGAAATATATGTTGCATTTGTGATTTAAAATATTATTTACTAAAGGCTGAATATAACTGGAGTTTTTGTAAAATAATAACCAAGAGTTTAAGAAAACTTTAATGTACTTGAAAACCAAGCCCCTTCCCCCAAAAAACTTAAAACATCCATCTTCTGAAAAGTTTTTCTGTTTTGAAAGTTTATAAAATCAGTCTAAAGATAGAAGAGATTCAAAATGATAAATATATATATATATATATATATATATATATATATATATATATATGTGTGTGTGTGTGTGTGTTTCTGTCCTAAAGACAAACATGAGTGTTTTAGATCTGACATAGATGACTATTAAGGCAGTAATTATTGGATCCCCATGCTACAGTGCCTATTTTATATAGATGTGCTAAGAGCTAGATGACTAGGCATGTGTTTATAAAGGTGAAGTACCACAGCAGAGGAGCTCCAACATTATGGGTTTGGAGTTTGCATGGAAACTTCTACAGGGTTGCTTTCCTTAGAAGGGGAGAGACACCAATTCTCTTTACATAAACAAATAACATCTGTAAAGATGAGTAAGTCCCTAGTTTACAACTCTTGGGTATATAAATAAATGGCCTCTAGTTTTACTAAATTTTGAAAATGTAAACTTATGTTTCAAAAGGATAATTAATTTCTATCAATGTGTTTCCAAAGACCTTTATCTATTCAATTTTCCTTTAACTTCAAAATCTTGTCCTTTAATCCAGTTTCCAATTTTCCATGCCCAGAAAGTACTATCAATGCAGAAATGTTCTCTACAATTTCATAGAGTGCTACTCTTATTTTGCCATTAATAAAAAATTAAATTTATTTAGAGGTTAATTAAAGAGAGAACAGGTTGTTTTAGGTACTAATTTGTCCGTTGTTCCTATACTCCTTCAATAATATGGTCAAATGTTCCATTTAGAAGAGGTGCTATAGCAGGGATTCAAGCATCCATCAAGTGTTTAGAATAGATGACCACCTCATCAGAATGACACACTCAAATAGGGATGTCAAAACAGCTAGGTGAATGGATTCTTAGCAAAAGTCTGGTATAGTGGGTAAAGGAAACTAACAAGAGCTAATGGAGCATCCTGAGACTAGGAACAATAAGAAGTCATTACCACTATAATGTTGAAGGAATAAGGGAACTGAATGGTGGCAAGAATCCAGTGGGCCTGGTTCCTTCCTCTGTGGGAGAGGACCACAAAGCAGAGACTAGGACCCTAGAGACAGATTATAGCCATTGCAACTTCCTGTGGCCTGGGAGGCAGACAGCTAGGGAAATAAATATCTTGACCTCTCTCTGATGTTCCTCCTAACTTCCACCCTCAGCCTTCTGCCAGTGCCTTCCATTTGTCAAATCCAAGAGAATAACAGAAGGCAAAAGAATCTCCTGACACTATCCAGCGAGGTCATCTACTCTGCAATACGTCTTTATGTTGAGAAAGCATCTAAGGCGCAAAGCAGCAAATACCTAGCACAAACTCTTAGAGATACATGTGAACTTAACAGAACACTGAAAGTCTCTGATTCTATGAAAGGCTAATCCTATCACATTCTTTTAAGAAAAGTCACACAGCATGAAAGAAACACTTAAAGACATGAATGAAGAGTGATATATATATATATATATACACACACACACACATTTATTTAATGCCATATTTTATATATAATATATAAAATATATATATATATATATATATATATATATATATATATATATTTATAAAATATGGCATTAAATAAAAATTAATTAAACCTCATCACAAAAGTTAAATAAATCCCCACTAATGGTGAAGTTTAAACTCTACTTGCTTTTGGCTTCCTTGACCCATGCATGTTATTCTGAAATCATCAGGAGAGAGCATCAGCTAGCTTTCTTTCAACTATTTTCTTATCTCAGGCAGACACTATAAGAGTCAAGGATCTGTACCATCTGGGCCAGATGAAAGGAGACCCAATGCCGGGTGCCAATAGCATACTGATGACACTACATTATGAAACATCTCACTTGTTCCCTGTGAGGCTTCACTGAAAAGACTTCACAGACGGCACCATATGTCAGTAAGAACTGCAGTATCTAGTCAAGAGTTAGGAGAAGCAAGTGTAAAAGCCACCAGTTTCTTGTGTTTTCAGTTTCAAATCTGTACTCTACCAGTAATAGGTATAACTGAAATAAAAATGCCTCTATCTGTCACTTTTCATCTCATTTAAAATTTTGACCGGCAGTCAATAGTAATGGAATCCAGATATTCAAAACAATTTTATACTGCCTTCTGTCATAAATTAAAATGTTCCATTAACTAAACAAATTCTCAATGGCATAAATCAACCCACACTAAGTAAATCACAGTTAGTGAGAACCAAATTGTAATTCCATAAAAGTGATTAAGTTCTGGCAAGATATGTTGAGATATATCATCTGCAGCAGAGAGAATGATTTTTCAATATCTCTATGTTTTATTTTAGACTGGCTAATTCCCTCTATGTTAAGCATTTTCACTGGAAAATTTTAAGGAAAAACTATATATCACAAAAATTTTATATTTTGTTTCTATTTTGAAATGTTTTGTCACTGCCTTCTCATTAGAGCATACTTTGAATTATGGTTGATGGCTGCCTTCACAAATTTGAAAACCTGTAACAGATAATATATTTATACTAAGATGAAAATAACCTTCCAGACAGTATAATCAAACATTTCTAAATTATAACATTTATTTTCTCCAATATACTATGAACACTAATGGATTGCTTTAAGTTATCCCTTTGGGAAACTCAATTTTTTAACCATCTCAAAAGCATAGAAATTTTATGGAATTTATATAAGCTTATATTTAATAGATCTTAAGAAACATTGGTATATTTATTATATAGCTATAAAACACAATCAGCAAATACTGATAAGCTGCTTACTTATGCAAAGCTCCAGGGATGTTTAACATATAATTTTATATACTTGGGCAATATTTCATCATATAGGTTACTATAACAGCTGTTAACTAAACTCATTTCCACATATATCAACATATGCTTCTTTACATACAGTGAAAACACCAAACTAAACATGAAAATCAGATTATAGTATTTTCCATCAAAAATAACAGAAAATACAAAGTGTTTACAAATGCCTAAAGACCCTCCTCATCTTCTTGTAATTCCTCTAGCCTCATACCGTTCAGCTCTCACAGTTTTTCAGTGTGCTTCTTAATTTTCAAGTGTATTCTTTACACCCATCAGTTGCCCTCATCAACTTAACCAACCCAATCTGCACTTGATGTTCTCCTTTCTCACAGGTTTTCACGTGGCCATCTCCTTTATCTAGTTATAATTTTTGCTTAGATGTCCTCTCCTCAGATAGACCATACTTAATCATTTTATCTACATTATTAACATCCATCACACCTTACACTCCTACCTAGCATCATTGTTACATGTTTTATAGATAATATCATCATATATATTTTCTTGGTTATCATATGTGTATTCTTCTGGCATATGATTCTATGTAGCCACATTTATTTAACACAATATAAAACAAGGTTTGTCACTGAACAAGAGTTTGATAAATTTTTGTTGCATTAATAACTACGAATTATTGAAATATAGTACTAAAATTAGAATATATTTCATTTGTTATGTTCCAACAGATTCTATTTATTAGATACTATTTGGGGAGTTAGGGAGAATTGGAACTATTTATCCTCATATTTATTATAGTGTTCTTCCCTTACCTGGGCAAGCAAAGGGAATCTATTCAGATATCTGTGCCTCAAGGAAATCTACATTTGAAGTGCCTTCTCAAAATATTCTAAAGCCCTCTTTAATACCAGTGACTGAGTCAGCATTGCTATGTGGTTGGAATGCTCTAAGACAAGATGAAAGGTTCTGATCATTAAGATCCTTCAATCAATGCTTGGGAATAGCCATCTAGGAAGTCCAGACAGGACCTGCATGGGCCTTAGTTCCAACCTCTTGATACTGGGTTTCTTTCTGTCTCTTCACCATTCCTTTACCTACCTTGACCAGATATTCTAAGGGGCTCTGAGATAGCTTCATGAGTAGCAGTTCCATTTCCATGAGAGTAGACTAACAGACTATTACCTTTGTGGGACTGTGTGAAATTAGGCTACCAGGATGGTGCTGATTCATTGACTTTGGTTTACATTTTCATGTTGGATACTATATTCCTGTATTACTCAGATTTTCATAACTAAGCTTTTCATAACTCAACTTTTCACAACTAAGTTCCTGACATTGGCTACTTATCAAAAAAGGGTTTATTTAGCATGTAGGTTTGAGAGTTCCAAGGGCATGGCACAGTATTGGCTTAGTTCTGGTGAGGGCCACATAGCTGATGGTAGATGACAATGTAAGAATGTGTATAGAATTAAGTGAGCTCAGCTCAAGCCAGGAAGCAGAGAGGATGGGAGAGGTCAGGCTTCCTCTTTTTATAACAACACTCTTGAGACAACTAGTAAAGGGGCACACAAGAATTATCTCATGAGAACACACTCCCCAATTATCTCTTAAAAGTTTCATAGCACTTTCCAATACTTCTAACCTGGAGACCAAGTCTCCAATCACAGTGGACAATGGAAAGTACTCAACCATACTGAAATTGTAGTAAACTGTTCATTCAGGAGTCAGAACTACCAACATTTCATGGCCAACACTTGGGATTGAGCTTCTGTGTGGGACCTCGGTTGGCCATTACCTACTGTGTTCTAGAAGTAGTGTCACTTCCACACTTGTATTTGAGTATCAAAGACAACCAGCATGCTTCATTCTGTGGTATCTTGTGTTTTCCCATACTGGAGTGGTATCTCTTCCCTTCATCTGTTCCTATCTTTTCTAAAAATTTTGAGACCTTTGCTTTTTAACAACAAAGGATTCTTTTATTGAATTTTTACCTTGCCTCAGACTCAGGCGGTAGCAGCAAGCTCTCCTGAGTTGGCCTTAAGCCACGCTGGAGGAAGGATGGATATTTTTGGCTTGCATTGTACCTCACTCTTCTCTTCGTCCATGGGCACTTTGCCTATGCTGGTTACAATGTATGGGAGGCAGGTGCAGTAATGTTGGAAGTGATCATATTAGAGAAATACAGTCATTAGGGCCTAAACAGTTCAAGAAAAGACAAAGTGGGAAAATATCTTGGTTTATTTTTGTGTCATAAAATTCAGAGCAATAAAGTAACACAATTAACAAATACATTTTTTTTCCTTTTAAAATTTTCTGTGTTGTCTGGGAAAGATTTTTCATTTGCAGTGAGAACATGAGCAAGAACAATGTTTGAGGGAATCATTGGGGCTGGTATTCACAGATGTTATAATGGGTGATGTAGTCATGAGTAGCAGCATAGCCAGCATTGAGTGATATTAGGGAATTTCAGGGCCAAGAAGATTTATACTGTTTCAATAGATACAAGTTCTAAAGAGCCATGGCTTATAAATAACAACTTTGCTAGCTTTTCTGTTGGCAGTAAATAAGAACTTAGCCAGAAATGGCATATTTGATCATAAAGTACATAAAGACACGGTCCCTGTATCTAAATGGACTCTGTCTGCAAAGTGATTTCAAGTGCAATGCTTGGACAACAAACAAACTGTAAGTACCTCCATTTTACTCATTAGCTTAAGTCTTTCTGGATATACTAGTATGCTTCAAACAGATCCAGGGATTTAATACTGCATTTTTTGGCTATTTCACTCATATATAGAGCACCCTTAAAAATATGTTCAAAGTCCATAAACCCTAGGTGCTTACCTGGTGATAAATTCTGCCTTTGCAATCCAAACAGACTTGCTAAGCCTGGTGCCATTTTCTAAATGCTAGGATGTGCAAGAGAAAATAACCGTCCTTTACTTTAAAAGTGAAATTCAAGATCATGGTCACCCTATAAATTTCATCAATGAGTCAGGGCCCTAAAATGTGTAGGGTTTATTTCTTTAACTCAGAAAACAAATGTCGTATATGAGTATCAGACTCACTTGCCACTTACTATTCCCAGGCTATTTATCATTATTAGAATGATGACATCAGTATAGTGGACCAATGTGATTTTCTGCAGAGAGTCAGACTCAGTAAAACTATCATGGTTATTGCAGACCACATTGTGACAGAGAGCAAGACAGTTAACATTGTTCAATGGGTAAAACCAGGACTTTTGTAATATTATTCTTCTCAAATGGACAAAGACTTTTGATGCATTTCAAAGATGGATATTGAAAGAAATTTTCAATCAATAGCTAATTAAGTTGAAGAAGATATATTTAAATGTTCTAAGAAATGTATTTGAGACAGAAATGGTCAATGATGTTACAATTTGAGTATATTTACAACAGTTCATTGAAATGTGCCATACTCTATTTTCATGGAAACTACACAAGTGGAGTGAATAGAGATGAAGTCTACCATTGTCTCTACAACCTTTGAGACTTTAAACATAGCACCAATCTCTTAAATTCTAACAAAAATGTAATATTACTTCTAATAATCTCTCTGTGTATATGTGTGTGTGTGTGTGTGTGTGTGTGTGTGTGTGCGTGCGCGCGCGCGCATGTGTGTATGGCTTTGGTGGGGACTTGATTGAGATGGAGCAGACTTTTATTTTATGTTTCCTACGGTAATGGCTCCTCTTCCTCAGGTCAGAGAACCAAACGTGAGAGTTCAGTCAACAGTTAATATATAGGGCTGAGGATGTGGCTCAAGTGGTAGTGCGCTCGTCTGGCATGCGAGCGGCCGGAGTTCGATCCTCAGCACCACATGCAAACAGAGATGTTGTGATCCCCGAGAACTGAAAAATAAATATTAAAAACTCTCTCTCTCTCTCTCTCTCTCAAACAGTTATGTATACAACAATTCCAATTATGCAAAAAGAAATAGCAAAAAAATACCATAAAGTATATTCATAGATGCTTTTGACTTACGTTATATGGATGTGAATGTGAGTGAGGCCTCCATTTATATTCTGTATTCCATCAACCCACAGTCTAATAAGCTGGTCATAACAGCATAATGACACCATTATATGTCATTGATCGCTGAATCTAATAGACTTCAGAATATCTAGGTGTTCCTTTTCACCCTATTTTAATGAAGAAGTATAGGTTTCTTCAGGAAAGTACTTGAAAATCATATATTTTACACATTTCTGGTGATAGTGAAAGACTTAAGTTATGAGGTTTTAGTTTATTTCTTAGTCAATGGATTCTGAATCTCACTGGTCCAGATCTGGTCAAGGATTAATGATTTTTCAGTGTATCAAGAGTTGTCCATCAACTCTTGATAATTTTGACTATATAAGTAAAAAAGTATCTTTGTTCATTGTGTACCTGCCTTGCTCTAATAAGTTGGTCTATACCCAACTCCAAAGTGTCTGGCATGTCAAATGCAGTAGTTACCATCTATGATGGTACTTAAATAGAGATTGTTTTTGATAATTTTTGCCAATTTTAACATTTCCATTGATCTAAATCCCAATCCCACATACATTCTTCTTTTATTGTACCTGGACTTTTGAGAAAATGAAGCTTCTGAAAGATACAACTGCCTCATTATATTATTATACTTAATAAAGGCAAGGTTTTCTGGTGTCTTCTGAGGAAATGTTCAGGTGGTAGATTATCTGGTCATACATGATAAACATGTTAAAATTTCTGTCCCTCAGACATATTTATTAACACTCTGCAAGCACAATCCAACATTTCTACATAGTCACTATAAGCTGTCATTATGTCCAAGCTTACATAGCCACATCATGTTTATAGCAGCACAATTCACAGCAGCTTATCTATGGAACCAAACTAGGTGCCATTCAACAGATGAATGAATAAAGAAAATACACAATAGAATATTACTCACTCAGAAAAAAAGAATGACTATGGCATTTGAAGATAAATGGATGAATCTGGAGACTATCATGCTAAGTAAAATAAGCCAATACCCAAAATACACAGGTTGAATGTTTTCTCTGATATGTGGCTGTTAATCCTTAATAAGGGGAGGGAGATAGATTTTCAATGGAGTAGACAAAGATGAATGAAGGTATGTGAGGGTAGGAAAAGGAGAGAGTAAAGTTAATCTTACATAACTTTATTATGTACATGCTGACTGTACCACAGCGAATCTCACCATCATGTATAACAACAATAAGTTAATTAAAAAAATAACTATGGGAAAATGGCAGAGAATTTAATAGAGAGAAAGGAGTAAGAGGTAGGGGTGGGAAGGAGAAGAAAAGATACTGGGGTCTGAATTAGAACAAGATATATTCCATGCTTTTATAATTATGTAAAAATTGATCCTACTGTCATGTATATCTAAAGAGAACTGGATTAAAAACAGAAAAAAAAAAGAGTCAATCCAGCAGAGTCATGGGATTGACTCCAGATTTATTTGTCAGGATCTTAAATTCTAAGGCACAGCATGAGATTTATCTCATGTTAATAATTCTTCCTCATCCAGGCTCATATTTTACCCACATCATGCATTTCAACACTCTCAAATACAAACTTCCCCATGTTCTGATATTTCTGCTAGCTGTTACTTATTAGCCCATTGCTGCATCTCTTTTCTTGTGCATACTCTCTGCATATGATACAGAAAGCTGACATTATTTATTGTTTAGGGGCAATGAGGGAATTCAGGAAGGAATATTTTGGAGGAAAAAAGTATCATCTTTTCTAAATAAATCATCGTATTTGAATTTTTTTTGCATGAACTCCATGTGAAAAGTGAGATCTTCCTCTAGGCAGAATGAGAGTTACTTCTGTTAGTAATCAGAATACTGTTCATTAGAATCTATTCACAGTTACATTCACCTAAATGTCCCATTCCTCTTCACAATGTGTATATTCTTCCTTATCATGAAATCATTTTTAATAAAAATTCTATGAAACTTGTACATTAAGTCTCCTTAGCAATTTTTGCAATCAATCTTTCTAATTAAATCTGTAGCTTCATTATCATAGTCTTCACTAAAGCTGTAGAAGATGATAATCACTTTTAATCCTGTTTCAGAGTCCTTCACATTGTCACAGCATGCACATGATGGAAAATTGGCTAACCTGAACCTGTCCCTCTTTTTCGAGAGGCTTTTACTGCCATTGGTAAATACAATAAAAGTCTATAAATACTATGTTTCTATTCCTTTCAAATTCTAAAGAGCTTCTACACCAATCACCTTTTCCTGTACTTTCATGAGTCCTAATCCACAATGGTGGGACATAATAGGAATTGTTATTGTATAGCATGCCACAAGTTACTCATTCCCATTTACCACTAGTAACAGGCTCCTTGTGGTTCTGTGATTACTGAAATATCTAGTTTAAATTTCATTTCCAGAGTTCCCATCTAAGATATCATCCACAATTGCAAGTATTATTTTGCAGGTCCTAAATGCAAAACTTTAGACAGGGATATAGATTTATAGATTTTAAGGGAGGTGATTGATCTCCGGAAGCACAAATGAAGGATCTATGCAAGTGATAGAGAAAAATAGGGGAAGGCAATAAAAATGTCTTATTAAGCTGGTTACTACTATAAGCAATTAGAATTAAAACACACTCAGGGGCTGGGGATGTGGCTCAAGTGGTAGCGCGCTTGCCTGGCATGGGTTCGGCCGGGGTTCTATCCTCAGCACCACATACAAACAAAGATATTGTGTCCGCTGAAAACTAAAAAATAAATATTAAAATTCTCTCTCTCTCTCTCTCTCTCTCTCTCTCTCCTCTCTTAAAAAAAACCACACTCATTATTTTCCAAGTTATCCTGTAAAATATGTCTCTGATGGTGAAGCATTTAACCCTCTACTCTACTTTACTCATTGAATGAGAATGACTTCATGATATTGTCTGGGTCTGTGCATTAGATAAAAAAAAAAGTATGGCATAGAAATGGAAGGAGACCTCATGGAAATGGAAGGAGACCGCATGGAAATGGAAGGAGACCCTCAGGGGTATACAAAATTACATACAATAGGAAGTGAGGGGAAAGGGAAAAAATACAAGGGGGAGAAATGAATTACAGTAGAGGGGGTAGAGAGAGAGGAGGGGAGGGGAGGGGTGGGGGGATAGTAGAGGATAGGAAAGGCAGCAGAATACAACAGACACTAGTATGGCAATATGTAAATCAATGGATGTGTAACCGAAGTGATTCTGCAATTTGTATGCGGGGTAAAAATGGGAGTTCATAACCCACTTGAATCAAAGTGTGAAATATGATATATCAAGAACTATGTAATGTTTTGAACAACCAACAATAAAAATTAAAAAAAAAATGAAAAAAAAAGTATGAGTTTGGATATATGAAAAACTAGAGCAATGAGGTTGAATATTGTCAAGCCCACTGTAACTCAAGTAAGCTGAAGGAATATTTTTTGTATCATTACAGATATCTGCTACAAGTCTCAAGCAGTTTTACATGCAAATATTTCTAAATTTTGTGTACATATAGTCCTCATTTTACAAAAAAAAAAATTTGAAAGAAAAATAAGGGATACTTACAAAATGTATTTTTTGAAGTTAGTACAATTTTTCAATCAATTAGAAAGAAAAATAGAAAATTAATCAACAATTTTGCATAACTGAATTTGGTCATACATTAACAAGATACAGTCTTATGATCACATACATGTTAAAAATGTCTGGAGCACTTAATACTGCTCAAGATGGCAACAGACATTGGTGTCTGTATGGATTCTGACCTAGAAATATACAGGGAAGCATTCCTCTAGTAAGCAAACAACTTGGGGGTAATATTCACCCTGTTTCCCACCCTTAGAATGCTCTGCAGTTTCTCCTAGAAAATAGTAAGATAACTAAAACATGTGCAATGCCTGGCTGCTGGGAAAACTTCTGTGCAAAGACACAAAATGCCTACCTGCTGTAGCAATGTCCTTCATGAGGTGGCTCTGTGTTAGAATCTTATCAGCCTCGAACTTGATCTTAGACACTCAGCTCCTGGGAATAAAGGAACTTTGTTGTTAGACAACCACAATATTTAACTGAGACTAAACATGTCCATATAACAGTACCTTTGTTCAATGAAATTTCTTGAGAGTTGCACAAAGCTCCTAACATTGCATGTTGCAACTTAGTATATAATTGAGGAATAAGCTGCATAATCTTGCTAGGTTTGTAACCTGCCTAGTAATGCAATGAACAATATGTACCAAAAAAAAAAAAAAAAAGACTAAAGTAACCCACTGATATAAATAAATCTGGGCAGCTTGACCTCTCTGCCATTCTGCCATCTTTCCTGCTTCTGAGTCTTGTCTCCGTGTTTCCTTTGCTTTTTTTTTTTTTTTTTTTTTTGGCGCTGGTTCTGCAGGAATATAGGATGCTACTAGAGTTAGGGGGTCCTGGAGGCTTCCACCAAGATTTCAAAGAAAAGCCTGAGAGGCAAGGCAAAGTGCATCAGGGTCAGAGTTCCTACAGGAAGCCTCTAAAAATACAAAGTGTGGAGGTGTGTGGAGGAAGCTGAAGCTACAGTGGAGACCACTGAGATTAAGAAATACCAGTAATGTGGGACCTCATCCTAAGAAAGCTGCAGAAATAAAGCAGAGACAAGCCAACAGAAAGGCCACTTGGACTGCAACCAACAAGACCACAGGATTGGAGCTACACAAGCCCATTGAACAGAAAGAACATCATCATGCCATTTGCCCCAGATGCCAGATGTGGAGCTACAGAATTTATTTGCCCAGCTGGATTTCAGTCTTGGTTTGGTCCTATCCATTCTTTCTATGTCCATATTTTTGTGAATGGAAATATTTATTCTTACCTTTAAATATTGGATACTGGTAGATAGGTTTTGATTTTTTACAGGAACTCATGATATAAGTTTGCCCTGAGTCTGAGAGGGGATTTAAGACTTGAAATTTTGGGCAATCCTTCAACTGTTGAGACTATGGGGACTCTTGGAGATAAACTAAATTTATTTTGCATTATAAGATTGTTATGAGCTTTTGGGGTTCAGATAGAAAATATTGTGGTTTGGATGTGAGGTGTCCCCCAAAATCTCATGCATGAGACAATGCAAGAAGGTTTAAAGGAGAAATAATTGGGTTATCAGAGTCTTAACCCAATCAGTGAATCAATAACCTGATGGGACTAAATGAGTGGTAATTGAAGGCCGGTTAGGTGTGATTTGGGGTATATATTTGTACTCGGAAAGGGGAGATACCTCTCTCTGCTTTCTGATCATCATGTGTGCTGCTTTCCTCTGCCACACTCTCCCACCTGTCCATCTGCCTCACCTTGAGCCATTCCATAGACAACTGGCTTCATTTCTGAAGAGTGGGACCAGCTGCTATACACTGAGACCTCTGAAACCATAAGCCTTCAAATAAATGTTTTGTCCTCTACATTTTTCTGGTCGGTTGTTATAGTCACAGTGGTGATAAAGCTGACTTAAATAAATACCTATAACCAAGCTGCAGCCAAGCAACGATATAGTACTTAGACTGTACATCCCACTTTAAGATGTGCTCAGTCATTCCATCCAGGCATATGGTCAACTAAGCTTCAAAATTTATGGACAGATCAGTGATGTCAGCTATAACCATGCTGTGATTTGTGAGTAGACTAGTTCTGCAACTTCCATAGACAGTCTCCCAATGGCTAATCTTCTCCAGCTGCTGCCAGGCATCCAGCCAGCCTATCCAGAGATATGGCCCTGGTGCTTATAATACTACCCTACTATTCTCACCAATACCCAAGCTCCCTATGAAGCTCAGTATGCATATCAATCACTGAGCCTTTAAGACCACAGGATGGTAAATAGCCAACTGAGATTAGTCAACCTAAGTCTGCCATTTGTGGTTACAATCAGCCCAATCTATAATATGACAGAGCAGCTACAGCTATCCCCGGGTACCTGGGGGCTATCTCATACTGCCAGTCACTTCACCTCTGCCCTGGCCTCTTAATCAGCTGTTCCTCAATGTAGCCAACTAGTCATGATTAGAACAGTAACCCTCGGCAGAATACCTATGGACAACTAAACAAGAGTCTCAATGTTCAATAAAGCAGCTATGATGGCAGCCTCCCACTAGTTATATTCACCACCCCTGTCCTCATTCTCTCACCTGATTCTGGATCCTCCTAATAGGCTCTAAATCAATATAGATAATGGAATAGTTAGCCCTTTATCAGGCGTATAATTAAAATAAACACAGGCCAAAAGCAATGTTCACCCCAATAGGGATGAACAGTAACATGAGTATTTATTGGCAGGAGTGGATAGAATTTTCTAGATTAGGAAAGAACATGAGCATGATGAGTCTTGATAACTGCAGCAGGGAAAGGAGGAAATGATCAAGGATGGACAGGGAGGAGGCTTTGGTGGAAAAATACAATGTGAGTCCTTTTGATGGAACATATTGTTGGAAGAAGAGGCAGATGTGGACAACCTGGTAAAGTGACCAGCAGTGTCAGGAATGTAGGTACAGCCCCTATTAGACACAGAAACACCACAGAGCAGCACTGACAACCAGATTTCACGCTCAAACCAGTAAATGTTTTAAATTGGTAGTACCATATTTATAATGTTGGCCATAACATTCTTCTTATTGTCTACACTTCAGTATTTTTTACCACTTGTGAAGAACCATAAGGCATTTTTTGTGATTGTACTCAGTATTACTGAGGAGAATCAAGAGGGCCACTAAATGTAACTGTGACTAACAATGTTCATGGCTGTGACTTTGAAAAATAAAATTTCAAATGTTTATTAAAAACTAAATAAATAGAACATTTACATTTTTCAGAAATGGTCACTTAGAAAATAAGATATGCCAACATTTCTCATTTCTAAATAGCATAAAA
Organism: Spermophilus citellus; assembly: GCF_964194105.1. Lineage (NCBI taxonomy): Eukaryota > Metazoa > Chordata > Mammalia > Rodentia > Sciuridae > Spermophilus > Spermophilus citellus. The sequence goes on along the minus strand of NC_138183.1, from coordinate 60,369,849 downwards.
ACCTATATAGAGTAAATCTAACAAATATGTATAGAATTTTTATAAGGTCACTATTAAATATTATTAAATTAAAAAATTATGAAGAACTTCAAAATAAACTGATTAAGTGGGATAAATATATAAATGGGCATATTAAAATAGAAGATATTATTTCATGTTATTTTCCCATGTTATTCTGTAAGTTTAGTGCAAATACAATTAATTATCTAAAATGATCTTTGTGAAGCTAAGCAAATATTCTAAAATTCATATGAAAATTAAACACAAATGAATAGTAGGGCATAAGAGGAATAAAAAGAAAACAATAAAATGAGGCTTATAGTATGGCTTGATTATTTGACCTATAAATATATTGATCACAGTGCCAAGGTCAGAAATATTAAAAATTTCATAAATGAATTTTTTATATTACATGGGTATCAAACTTTATCAACTGATGGGTAATAAAATATCTAAGAAATGGTATTTGGATAGCTGAACTTTAAATTGTATAAAATATCAATAGATCTCTACTTCAGACTTCACTAGAGTGTAACTTCTAGATAGTTAAGACAGAGGATTTAAGAAAAATATAAAATGTAGTTTTCAGTTCAGAGAAACAAAGTGCTTTGTGATAGATTTGACTAAATAAAAATTACTTTTTTCATGTGTGGCCAAACAAACTAAAAGTTTTCTGCACAGGAAAGATTGATAAACAAAATGCAAAGGCAGTCTATGAAATGGGAAAAAATGTTTGCCAATCATACACCTGATAAAGGGCTAACTTCAAAAATATATAAGCAATCAAACAAGTAAAATTTTTAAAAAATGTGATAAGTATTAAAATGAGCTGTTTTTGAATATACATTTTTTCAAAGACATACAAATGACACATAAAGGAAAATATGTTCTAGTTTCTAGTCCTTAGGGAAATGCAAATTAATCAAAATCACAAGACTTCGTCCATCTGTTAAGATGGCCATTATTAAAAGACAACAAAATACCCCAAATATTGGCACAGATGTACAAAAACTGGCAAACTTGTACACTGTTGGTGGAATACATAATGGCATACAGATAGTAGTATGGAAGTACCTAGAAAATTAAAAATAGAACTACCATATGATACAGAAATCCTACTTCTGGTTATTTATCCAAATAAATTAAAATCAGGAATTTGTAATATTAGCATTCTCATGTTCATTGCAGCAGTATTCACAACAACCAGGATGTGTACATAACTAGAATGACAATAGATTAAGGAATGCAATAAGAAAATATGGTGTATGCATGGAACATAATATTACTCAGCCTTATAAAAGAAATCCTGCAATATGCAACAATAACATGCAACAATAACATCCAAATCACAGCATATATATATATATATATATATATATATATATATATATATATCCCATTAAATATCATGATGAATATGGAGGACATTGTGTTAGGTGAGATAACTCAGTCGTAGAGGACAAATACTGCATGATTCTACTTTACACAAGGTCTGTAAAACAAACTTACTAAAGCAGGGGTGGAATTTCTGTCTTGATTACCAAGAGCAGCTAAAATAAGAATTGGGAATTGTTAATCAAAATGTAAGAAGTTTCAGTTATGTAAGATGATTAAGTTCCAGTGTTCTGTTATACAGCATTGTTTTTATAGTTGACAATACTACGTTAGGCACTTAGTTTAAAACTCTGGTAAATAGGTAGATCTCATTTTAAGTGCATTTATTTCAATAAGTTGAAAAGAAAAGAGAGTTGAGGGAGTGAGTCAGTGAGGTGGGAATGAGAGAGAGAGAGAGAAGGATGGAGGGAAGGAAGGAGGAAGGAAGGGGGTAGGAAACTATCTGGTTATCCTTTTGCATGTTTTGTGGTGCACCAACAATCAGCAATTAGAAATTTTAGTGTACAATCAATTATTTTAGCAAACTTCCAGGATATTATGAATTTCTTGCCATTATGAAATAGTTTTACATTCTTGGTTTTAGTCACATTTTTAATATCATTTAACAACTGATAATTAAAATCACTGAGTATCTTATCCTGTTCTATTAGCTACATGTTTCCTTTATTTGTGATGTCTTCTCATATTCTGCATACAATTCTTTTACCTTCTCATTGTTAAATTGTAGGAGGTTTTTTAATTTTTTTTTTTCCAGATGCTCGCCATTGTCAATTATCTGTGTTGCAAATATCTTCTCCCAGTCTTGACAGGCCTTTGACATGTCTGTCTCATTTGGTGTCAGGGAAATGCTGGCTTCATCAAAGAAATTGGGGAGGGTTTCATTTCTCGTTAATTTGTTGCAAGAGTTTGAGAAGATTTGGAATTAATTCGTTTTTAAATGTTTAAAAGGCTTCAGTTAGTGAAGCAGTCTGATTTTGGAAATTCTTTTTTTGGAGTTTTTGATTACTGATGTAATCCTCTTACTCATTATAGATCTGTTCAGTCTTTCTGTGTCTTAGTGTTTTTGTCTTGGCCAGTTGCATGTTTCCAGGAATTTATATTTTCTTTCTAGTTTATCCAGTTTATTAACATATATTTATTCATAGTAATCTCTTATGATTCTCTTTAGTTCTGTGGCATCAGCTGCTAAGTCTCTATCATTACTGATTTCTTTGAGTCTTTATGTTTGTGTTCTTAGTTGGTTTGCTTAAAAATTTGTTAATCTTCTCAGAAAAGCAGTTCAATCTTACTGATTTTTAAAATCTTTTTTATATACTCTATTCTATTAATTTCTGATCAAATATATTTAATTCCTCCTAATTTTGAGCTTAGTTTGTTCTTTTTTCTCCCAGTTCCTTGGGAAATAAGTTGAGATTTGTTTTACTTAAGATATTTTTAACATTACAAACCTCCTGTCAGTATCATTTTTGTTGCATCTCTTAAGATTAGGTATGCTGGGGCTGGGGATGTGGCTCAAGCGGTAGCCCGCTCGCCTGGCATGCGTGCGACCCAGGTTCGATCCTCAGCACCACATACCAACATGATGTTGTGTCCACCGAGAACTAAAAAATAAATATTAAAAAATTCTCTCTCTCTCTCTCTCTCTCTCTCTCTCTCTCTCTCTCTCTCTCTCTCTCTCTCTCCTCTCTCACTCTCTCTTAAAAAAAAAAAAAGATTAGGTATGCTGAGTTTTCATTTATTTGCCTCAAGATATTTTAAAATTTCCTTCATAATTTCTTTTTTGACTTCTTGGTTGTTCAAAAGTGTGTTGTTCAGTTTGCACATATTTGTGAGTTTTCCAGTTTTCTTCTGCTGTTGAATTCTAGTTTCATTCCGTAGTGGTCAGAAAAGATTCTTGGGATGATTTTAAATTTGTTAAACATATTAAGGTTTGTTTAGTGACCTAAAAATCTGTCCTAGAGAACTTGTTCTAAAAAGGAATCTATACTCTTCTCTTGTTGGGTGAATGTTTTGTCTATATCTGTTATTCCATTTTGCCTACAGTGTTGTTAAAGCCCTGTATTGGATTCCTGTCTGTTTTTTTTTTAATCAATTAGGAAAGTGGAGTTTCATACTATTAGTGTATTGTGCTAATTTCTCCATTCAGTTTCAATGTTTGCTTTAAGTATATAGGTGTCCAATGTTGAGAGCATGCATATTTACATTTTTATGGTAACTTAGAATTTCTATCAGTATATAATGTCAGATTTTGGATTAATATCTATTTCCTCTGATGTAAATGTAGCCATCTTACTCTTGTTTATTATATGCATGGAACATATTTTTCCATCCTCTCACTTTCAGATTGTTTGTGGCCTTAAAACTAAAACGAAACTTTTACAAATAGTGGAGTTGGATTGTTTCATAGAATCCCTTCACTCTGTCTTGAATGTCTTTTGATTGGAGAGTTTAACTCATGTACCTTTAATATAATTTTTTTTGTGGAGAGGGTACTGGGGTTTGAACTCAGGGGCACACAATCACTGAGCTATATCCCAGCCCTATTTTGTATTTCTAATATAGAGACAGGGTCTCACTGAGTTGCTTAGCATCTCACTTTTGCTGAGGCTGGCTTTGAACTCGAGATCCTCCTGTCTCAGCCTCAGGAGCTGCTGGGATTACAGGCATGAGCCACTCTGCCTTTTTTTTTTTTAAGGACAGTTTTAATAGATATGGTATTTTTAAAAAGTATTTATTATCTTTCAACACTTTGAAAATATCATTTCCTTTGCTTTAGAACTGCATGAATTGTGTTGAAATATGTACTGATATAGTCTTATGGATGTTAACTTGGAAATGTCAAGCTGATTTTCTATGTTGTTGACTTATGACAATTTAATTATAAAATATTGATTTCCTTAGAGTTATCTTATTTGTGGTTAAGATATTCCTGGATCTGAATGTCACTTTCTTTCTCCATGTGTAGTACATTTTTAGTAATTATTTCTTTGAATAATCTTTCTGCTTCTTTCTCTTTTGAGACTCTCATAATATGTGAATGGACCAGATTAAGGCCATGTCACAAATTCCTTAAATTTCTTCACTCTTTTTTCATTTGTTTTTCCTTCTCTTACTGTACACTCTGACATGATCATTGAATTCATTAGTTCTTTCTTCTGTTTGCTCTAATCTGCTTGTGAACTGAACTAAAATGTTCAAGAAACTTTCTTTTGTTTGTTTTGGAATTTTCAATCTCTTTTTGATGTTCTTCCTTTGTTCTTCTGAGCTCATTGTGCATATTTCTGATAGTTACTTTGATTTCTCTATGTGATAATTCATATATTTCAATTTCATTAAAATTGATTTCTAGAGATTTATTTTCTTCCTGTAGTTGTAGTTGATTCTTTTCACATTACTTCTTTTTCTTTGACTGTTTATGTTGATATCTATACATTAGGTAAAAAGTATTGCTTCTATCAGTCTTTATTGGCCTTGTACATGAGAATATTATCAGTCAACCATGCCAAAGATTCAGTGGGCCTCTCAAGCCCCTACAGTAGTCCAAACCAACATGTTTAATCTTAGTATTCTAGTTCTAAAGTGTCTGGAGTTATTCAGATGCTGTCACCACACCAAGACAGGTGAGAAAAAAATAGAAGAGAAAAAGGGATTCAGAGATCTCAGTCCATAAATGGCCAACTCCATTGCTCAGGGCTCAGGTGAGGCAGAACATCATGGTAGAAAGGTGTGGAGGAGAAAAACAGCTCATGATATGGTGATCAGGGAGAAGAGAGCTTTGCTTACCTGGGACAAAAATATAAGCCCCAAAGACACACCTCCAGGGACCCACATCTTTCAGACACATACTACCTGCTCCAGTTCCCACTCAGTCCATATATGGATTATACACTGAGTAGATTAAGACTTTCATAATCCAGTCATTTCACCTGAGGGCATTCTTGCATTGTCTCTCTCTGACTTTTTAGAGAACATAACATTCATCTCACAATATATATATATATATATATATATATATATATAAAACCCATTAAATATCATAGCTTACTCTCAGAACACTTAACATTAGCGTACATTTAGAAAAAAATTAATGTAATATGAAATGTATGTTTTATTAAAATGCTAAACACATTATAGAATTTTTTGAATGCTGTATTAAGAGTGAAAACAGAATTTTTGTTTGGGTATGCTTTCATTCCACTGTAAAGTCAAAATCAAGACAAATTAACATAAACCAGGAACTGTCTGCACATTGATATGATACAACAAATAGAATAGATATATTAATAAGACAGACACAAAGCAATATTTATAAATCTCAGTAATGAAAAAATAAGGTTTAGGAATAATATCTGTTGACATATATTATTAATTTAAATAACAAGCATCTGAAAAAATATCTTGTTATTCACTTACACAGTTAACAAACTATTTAACACATAAAAATTTGACACGAAACAACAACAAAAAATTCACGGTCCCTCGTTTTTCATCAAATAAAATAATTGGGCTGTACACATAGTAGGCATTGGAAATAAAGTTATTAAATAATTCTGACCCCTTAAAGAATTTATAGTCTAGTAGGAAGATAAAAAAGCAAAGAGAAAATCTTTTTTTTTTCATGTTAGAGCAGGGACCCTGGTGTTTTGTATAAAGAAGGGACCAGAGCTTTGTGGTCTATGTGAGTAGAGAATTGACATAATAAATTCACTCCCTCTTTCTTTCATTTTTGAGCCATTTGATTTTTTCTTTTACAATTTTTTATGGAAATTCCAGCATTTCAGTTCCTTTCTTGTAAACTACCATGGGTACAGTTTTCTTTCAACCAACAAAGCAATAGAGGTACTCCTAGCTTAGCTATTCAAGGTAATATGCTTTCAACTCAGTATCTCTGAGTTTGTCTCTTCCATATCAATAATTTGGCTTTATCCATTAGTTTTTCCTTTCCTTCATATAATTGATGCATAGTCATTCACAATTCATGCTCCCAATTTTATACAGTTATTAGACAGATAATATTTAAAACAGTATGTAATTATTTCAATGAGTACAGACCCTTATCCCAGTTCACATTTTGGTGATTATTAATCTTGCAGTGGTAGGTATCAGTTTGTTTCCCTGTGTTCTACTGGTATTTGAGCCTAGGTATGGATGTAGGAATAGTGACAGATGGTAAAGGTGGGTGTTAAGGAGGACTAGGATTCACCTGAAAGGCAATTGTCTCATACTTACTGATTATATTTTTCTATAAGAGGAGACAGAGGTGCCTGTGCTGGCAAGGGAGGTTTGCATATCGTGAAGAATGAGTAGAATCTTGACAAAAGTATGAATGAGGGAAATAATTCCATGGGGAAGGAAGACAGAGTATGGCTTGAAAGGATGATGAAGCAAAGTTAGTAAGAGAAACCCCACCTGTATTCAAGTACCCATTAATGTGGGAAAGTACAAGGCACAGATTGGTAGTGAGGACACTTGATGCCAGATGGCAAGTGTCCTTGTAGGCCCTATATAGGTTTTAGAGTTGGGGAAAAGAAATATTTTTGTATAGGAGAGACATATGGTCATATTAAAACTTTAAATAAAACACTCAGTCACAATAGGGAAGATTGATTTGAGGGGAAAATGGACTGGATAGCAACATTATACCAATACAAATTTTGATATTCATGATGCTAATAATTGGAAATAAATATTGCAAAAAATAAAATATGTATAATTGATTAAATGCAATGGAGAAGGAGTCACTTGCTGGTGAAATACTTAAATTAGGTATCACAGTGAAAAATATACCGAAATAGGAGTTAGAGAACATTTTATTCTGAACATGTTTACTATTTAAATTATTTGACCATGAACATGGAAATCAAAGCACATATAGAGTGACTCCTGTATGTCAATCTCTAGGAAAGACAGGAGAAAAACAGTATTAGTATACACAGCTGAAAACTAAGTAAAATCTAAGGTGTGGCTATTCCTCACTGGTGAGCTTGTGGCAAACATTTTAGAATGGACATAAATTTTCATGAAAAAATAGCAAGAATTTTTGTGTAAAGCACAATGGTGAATGAAGCGGAATGTCCACTGACAGTTGAATGGATAAAGAAAATTTCTCAAGTGTAGAAAATGGAATATTATATAGTCTTATAAAAAGGAAATGCCATTATTATATGCTACAGCACAGATTAAACATGAAACATAAAGCTAACAGAAATAAAAACAGTCATAAAAGGACAAATACTATATGATCCTACTCATACAAAGATGAGCCATTTTTCAAAAAGATTTCATCACTGAGAGATGTACAATTTATTTCACAAAAAGATATTTGAGGATCTGAATTTAAAACTCCTATCAAATTATGGGGGGAAAAAAGACGTAGTTGGACTCATCTGGCTGGAGAGAATGGTGAAGCTGCAGTGACAGTGGTACCTTGTCACCTATAAACAGAAGCCATGAGACCAGAGCAGAGGAATAAGAGTAGACTTTGAGATTTCTGGTAGTACTTCCTGGGGAAGACCTCCAAGAGTGTGAGTAAAGATGTGTGTTTCAGCATTTTTATAATGAAGAGCTCAATCCTTGGAAACAGACTGCTGGTTTGCACCTCTAGTTTGTCAATTGTGACTTTTGGCGAGCTCTTTTCTTTCTTTCTCTTTCTTTCTTTCTTTCTTTCTTTCTTTCTTTCTTTCTTTCTTTCTTTCTTTCATACATTTTGAAAACACCTATTTAAAAAAAACTCAGTTAATTTTACTTTTTAACTAATACATAAAAGAACATAAACTGTACATATTAATGGGTACCATGTAATGTTTATATATATATATATATATATATATATATATATATATATATATATATATATATAGTTTAATCAGTTAAGTGATTTATCACTTCTTTATAATGGATACATTCAAGATATTTTCTTATTTTTTAAACTGATACATGAAAATAACAACAAAAAATGCACCTACATTTGGGATATCATATGACGTTTTTGTACACATATACATTGTATAATATGGACAAGATTTTTAACCTCCAAATTCTTATTCATAAAACATGGACCATCCTAGTACCTATATTATAAAATTATGTTTATTTTAAACATATGTTAAAAGAGGTAATATAAGTAAAGAACTTACAGCAGTACTTGGAACCTACAGAAATATCATGTATTACTATTTTCATTTATATTTTTAATCAGAGAGCTTTGAGTTCATATGGGTAATAGTAAAATAATTGGATTCTTTTGTTGTTTGTGTGTTTGGCACTGGGTATTGAACCCAGGGGTGCTCTATCACTGAGTTATATCCCCAGCCTGTTTTATTTTATTTTATTTTTATTTTTATGCCAAGTCTTGCTAAGTTGTTAAGGCTATTCTTGCCTCAGTATCCCAAGTTGCTGGGATTACAGACCTGTGCCACCACATCTGACAAGTCTGTGTTTCTAGAGAACATAGAGTATTTGTAGAGAGAGACATCTTAGAATCAAGCTTAGTACAATTAGATAAAAGATACATGAAAGATTTAACAGTGGTAGAGACAAGTTCCTTATTATTAGCACATATGAGGGGCCTATGTTTTAACTATTAAAGTAGTAACTTCACAATGAAAACAGCATTTCACCAAGAACAGGAAGAATGGGTAGGGATTTCTAAAAGGTCTGGTTGTTTAAAGTCACAGTAGCCCAGGTCTCATAAATATTAGAGGCTATTGTGGCCTCGGGAATGTAGCTGAATTTTAGAATGTAGGGATGAGCTGTGGGAGAGGGTACTTGCCTGTAATCCTAGTGACTCAGGAGACTGAGACAAAAGGAATTTAAGTTCTAGATGACGCCAACCTCAGCAACTTAGTAAGATTCTGTCTCAAAAAATAAAATAAAATAAATGACTGGGAGTGTACCTCACTGTTAAGTGCCCCTTAATTCAATCCCCAGTACCAAACACATAAGTGAATACACACACACACACACACACACACACACACACACACACAAGTAGAGATGGCAGAAATGCAAAGCTTATACCAATGGCTCTCAGAATTTACTGTTCAGAATCACACTCAATTTTTTTTAGAATATTCAGTTGTACAAATTTCTCTTTCCTTTATGAGATGCTGATATAGTAAGCTGGGAAAAGTTCAATGGTTAAAGCCAGAATCTCTGATCCCCACCAAAGTTTGTGAAATGGTGATTTAGAGCAGTGGTTCTCAACTTCAGTATGTACCAGACTCTCCTGGAGAGATTGCTAAAGGACAGACTAATGTGCAGCCCCATTGTTTCTGATTTAATATCTCTGGGTGGAGTTTGGAATTTAAATTTCCAAAAAAGCTCACCTGGTAAGGTTAGATTTATGTAAAGACCATATTTTGAGAACCACCATTGGGAGCACTGAATTATGCAATCACTAGAGGATACTACTAAAAATATCTACACACAGATCCCAGGTCCAGTACGTACCCTTTTTCTGCCCTGCCTTCAACACACTTTCACTTCTTCTTCTCATATACCCTAGAGAGGGAGATGTGTAGCTTGAAAGCACTTTTCGGGTTAAGGTGTTAGAAAATCAAATGTGATGCCATACGTGGAAATGCTTTGTCACAGTAAAGGGCAATATGTATGAATTATACTAATTTTGTTTCCAACAGTGCACTATTAGTGCTCAGTACAATCTCAAGTTCAGAAACAATTCCTGTGTAGTCCAAGTTGCCAAACTACCTATTTAGAATGAGAGAGGGGGGAAAAATAGAATGTCAATACATTTTAGAAATAGCTCTTGAGTATCTATTCTTAGGCTTATTCCTATAACTGTAGGTTTGTATCATACATTCTGTGTTAGTCAGTGAACAGCAGCATTTGATAACTGTGTGCCCTTGTATGCCTATTCACCTGATATTTAGAACTACTTTAACCCAAAACATATTAGACCCTGAGTGTGCTTAGTAAAGTGGGAATTGTTTTCACAAGTACTAAATGATAAAATGTTGATAGAAAAACTGAAGTAGCTCACATTCTGCAATCATTATGGAGAGTTCAGTGGGAAAAAAGGGGTGCAAACAGCACCCTTTCAATTATTACCTACTGAATAAAAGCAATTTTCTGTGATACCTGAAAGGAGGTAATTATGGGGTGGAATAAGTTCTTTCTTCAGAAAGCCCCTCCCAACAAAATGAGAATGTATAGTGAACTTTCTTAAAAGGTGTCAGCTGGAGATGGTCATAGTATGAGGCTGTAACTGTAGTTTCTTCAGTTCTAGTAAAAAAAAAGGAAAAAAATAAAATAAAATCGGCTCCTTGAACCTTATGGTAACTATGTTTTGTACAAAATAAAAAATAAAACCATCACCTCCAAAACAAAGAACTACTCTGGTCTTTAACACTGTCTTATAAAACAACATCCAAAATATAGCTTCTTTAAAAACATCTTGAATTAGAAGAATAAATCTTTCAGAATCCCTTGTCTGTTGTGTAAGTATTTCATATCTGTTTTGAGAAGGTAGGAGTGGAGGAAGAGTGCCTGTAACAGAGGAAATAAATGCTCAAAGAGTTGGAGACAGGCCAGGGAAACAAGCAAGCTCTATATACCATCACTGATCAATTTGCCCTACCATTAAATGTACGACATTTCATAAGCTTTGTTGTTTTAACTCTTATCAAGTGGAAATTTTAGTGTATATTTGATGAATAATTATGGAATTTTATTTGATTTTGGGTGAGTATATAGTAAGTAGGATGATTAGGAACTAGAAAATAAATAGGAGTTATGATCTTGCTTTTAAAAATAATTACAGTTAAAATCAGACATTATCATTTCCATGCTTGAGGAAACTCACTTTGAAATAGATAGAAAAGAGTAATTATGTTAATGGCTTGGTTCCCATATATTAAAGTGGCAAGGATTGGGTAAGCTATCAGGAAATAAGGAAGCCAAGTCATTTAGAGCAGAAGCCATTGTAGAAGATTGCAAATGTAAGAATAAGGGCAAATGCAAGTAGATTAAATCTGGCTAGGTTAAGAAGCGTAACTATTGGCAACTGTATCTAGGAGAAATGAGCTAAACATAATTATGACAAATTAAAATGTTAAGCAAGATATATTTGTTGGAATCTTGTTTTAAAATTATTTATGACTTTTTTCATTCTATAATAAATGGATATGTCCATTTACATTCATATATATGACATCTTGAAAATAACCCCTTGTTCATTATCATTAGAAAGGCAAAATAAATTTGGCAAAAAACTATTAGTAGTCACATAGTCCAACTTTGGCCCCATTTCCAATTTCTCTGTTAGAAAAGAGTAAGGATTCGTCTTCTGTCTTCTTTTTACAACAAGGAGCACAAAACTTGAAAAATTCACAGTATATTCTTGTCATGTTATATCAAAAGTTTGTCTGATTCTGTGATATATAGAGAAGATAGTCAAAATGACCAGCAATTCAACACTGAGTTCTTCTCTTTCATTGAGTTAGACTAGCAGAATATTTATTGTGTACTTGGATCACAATTGCTTAGTTCCATACAGCATCACCTACTCTGAGATATTTTCTAATGTCAGATCCTTTGCTTTTGCTACAGGCTATTACAAGAAATAGCTATGGGGTAATGAGTTTTTCACTCATGACAAAGTTTTGGTAAGGAGTATGGAGGATGGAGTATATTCTTATATAAGAAATAATCAGGTGAAAAAAAAGTTTTTTGGAATTTTATTCTGGAAATAACTATTTCTTCTAAGTAACACGTTTTCTTCAGAAAAAGTCCTATGTAACTTTTCTCCAAGGAAATAAAGCAGAATGGCCAAGAGAATATTCTGGAAACTGGTTCTATAACTTTTATTCGAGATGAGGTCTAAGTAAGGGTGTGTTTTCAGTGTTTACTTAACCTTTTATGAGGTATAGAATCAGCTTAAAACAAAAGACCCAGAATAGCAAAAACAATTCTAAGCAGGAAGTGTGAATCAGGTGGTATAGTGATACCAGATTTCAAACTATATTACAGAGCAATAGTAATAAAAACAGCATGGTACTGGTACCAGAACAGGCGGGTGGACCAATGGTACAGAATAGAGGACACAGAAACTAATCCACAAAGCTACAACTATCTTATATTTGATAAAGGAGCTAAAAACATGCAATGGAGAAAGGATAGCATCTTCAACAAATGGTGTTGGGAAAACTGGAAATCCATATGCAACAAAATGAAACTGAATCCCCTCCTCTCGCCATGCACAAAAGTCAACTCAAAGTGGATCAAGGAGCTAGATATCAAATCAGAGACTCTCCATCTGATAGAAGAAAAAGTTGGCTCCAATCTACAGATTGTGGGGTCGGGCTCAAAATTCCTTAATAGGACACCCATAGCACAAGAGTTAATAACAAGAATCAACAAATGGGACTTTCTTAAACTGAAAAGTTTTTTCTCAGCAAAGGAAACAATAAGAGAGGTAAATAGGGAGCCTACATCCTGGGAACAAATTTTGACTCCTCACACTTCAGATAGAGCTCTAATATCCAGAGTATACAAAGAACTCAAAAAATTAGACAATAAGAAAACAAATAACCCAATCAACAAATGGGCCAAGGACATGAACAAACACTTCACAGAGGAGGACATACAATCAATCAACAAGTACATGAAAAAATGCTCACCATCTCTAGCAGTCAAGGAAATGCAAATCAAAACCACCCTAAGATACCACCTCACCCCAGTAAGATTGGCAGCCATGATGAAGTCAAACAACAATGAGTGCTGGCGAGGATGTGGGGAAAAGGGTACTCTTGTATACTGCTGGTGGGACTGCAAATGGGTGCGGCCAATTTGGAAAGCAGTATGGAGATTCCTGAGAAAGCTGGGAATGGAACCACCATTTGACCCAGCTATTGCCCTTATCGGACTATTTCCTGAAGACCTTAAAAGAGCACACTACAGGGATACTGCCACATCGATGTTCATAGCAGCACAATTCACAATTGCTAGACTGTGGAATCAACCCAGATGCCCTTCAATAGATGAATGGATAAAAAAAATGTGGCATTTATACACAATGGAGTATTACGCAGCACTAAAAAATGACAAATCATGGAATTTGCAGGGAAATGGATGGCACTAGAGCAGATTATGCTTAGTGAAGCTAGCCAATCCCTAAAAAACAAATACCAAATGTCTTCTTTGATATAATGAGAGAAACTAAGAACAGAACAGGGAGGAAGAGCAGGAAGAAAAGATTAACATTAAACAGAGACATGAGGTGGGAGGGAAAGGGAGAAAAAAATGGAAATCACATGGAAATGGAGGGAGACCCTCATTGTTATACAAAATTACATATAAGAGGTTATGAGGGGAATGGGATAACAAACATGGAGGGAAATGAATTACAGTAGATGGGGTAGAGAGAAAAGATGGGAGGGGAGGGGAGGGGGGATAGTAGAGGATAGGACAGGTAGCAGAATACAACAGTCACTAATATGGCAGTATGTAAAAATGTGATGTGTAACTGATGTGATTCTGCAATCTATATTTGGGGTAAAAATGGGAGTTCATAACCCACTTGATTCTAATATATGAAATATGAGATGTCAAGAACTTTGTAATGTTGTGAACAACCAATAAAAAAAAAAGAATCTAAAAATACTGGAAAACTTAAAAAAAAAAAAAGAATCAGCTTATCCCCTATTGTGTTTGCTATTTAAAGGGTAAATTCACACTTTATCTTTAAAGAATATGGCTCCTATCAGTTTCTTGACTCATCTTATTAGTTAACAAGTTAAAAACACATCAAGCTTCTATATTAAATTAACAATATTTTATATAATATATATTTTTTTCTAATTTACTCTACCCACAATATTTCCCACCATATTTTCAGGGCTTATAATTTTTTTTTCTCAGAAAGTTTGCTTCATATATTTTCAAATCTATGCAACAGTGAGAACTACCATATACATATTTACACCATATTATTTCTCTGGACCTAGAAAAGCAGATGAATGTTATTTAAATCCAATTCCCTACTAGAATTCTATACAGACTATCTACACTATCTGGTGCCCTTACTATGAAATTTTATACCTTTTCAGACTGTCAATTTGTGTTATAACTCTGTGTACTCTTTATAACTCATAGTTATATCACCTTGTAATGAATATCTAAATATGTTTCTTAGCAGTCTTCTAAATATTGAAAGGTAATTGTTTTGTACACAATAAAGCTATGGTATTAATGGATTTGCTTTTTTTCCCTGCCTGGAATACAAATTCATAGATGAAGATTATTGCTTGGAGCCTTCTCATTTTCCTGCCTCTCTTTCATTTTGATGCTTATAATACTCAAAATTTAGGGCATTAAATTAATAGTTTATACTATTGTAATAAAATAATATATTTTGTAGGTTTACAAAACATTTTGTAGGGTTCTGAAGAGAAATTATTTTTTTTTCACAAAGATGATTTAAAAAAAAAACTTTTGAAAGAATAAGGTATTTCTCCTCTGAAATAATGTCTTACAAGTATAACTAAGGCTCTCCTATATTAATTTTCTTATTTTGTTTTTATATCTATATTTTTGTGTAAGACACTCAACAAATTCTAACATGATTTTACTAGAATATTTTAAATAAATTTTTGTGTGTAATAAATTCATAATGTAGTATGCATTCAATGTAGGTTACATACAATGGATCAAAATGATATCAAGTCTGGCTTTAGAAAAATTCAAGAAACATATTTTTTTATTTTTTTAATTTGAAAACTAGATTTAGATTACCTTGAAATATAACAAACATTACATATATATCAAGGTCACCTCAGTGCTTCCACCAGACAATCATCAACTACATTACCTGTTAAAAGGATTTGGTAAAACATCTTAGCCTGATAGCCAAGGAACAAAACCAGGGACCAAATAAAATTTTAATCACTCCCAGGCCTTTGAGTATATGGCAGTTGACCTCTAAAATCTAATGGGAAGAGAATTCTTTACATGTGTGAGGCCTTCTTTCATTGGTCAAGATTTGCCCTAAAGTGCTATGTTAGTCAGCTTTTCTTTTTTTGTGACAAATATCAGAAAAACCACATAGAGGAGGATATTTTTATCTTGGCTTATGGTTTTAGAAGTTTCAGTTTATGGTTATCTGTTTCCATTGTTTCGGGGTTGAGGTGAGGTGGAATATTATAGTAGAAGGGCCTAGAAGATGAAAGCTGGTTAATTTATGGAAGCCAGGAAGGAGGAGGTGGGTGGGTGGGAGAGGGAGTAGGGAGCTATGTAGGTAGGTAAAGTATATAAGACAAAAAAATAGGCATCTTTCCAGGGCACGCCCCCGGTGACCAACTTCCTCCAGCCATGCCCTACAGGCCTACAATTTCCACCACTTCCTAGGAGTCCCTTCAACTGTCAATGTATTAATCCACTGAAAAAATCAGAGCCCACAAGATCCAATTGTTTTCCAAATGCACCCTCCCCACTATCTGAACATTGCTGATTTTGGAACTAAGTCTTGACCACATAGGACTTTGAGGAACTCTCAGATTCAAACCACAACAAACTCAGTCTTAATCAATCATGCTTGAAGTCAGCAAGAGTAAGGAACAAGGCTATAGGCTAGGATAAGTCAGTGACTTAGATTTTGATCTAAGATTTGCATATAAAACTCAATATCTTGCCTTATTTCATAATTTTTAATGTTTGGTGCCTATTAGCCTTGTCACATTGACATCTCAGATTCAATGTGTCTAAAGCAATGAATAATCTTCACTATTCTCCTGCATTCTCACTTGATTTCATTATAAGTGATGGGTCATTTCCAAATTTTCCCACCTCAGAAATATTCCCTTTCACTTTAAACTTCATATCCAAGAGATCATCAAATGCTATAGTTCCAATCCTACAAATGTCTTTAGAATTTATAAATTCTTTTTCTTTTCTTCAATTATTTCTACTTTTCATTATTTCTTTCAATTGTTTCTTAATTGTATTCTGACTTCAACTTTCTGTCAGCATAAATACTATTCTAAAAATATCTGTTTTTCTGCATAAAGTCGTATAGTATTCCTTATTCTACTTGTTTGAACATTCATCAGGATAGTGTCATGAAATTTCTGACTAGTCTGTTGGTTTTTCTATGGTATCTTCTACTGTTTTCCCCTAAGTACACTGTGATTCAACAATAAATACCTATTTGATATTTCCAAGTATACTATCCTTTCTTGTACTTAGTTGCTTTTACATATGCTATTATCTCTGCTAGGAAAGATCTTAATTCAAATTCTTTATCCATTCATCTATTGATGGATACCTAGGCTGGTTCCATAGTTTGGCTATTGTGAATTATGTGTCCTTTGTTTTCTCCCTTATGCAGAATCTACATAGGAAAAAGGAAAATAAATGTATGGGTGGATCTTCTAAAAATCAAAGGGAGATCAGTAGAGGAAAGGGATCAAATGATGGGAGGTGGGGAAGAAAGAGGAAAGTACTAGGAGTGATATTGGCCAAAAAATATTGGTATATTGTGTGCCTGTACAAATATGTAACAATATGTCCCATCATAATGAGCATCTATAATGCTCCAATAAAAATGAGGGAAGAAATAGGGAGGAATAAATGAACTCTAGATAGGGCAGAGGGGTTGGAGGGGAAGAGAGGGGGCATGGGGTTAGAAATGATGGTGGAACGTGATGGTCATCTTTATCCAAAGTAACATGTATGAAGACAGGAATTAGTGTGAATATACTTTGTATACAACCAGAAAATATGAAAAATTGTGCTCTATATGTGTAATAAGAATTATAATGCATTCCACTGTCATATATAAATAAAAAGTTGCAAAATGAAAGGAAAACAATCTTTATTCCCTATGAAGCTGTTCTCTGTTTTCCAAGATCCAATATCTGTATCACTGTTGGGAATATACTTGGATATGATTGTTTAAATTGAATGTCCTCCAAAAGCTCATGTGAGGAAGACTTGGTCCCAGTGCAGAAATATTCAGAAGTGGGTCATTAGGGAAGCAATCAGATCATAAGTATTCTGATCTCCTCAGTGAATTACTCTATTGATAGCTGAATGGCCGAATGGACTCTTGAGAGGTGGTGGGAACTGTAGGCATGTGAGACATGGCTGGAGGAACAGGATCACTGAAGTTAAGCCCTTGGAGGTTATATCTTGTGTCTTCCCACCAACCCCCACCATGATCTCCTTCTCTGTCTGCTTCCTAGCTGTCATGAGCTGAACAGCTTTCTTCTGCCATACCCACGTCCCATGATGTTCTGCCTAACCCTAGGCCCAGAGCAATGAAGCTGATCAATCATGGTTTCAAAGCTCTGAAAGTGTGAGCCAAAATAAATTTTTTTCTTTTTTAAGTTGTTTATGCCAAGTATTTTTGTCACGGTGGAAAAAAGCTGACCAGCACACTGACCACCCTCTACTTCCACAAATTTCCTTCCCTCATTTGGACCTCTGACATATTCATGATCAGACATTTTGGCACTCTCCCTTTAGTGTTTATTCCTTTAGCAAAGGAATGGGTAAATGTGCATTTTAAATGTGTTTTCCTTAAAACCCTAAATTTGAATGCTGAGGTCATGCCTTATTAATATTTATATTCCCAGGACATGGTACTAGTGGGATTTCAATTCCTTTCTCCAGTTTTCCTCCTCTCCATTCAATTCATGGTGAAGTCTCTTTCTACACACAGATCTTTTCATATTATTCCATCACTTAAAAACCTTAATTAAGCCTTCATCATAACAAATACGTTATGAAATCCTTAGCATGACACAAGAGGCCCTTCAATATTTGGCCGAAAATCATCCCTTCTCACCCTTGGCATATCTGGAATAGTTTCCCAAATACACCATCTGTTATCAAAAACATCTCTCTTTATGCTATTCAACTCTGTCTCGTTCATCTTTGCATTGTTAACATCTAGAAAGTTGCTTAGAAAACAGGGATACTAAATGAGTATTTGATTAAACAAATAAATGAAAGACTCAGTACTGTGCCAGGCTACACTATTATACATGTGAACAATGAATAGTTATAACAACATATTTCTACTTTCAAACTGAAAACTCACCATTTTCATGGAATTGAAATTTTGACAACATAGGAAATTCTACCAAAGAATCCTAAAGTAATGATAGAAGCAAGGATAAATCATTAATTGAGAAATGTTTCCTTTGAGGTACTTGTGAGATTTCAGAGAGTTTTAAAAGTTAAATCATCTTTTAGCCTAAAAACAATATTCTTGTGAATGTTTTCTTTTCTGACATGTTATAGATACAAGAAATGAATTCTTATTTAGTGAGAGAACAAAGAAGCAAATTTTAATGTATTGTGAGTAAAAATGTAATGTTACTTTTCTGCATAAAATATTAATTATAATATCGATTTTTATTTTGTTATACAGTACCACATGTTTCCATGTCATATGTCTCATACCAAATTCACTATAGTTTCTATCTGCTTTTTGATGCCCAGAAGATGTTTTTCTTCCATTCTTGTGAAAGCATCCTTCTCCCATACATCATTCCTCAACTTCATGAGCAGATCTGTAACTTATTAAGTAACCAACACATTACATCTCTCTGTTGACATGGATGGCTCAGGTTTGGGAATTTTGCCACAGAAGGTGTGATCATAGTATATAGCAGATTTCTTGCTCATATTAAAGAGTTATTTTTTCTGTTTCTTATTAAAATTCCATGAAGCAATTTTCTTATCTGAATGAGAAAATGTGTCAAAGATATGGTATCAAAGAAAGAAAAGGAATATGTCTCCAAATGTTTTACTTGATACTAGGATGTTTATTCATAATCACACTTTAACAATATGAAACCAGTAAACTTGTGTTTGTTGATTTAAGATGATGGTGATCCAGATTTTGAAAAGCAAGTTGTTCAAACCATAACAAGTCCCAAAAAATAAGGTACACACTAAAACTTTGTGCAATGTAATATAGACAATGCAATAAACAAAGCACTATAAAAACGGGTGGTTGTCTTTTTCTCATATTAATTGAAATTTCAATATTTAGTTTCTCACCATTAAGTATGAAATCAGCTTTATTTTGTTTTTATTTTATAGATTCACTCTAAATTGAAGATGTTCCCCATATTTCTAGTCTAATGATAGTTTCTATTGGGAATTGGTTTTGGATTTTGGCAAGTAATCTTTACCTTATGGTATTTTCATGTAGTTTTTTGCATGTTATTGTTATGCATTACATAAGTTGATTTTTGGATATTCTGATTTTTATACTAGGGATAAATCCAATTTGGTTATTATTGATCATCTTCCTTTGTAAATACACAACGTATACTATATCCTTGCATGCTAAAAATTACTTCTTTTTGATGAACGAAAATAACATCATATTAAAATATATAAATAAAAATAACAAATAAAAAAATAAAAATAATAGATCAGAATGCATTTAGATATTAAAGTTATAAGTATTAAATAGCATTTTTAAAAAATTATATTGAAAGAATCTATGTAAGCAAAAAATAGTAACCGATTTCAGACTTTTATAACAAAATAGGATGGTAAGTTTTGATGCAGGAGGTTTTCAACATAATAAAAATCTTATAACAAATCCTTAAAAACTGAGCTTTTATTTTTAGCTACTGAATGAAAAGTTCTGACCTAAAATTATCTCTCTTCTCTAAAACCCATTTCATGAACCTCCATTTTTTTCTTTTCTGTTTTACTTCTAACTGAATTTTTGTGGATGACTGAGCTCAGATGGTTATAAGAACTTTGTACAAGAAACCTGTGTGAAGGAAACACACACACACACACACCACAGAAGGCAAATGGAGAATAATTTAGTTGTTATCTTCTAATCAGTTCCCCTTCTGAGGAGAACTGAGGACAAAACTGTAAATGACTCTAGACTACAGCATAAGTGATTTAAGATAACCATACGGAAGATTTCCCTGATGGGCAATGGCTGTTAAACACTGAAATTGAGTTCCAAAAAAAGAGGTTGTAGAACAGACTAGAAAAGGATTATCTTTAACATGATGTAGCTTACCAATAATTTTTGGAATGATAGTTCTGCTAAATAAAAATTGTGTGTGTGTGTGTGTGTGTGTTTTGGGGATACATAACACAAAATTTTCACTTCTTAATTTCTCTCTGTTTATTTTGGAACTGGAGATTGAACACAGAGGTGCTTAACCACTGAGACACATTTTTATCCCTTTTTAATATTTTATTTACAGACAGGGTCTTGCTGAGTTGCTTAGGGTCTCCCTAAGTTGCTGAGGATGACCTTGAACTCGTGATGTTCCTTCCACAGCCTCTCAAGCCACAGGGATTCACTCCTCACTGAACCTATATTTTAAGTTCTCATATTCATGCTATATTCCTTAAAAAAATAACTGCAAAATGAACATAGCTTAAGGTCACTTTTTTGATATTGTTGGGTTTTTAAAGTTTTATTATAATGTCTAAAATATTATTTTAAGTATACCTAATACATTTTATTTTAAATATCTTTAGCTGTAAATTTTACTACTGCCATGGTTTAGATATGAGATGTCCCACAAAAACTCATGCATGAAACAATTTGAGAAAGCTTCCAAATGAAATGTTTGTTTGGGTTATGAGAGTATTAACCCAATGGTGCATTAATCCACATGAATGGATTAACTAGGTGAGAACTGTAGGCAGGAAGGGTGTGGTGGAAGGAGATGGGTCATTGGGAGGGGGGTATATGCCTTTGGAATATATATTTTGTTCCTGGTCAGAAACACTCTCTTAGCTTCTTGGTAGCCATGTCCTGCTGGCCATGACCTGTTTTTCTCCATCACACTCTTCTGCCATGATTTTCTGCCTTACCTCTGACCCAAAGCAATGGAGTCAGTTATTTATGGACTTAAATCTCTGAAACTGTGAGCCCCAAATAAATGTTTTATACTCTAACAATTGTTCTTGTCAGGTCTTTGGGCACAGTGATGAAAAAGCTGACTAAAGCAGCTATTATGTAAATGAAAACAATACTTTTAAAATAATGCTTTCAGATTAGTCCATTTTCCATTACTATGACAAACTATTTGAGGCTGGATAGTGTAAAAAAAAAAAAAGATTTATTTAGCTCAGAATTTTGGAGACTGAAATAGTGAACACTGTGGTGCCAGCTCTGGTGAAGGTCCACTTGGCTTAGTCACATCATGAAAGAGGGCATCATGGTGGGAAAATGTACAAGAGGGATATATCACAAGTCAAGACAGGAAACCAAAGTGCAGAGGTATTCTTGCTCTTTTATAACACAGCCCCTCAAGAAAACTAAACTAGGCTCCCATGAGAACTGTGTAGATCTCTTCCTAAGGTGATACCCTTCCCCTAGGCTTCACCTCTTAAAGGGTCCACCACCTTTTAATCACCACACCAGGGACTGAGCTTCCAACACAAGAATCTTTGAGGAACATACTTGAGCCATATCCAAATCATAGCAACTAATAATTTACTTTTTTTATTTTTGAAGATTTTAAAAGATATATTTACTCCCAAATCCATATTTATAATGGATTACAGTCATAGATGTATTCTTGTTTTCTTAGAGAGTAACATTTGGATAAAAGGCAAGCCAAATATTAATATGAAAATTATAAATTATCTGGATAAGATTATTCTTTAGCTTTGTCCAGTTTCCATTTCTTTTTTTTCTTTTTTAATTTTTAATATTTATTTTTTTAGTTGTAGTTGGACAAAATACTTAATTTTATTTATTCATTTTTTTTCTGATGCTGAGGATTGAACCCAGGGCCTCATATGTGCTAGGTGAGTGCTCTAACACTGATCCACAACCCCAGCCCACAGTTTCCATTTCTTGTGATTGGAAATGACATTTCAATCAAACTGGTGATTATAATCACCTCCTCTCAGGACTCCTGTTCTGAGGGGATGAATGGATAATAGTTTGAGAAGCATATACTTCAGTGTTATCACTACCTCTGAACAGTTCTCCTCAAAACAACTTTCTTTTTCTTAAGGTTGCTTACTTTCTTGCGGATTTTCCAAGGTTTCTTATGGATGGACTCTATCAAGTACAGCAATCTTCTACCTATATGCTTTGTGCATCGTTATTTGTTTGCTTAGACATGAGCATAAATATTTTTGAAGTCTGCTATAATAGAAAGTTTAGAAAAAAAGGTGTTTTGAGACAATGTTTTAAGCAATGTCTTTTTTTAAAGAAATGTTTTTCTAAGGAAAAAGTAGAATATTTTAATAGCAATGCTGTTTGCATTGCATTTTTTAATAACAATACCTTTTTGGTATAGCTGAGAAATGAGATCTTTTAAAAATTTTCTTAAGGGGAATGAGCAATGAAATGTCAGCAATTAAACAAATTTTCTAGGAAAGGAGAATAGATAGAGATGTCATATATTTATAAGCTTTGAAATCAACTCTAATATATTGAAAATGAAGAAAATACTCAAGAATGGATTTTTTTTGCAGAAATACTACAGTTCATTAGGCAAACACAAAGTTTACCAATACATGGGAGAAAAATTCTGGAATTAGAAAAGTGGAGTTAGTAAGAAATTTTAATAATGAGTAATTTACTGAGATTCATCTGATGAGACTCATCACCTGTTGCTCGTTTCTCTGTCCAATTTCCCTCCTTCCATCCACTCTCATGCAAACAAAAAATTCTCCAAAGGTTTATTTACAAGTAATTTCCAGGCTAAGTGGGATTCAGTTTACATGGTTACACTGAGAACAAAATAATTAGGAGTAAATCCATAAATTTAAGGAAAACTACATTTCTATCACTCTTAAACATCGTGAATGTGGCATAATAATGATTTTAAAAATCTGATAAATCTTCTCCTCCTTGAACTTGTTCTAAAATCAGCAAGTTATACAAGGGATTTTTTTTTCCTGCTCTTTTCTTTATGGGGATATTCTTATTTAATTGTGACTCCTTCTACCTGGAAAATTATTTTTCTTCTAAATCCACCATTTTTAGGCTATCTTTACTTTGACATCTAATACAGCCTGGCCCAATTCATACATGACTTCATTTCATCCAGTTTTAGTGATTATAAAATGCTAGATAATTTGCTAATTCTAGAGCTATAGAGCTGTAAATAAAGCTATAACTCATGGTTTTCTTGTAAAGAACTTAGGTGCAGTATGTGGGATGGATACATCAATAGGAAATAATACAACCAAGGGGGTAAGATGCTAGCACAGGTAACTAGAAGCAATAGGAAAGAAACTAAAATAAGGGCACATCTTACAAGACCACTAAAAGGAAATGTACCTTGATCTAAAATAGTACATTAAAAGGAGTGAGAAGAAATACTAATGTATTGTATTGGAAAGAAGGAGTAAGGGATATACCAATGCTTGGCAAGAATGGAGATCCATTTTGTTTAGTTTTTTGGTTGTTGTTGTTGTTGTTGTTGTTTCCCCATAGGAAACACAGGTAATTTGCTATAGATTTATCTCATTGCAAGTGCACAAGTTTTAGAGACAATGTTGGAAGGGTAGGTGAAGAATGATTCTTGCTTTGGACTTTGCAATATGAACTAATTAAAGGACTTTGGACAGGGATGTGATACTCTATTTATCAATTGTAATACCTTGCTAAATTGTATATCTTTGCTAAGCATCACCTTTTTAATCTGAAAATTAAAAGGATATTAATTACTAAATTCAATAAAGAAAATATTCAGAATGGATTGTTGTGAAATTAAGGAATGTAAGCATTCCAACACCAGTCTCTGGAATGTCATTATCCATTTCTATAAAGAACACGGTGATAGTTGTCTCTCTATCATAATTCTTCTCTCTCATGATAACTCATTCTCTCCCTAAGCATAGGGAGACAGCACCCATGCTGGGAGTGAATTAACATGCACATTTATGTGCTTAGGAAAGGAAACATCATTTCAAAATAGCTATTTCAAAGGAAGGGCATGTATGGCATGAATTGTATAGCTTGATCTAAAAATCCAAGCATAAATAGTGTTTCAAGAAACCTTAATTCTGCTGTTTTGTTATACAAGTACAGGAATGATATGTTTGCTCGAGCTATCCTGGTGAAGAATGCTTCCTAGCACTGAGCAGATATAAAAATATCTTTATAGGTAGATAGATTGTTAGTTTCCAAGTCTGCTTGTCAGGTTGAATGATATTTAAGTGTGAAGCTCAGCCGTGAAGTTGTTCACATTACCAGTTTCTCTTTCTTGCCTATAATTTTCACAAGTCAAAGTCAATGAACCAGATAAATGAAAATGTGGATGTGTGCGTTTGCATATGTGTACATTTTGTTCCCTTTCCTACAATATCTTCTTCTCTCATTGATTTATTCCGCTTAAATTAGTGCTGAAAACCACAAAGACTGAAAAATGCTTTCTCATAAACACTTTTTGCTTGACTCCAAATTAGGCTTTGAAGGAGAAAAGAACATTTTCAAATGCTTTCAGAAAAGGAAGATTCCTGTGTGGAAGCTTTAATATTTTTTTCAAAGCTATGCCTAAGGAAATGTTCAGAAAATTAGCAACTGGACAGGACGGTTGAAAGCATCTCCCTTGTGGAACATGGCATTAATTTCAGGCAAATTTAACTGTGTGATTGAGTGGTGATTAAGCAGTGTAGAGACTGCTCGTCGAGGGTTAAAATAATTTGTAAGGCTTAATTAATTGCTACAACAACTGATAGCCCTGTCAAATTGGCAAGTAAGTTCATTGATCTTAAAATTCAGCTGAGCTCGAGAAAGACTGACAAAATAATTTGTAGACTGTGACAGAGAGAGACAGCTAGAGATAAGTAACGAGGGTGAAGGTAAAGTAGAGAATATACCCCCAGAAGAGATAAAACAGGATGGCATTTTCAAAGGAAATATGTCTACATTTCTCTAGAGACCCCAGGAACCAAATACCTATCCTTCTCATGTATTGTACATGAGGAAATTCTTTTGTACTTTAAATGACTTCCTACTTTTCAGTTTATACAGAGCACATAATAAATAGATCAGATTCTGTACCAAACTCGTTTAATTTCAAGTTTTGAAAGTAGAAATATACACACATTTGGACTGAGCTTAAGGAATGAAGTGCCTTCTTTTATATAAGCTGACAAATCTCAGGCTTCTATGTGACTCTCCCAAGGATGGAATAAGTTGCTGCATTCCTCTTTTTATGTTAAGGTCAAATGGATATATTTTGTGCTGTACTTTGGAATCTTTTTTGGAATCTTCCTGGTACCCTAAGAGAAGTCCACCCCTTATAGGTGATCTCTTACCTTTCATTGATAGAATGAGTAACAAAGGGAAACAAGGGACAATTTCCCCACTTCTCCCAAGATTTATAGAAGCCAGTTCTTGACCTAAATGTCTGAGTTATAGCACAGCAGTTCTAATCATTTTAGCTACACCTATAATCTGCAGCAATCCTGAAGCCCAGTTTGTTAGGGAAAGCATTACATCATCCACAGAGAAGGCAAAATGAATCACATGAGCCATGTTACATTTGGAAGATTTGCAATAAGCCATGGAGTACATAAACAGTAATGAACTTGAAAACAATAATTAGAAAGGAGAGGTAGCCGGTAGACCTCTTGTAGAAAAAGATAAAACGCAGGTACTTCATATCAGACAGCATTTAAGGACTGTGTCAGATCATCTCAGTCGTCTCATTGTTCTCCAGGCTCTGGGGTCACACTTACATCCCAGCTCATGACTGTAGTGATTAGCTCTGTAAGTTCTTTTCCAAGACTATCTTTAGAAAAAGTCATATCCGTGGTCTTTCAGAAGATGATATGTAAGATTGATCAGTCACACCCGACGCAAGCAATTGATCCTTGAATTGACTTTTCTACTTATCTGTCCATTCCTTTTCGCTCTTACTTCTGGACTCTGACATTGTCCTCTACTGCAAACTAGATGAATGTGGCCATTGCCTTTATTAAATAAAATTTATATGTGGCCACTGATTTGGATTGAGCTTCTGCATTATATCTCAATGCATCAAGCGAAAATGGAGTCACTCATGCTAAAAGTTCATGTCACTAAACCAAAAACTTAAGCTGTTTACCTCTAAGATATGACCTTCTGAGAAACAATAAAACATGATAACCAATTTCCAAATCAGGTCAGTTTTCTGAAAATGATAGGAGAGTCACATCCACATATCAAAAGAGGCTCATTCAGGGGCTAGGGATATAGCTCAGTTGGTAGAATGCTTGCCTTATATGCACAAGGCCCTGAGTTCAATCCCAGCACCACATTAAAAAAAAAAAAAAAAAGCTCATTCAACCTGAACTAGCATAATGAGTAAATCCCCTCTGCTTTAACCTGTACAAGGAAAGAACTTGAAGACCCTTAATTAAAACATTCTCCTTCTCCTTTTTTGTACTAAACTGTCTCCTTGACGCTGCTCAAGTGTTATGGTTTGAGTATAAGATGTCCCCCAATATCCAAAGCAGGAATGTTCAGAGTAGAATGATTAGATTATGAGAACTATAACAATCTGTCCCTCCTAGTTTGAATGAACTATAACTATATGATTGGATGGTAACTGTAGGTAGGTGGGGTATGGTTGGAGAAGTGAGCCATGGGAGTCATGCCCTGGAAGGATTCATCTTTCCTATGGCCCTTTCCCTCTTCCCTATCTCTGCTTCCTGGCTGCCATAATGATATGTCTTATCTTGGGCCCAGAATAATAAAATCAGCCGCCCATGGACTAAATTTCTGAATCATAAACCAAAATAAACTTTTCTTCTCCTCTACATTGTTTTTGTCAGGTACTTTGGTCACAGCAACACAAAGCTGACTGACACATCAGGCTACCTTACAAAAATTGACTGTTTCATTATTCCCAATAAAGTACACTTCCAGATTTCATAGATGAGATGCTGCCCAATTCATGAATCACTCACAAAAGCTAATTAGATCTTTAAAACTCAGCTTGTTGAAATATTGTTCTTAGATAACTTGCATCTGATTTCTAGCAACACATAGTGAAATATAACTCCTCTTAGAATAAAAAGAAAATACTCCTTAAATTAAAATGGATTAGTGTTGGACCCATAAGATGCAAGAACTAAAACTAAAACACTATGACTTATTTCTCCCCGCTTTGTTACCAGAAATTGAACCTGGGGACACTTAACCACTGAGCCACATTCTCAGCCCTTTTTATTTTATTTTATTTTTATTTTGAGACAAGTTCTTGCTAAGTTGCTTAGGGCCTTGCTAAATTGCTGAAGCTGGCTTTGAACTTGTGATCCTACTGTCTCAGCCTTCTGAGCCACTGGGATTATAGGTGTGTGCCACAGCTTCCGGCCTTATGGTTTCTTTTTATTGAAACTTATAGTTCCTCATCTTCCACGGTAATAGGGAGGTACTCAAGAGTTCTGAATTCTTCGTATATTTGACTGGATAAAGTATTTGGAGAATAACAATTATTTTATACTATGAGTTTCCAAAGAAAATGTATCAGGTGTGTGAACTGCTGAGGCTTGACATAGCTAGGTAATTTTGTCTATTTTTGTGTATCAATGCCTCTTTGGAGTAAGAAACCTTAGTTCTGGTGCATACATTCATATTGTTAATGATAATCATTAAAGGTCTCAATGATTGGAACATACACATAGTTTAGAAGCCATAGGCTATGCTGTTATCTCTTCTATTAATTTCTCATATTCTTACTTGAGAGTCAACTTGCCTGAAGGACTTCTTTCCACTGGTGTGAAACCAAAGTTTTTATTTCTCGTTTAACCTGGCAGTGCACTACTTTTCTTCATGAATAGCTTTCCAGTAAAGTGTTTTGAATTCTTTGAGGAAGAGTCAAAATCTAGAAGAATTTAATGAACTGGGACCCTCTGAATTTTAGCATAAATATGTATAATTTCAATGAAAGCTCTAATTTAAAGAAGGCAAGATCAATGAACTAATAAAAATATGAGACATTTGCAAAAATTGCAGTGAATGTTACTTTTTGGTCCTTGACAATACTTTGAAGATGTGGTAAAGCTCCTTAGAGAATGTCATGTTGAATTATAAGCATAGAAAAATAAATTAACAATAAAATATATCATTATAGATTTATTACATTTATTTGTTCTAGTTCTAGTAAGTTACTGGAATAAAGCTTTGTGTGTATAGGCCTTTGAATGGAAAAGAAAATATGTGATGTTACAGATACCATAATAATGTTTTACTTTTTAAAGTTTTGATTAATGATTTGTTTATTAATTTATATAAGATACATTTATTAGGAAACATTGAAATCCCAGAATTATCTTTGACATTAAAATGACAAAAGCAACTTAATAATTTCAATCCTCAACTTCCTAATGTCTAAAATCTAGTATCCCCCCCAAAATTAAAAGTGATTGTTCATTATAACACGAGTTATGATCAATTTGTATGTAGAAGGCTTTCAGATCACCAGGTAGAAGTCTTAAAAGATAAATTGGAAACATTTTGGGGCACATATAGGGTTTTAGGTTTGGAGACTATGTTATATTCCAAATAACATTAACAACCATGCTGGTGTTAAATAGTATCATCCAGGTAGAAATTTGGAAAGTCAATTTTTATGACTGGAATAAATGTCAAAAGCTCATATGCCGGGGCTGGGGATATGGCTCAAGCGGTAGCGTGCGGCCCGGGTTCGATCCTCAGCACCACATACAAACAAAGATGTTGTGTCCACCGAGAACTAAAATAAATAAATAAATTCTCTCTTTCTCTCTCTCTCTCCCTCCCCCTCTCCTCTCTCTTTAAAAAAAAAAAAAAAAAAAAAAAAAAAAAAGCTCACATGCCTCAAATGAGGCACGACAGATAGGAATATAATATTGAAAAGCTAAATTAATGAATAAGATTGTGAAATCTTTGAGAAATACTGAAATCCTTTTTTTAGATAAGGGAATATTGTGATTAGGCTTGTTCTTAAAGAAGTCTTTGGTCAACATGTAAGAAAGACTGAAATAGAACCCCATTGGAAAAAAGAGAGACCAGTTAAATATCTGGCTCTCTAATGTAGGCAAAAAAAAAAAAAAAATGAATACTAACAAGAAAACAGTGGAAGTGAAAATAAAGAATCAAAAATCAATAGGATAGATATTAGAACAGAAAGTTGGTGATGGATTTAAGAAAGTCATTGAGAAAATGTTATTCAGGATGAAAAATAAGTTTCTGGCTAAAGCAACCTGATGGTGAGTGTTGATAAACCTCAAGAAATATAGTAAAATCAGGCTTAGGAGGATGATTGGTAGCAAGGAGCAATTATGAGTTCATTTTAATATGTGGAATTTTGTCACAGGCCAGCCATGGGCTGTGTGTGTGAGCTGTGAGCATTTTGAGTGCAGAGCAGACTGGACTGATATTGCTGCCCTGTCTGGGCAGTGCACATATGTGTCTTTTTTGCTCCCTCTGCCTTTTGATCTGACACACCACCTCAGATGCATGTGACTTGCCAAGATGTTAACCAATCTGCTGATCACAAGACATTATGAAGCTAGACTCACCCCCACCCCCCGAAATCTGACTCTTTGCTTATTTGGAAAAAACCATTCCATGGAACCTCCCTTTATGTGTCCCCCCTCCTATATAAGAATAAAGAATTCAGGTGGTTCTTTGACCCCAAGGTCGAGAGTTGTCATCAGACCCTAAGAAAAAGTTACTTTCTGTCTCTGTGTGTAATTATTTTGTACCAATCTAAATTCACCTGGAGTGACCCTGAATGATCTAGTCATGTTTTGCGGCAGAATTTGAGATATGTTTTGGAAAATACACATGGGAATGACTATAAATGCATGACTCTGAATTTTGAGAGAGAATAAAATCCAAGACATGCATTAGGAGGTCAACTACATTTAAGGGATAGCTGGAAATTTTAAATGGATAAAGTTTCCTACATAGAGTTATAAATTTAAAAAGTGTAATGGAGAATAGAGGATTTTAGGAAATTTGCATTTGAAATCTGAGTATAGCAAGGACACTTTGTTAAGAACACTGAGAAGAAACAAGTATAGTGATAATAATATCGATGGTTATGATAATAATGATTACCAAGCACTAGAATTTAGCATGTCTTAGATACCAAGTTGCATGTTTTATATTTATGTATGTTTTCTTACTCAAATGCTGCAATTTATATGTAATTATTATCTGTTCTTACAAATGAGAAAACTAGGGCTCAAAATGATTGTCAATTCATATGAAAGCACAATTTATGTGAAGTATACCATGTGGGGCAGATGGCATTTTCCAAAGAAAGCTGCAATAATATTTTCCTTTCTAAATGCTTTCCTAAAAACTTGCAACTCTTCCATTAAGAAGCCTATGTCCCATTATTTTGAATCTGGGTTACCTTTGGTGTCTGCCTCCACCAAAAAAGTATGATAGAAAAAAATACTATGTGACTTCAGAGACTATGTGATGAAAGTATCATGCACTTTTCTGTGTTCTGCTAAGGTGGTCCACAGTCGCCTTGGTGTAGGACACCCCAAGCATCAGGTGTAGAGGTTTGCACAAGGACAAATTGTAACCTCTGGTGCACAACTCAGTTGAACTAACTCCCTGACTGTAACACCAATTTGGGAGTCAGGTAAGAGAACTGTTGTTGTTTTAAGATAATAAGTTTTGGGTTGCATGTTTATGCAACAATAGACAAATGATAAAGATTTTGACACCTATAAGTGGAGAGTAGACACAAAAACATCTAAAATAGACACCATTGGCTTTGAGACTTTGGAATAAGTGAAAGCTGAGAATGCCTAAAGAAGCCTCTTAGGAAAAGCCTAAAGTACCCATAGTCAGCTATTGGTGAAAGCAAAAAAGTAAGAAAAGTATGGCAACATTTGGTGGAAGGGACTCTGTGTTATGTACCAAATGTAATTTTTTTTTTAAATTCTAGATACAGGTTATATCCTAGATACAGGTTCATTGTAAGAGAGGCAATTTGAAAATATTTTCTCTTATCCTGAGCCTTTTCTTTCTAGTGACTCTTTTTAATCACTTAACAGTGACTTTCAAAAAAACAGAAGTTCTCCATTTTGATTAAGTAATTTTTTTCTTTTACTGTGGATGCACTTAGAGTTGCATGTAAGAAGTTATTGCCATATCTAAAATTACAATTTTTTTTTGCCTGTGATTTCTTTTTTTTAAAGAGAGAGAGGGAGAGAGAGAGAGAGAGAGAGAGAGAGGAGAGAGAGAGAAAGAGAGAGAGAGAGAGAGAGAGAGAGAATTTTTTAATATTTAATTTTTAGTTTTCGGTGGACACAACATCTTTATTTTATTTTTATGTGGTGCTGAGGATCGAACCCAGCACCCTGCCCCTGACTGTGATTTCTTTTAGCAGTTTTATGCTTTGCTTGTGTGTGTGTGCGCGCGCGCATGCATAATCTATTTGAAATAAATGCGTATGTTATGAGAACTGGACTCAGGGTTTGTATTGTTTGTTTTGTTTGTATATGTATATCCAATTGTACCAGCACTATTTGTTAAAAAGATCACTTTCTCTTTATTGAATTGCTTTTGCCCATTTATTGAAAATCCATTGACTATAAATGGCTCTATTTCTGAACTTTTATTATCTTGCATTTTTACATTTTCTACTCTTCAACAATACCATACTTTTTCAATTGCTTTAAATCAAGTAGTAATAGTACTTCAACTTTCTTCTTCTGCTGAAAAGAAATCGTTTTGTCTTCTAGTTCTTTGCTTTTTATATAAAGTCTAATATAAAATTGATTATAGTTTAATATTAACTTGAAAATTTCTGATATTTAATGGAATTTTGTCAAATTTATCACTTTGGAAAAATGTAATATCTTAAAAATTATCAAATCTTCAATCCACATAAGTAGTACATTTTTCATTTGATTTGCATAAGCAAATTTGAATTCACTTAACAGAGTTTTATAGTTTTGAGTGTACAGAATTAGCGTGTATTTTGTAGCTCATATTTTTGGCATGATGTAAATGATAAGTTCATCATTTCTAAGATTTCATTGCTACTATAAAATACAGAATTGGTTTTTACATTTTGATTTTGTAACCTGTAATCTTGCTAAACTCACTGACTTATAGTATTTCTTTAGACATTTTGAATATTCCTCAGAGGCAGTTTTGTTAAGGCAAATGGAGACACTTTTATTTCTATCATCTAAAATACCATACTATCATTTTCTTTTGCTTAATCTATTGCTCTGGATTGGATTGTCAGAGAACATTGAATAGTGGTGTTAATGTTGCCCAGTATGGCTTCCTTACCATTTTCTTTAGGTAATTTAGGAAGAAAATGTTCAGTATTTCACCATGCCAGATGACATTAGCTGTAAGTTTAAGGTAGATTCCCTTTCACAGATTGAGGAAATTGTTTCTTATTCTAAATTTTTTGAATGTCTATCATGAATGGGTGTTGAATTTGGTCAAATACTTTTTCTTAATCTATTGTGATGCTCATGCTATTTTTCCTTCTCAATATTGTTGATATGGTAAGTTTATTATTTTCATACTAAAAATAATCTTGTATTTCTATAATAAGCCAATTTTGCTGTATTATCATATGGATGTATATCTAAATATATATTCCTTTTATATTGTGTTTATTGTATTTAATACTAGCATTTTATTAATGTATTGCACCAAATCCTAACACTGAATAAGAAATTTTGCATGTATATAAGAGTAGTTGCTGATAGACCAACAGATTCTTTTTCTTTGTAATGTCTTTCTGGTTTTAATGTAGGAGGAATGGTTGTTTCACTGAGTGAGGTTGTTTCCTCCTCTTCAGTTTTCTTAAAGAGTTTCCATGGCATTGCTTTTCATTCTTTCTTGATATTTGCTAGAAATAACCAATGACAACTTCTTTGCTTCTCATTTATTTGTAGGAAAGTTTTAAGCTATAAATTCAATTTCTTTATAAGATTTAAAGCTATTCAGATTATTTCCCCTTCATTTATATCTTAAATTCAGTGTGTCTATTTATATTGTCAAATTGATTAACATAAAGTTTATATTACTCTTCTACTGCTGTGTAAGCCATTGTGCCAATATGTAATGCTTAAAACACCAAAAGTTTATCTCATATTCCTTTGGGTTCAGAATTCAGGAGCAACTTAGCAAGATGATTTAGGCCTAAGTGTCTCAGATGATATCAATCACCAGAGGGCTTGATGTGTCACAGTATTCGGTTCCAAGATGGATCACTCACATGGCTGTTGGGAAAAGACCTCAGTTCCTTGATGGTTCTTGGCAAGAGGACTTAATTCTTCAAACATGTGTCTCTTCATAAGCTTCTTAAGAGCTTAAATGTCCTTACAACATGAAAACTTCTGCACAGTAAGTGACCCAAGAAAGAGACAAGAGAAGGAAACATATTTGTTTTTCACAATCTAGCCACTACATATGCTCCACCTCATTTCTGTTATACTTTTAATTAGAAGCTAGTCACTAAGTGAAATTCTCTTAGAAGGAGTAGGCATAAGATTTTACCTTTAGAAAGTTGTGAACAAAGTTTTATCAACATATTTTTATACTACTACAGTTATTCATACTGATACTTTTGTAATCTTCTGTTATTGCATGAGTGAGAGTCATCAATTTGGCTAGAAATGGATTCCATTACACAACAACTTTCTAAATTGATTTTATATATTGCTTTTATTTTCTGCATTTTTTCTTTTGCTTTTATCTTTATCTTATTTCTTTTTCATTTTCTGAGTTTGATCTCCCTTTCTTTTGTTTTATTTGTTGAGTGGACTACTAGATCACTGGTTCAAGACCTTTCTATTTTTCAAATATAGGTATTTAGTGCCCATAAATACCCCTCAAAGGCCCATTGTAAATATATTCCATATATTTTGGTATTTATTTTCATTCTGTTCAACATACTTTCACATTTTCCTTTCTTCTTTGACCATGAATTGCTTAGAAATGTATTTCACCTCCTTATATTTGGAACTTTTAAAATATCTTGTTATTCATTTTGAATATAAATATCTTGCAGACAGAGAGCATACTTAGTATAGTTTGAGTCTTTTTAAATCTACTGAGTGTAATTTTATCACTGAGAATGTGGTGTGTCCTAGTAAAAGTCCTATGTGGTCTTGAAAAGAAAGTTAATTCTGTATTGTTGCGGGGCATACTTCATAAATAACCATCAGGATAAATTATTTTCTATGTTGTCACTGATTTAATGTCAACAATGTCTATCAATTACTGAGGGAGGGATGTTGATGTCTCTATCTCTAGCTGTGGATTTGTGTATTTCTTTTCACAGTTCTGTCAGTTTTTGCATTGTGAATCTGTCAGGCTTGTTATTTATCGAGTTCAAAAGTAAGCAAGATTATTAGGTTCTTCTGATAAACTTATGAAATAACAGCCCTTAGCCTTCTCCTATGTTTTTTTTCCTGTGAAATCTAATTAATCTGATATTAATATAGTTTTGGCTGGCTACTTTTGGCATGACATATATTTTTCCAACTTCTTATTTTGTAACTTTAAATTTAATTGAGTTTCTGTATTTAACACACGGTCAAGTATATATATTTTTTCAATTTCTCAATATCTACCTGTTAATTGGATTGGAGTATGTACCATTTAAATTTAATGCTTTTATTGGCATGGTTGGATTTAAAATTACTATTGTAAGTTTGCTATTACCCAAATGTCCTTTTGTTTCTTTTCTCCTATTTTTCTGCCTTTGAAAGAATACATAAATATTTTCTTCATTTCACTTTATGAACTTTTTTACCTTATTATCTGTATTCTTTGATTTAATGGTTAGTTAGGGTTTAAAGTATACATCCTCAACTGATCTCAGGCAATGTTCAATTAATACTGCATCATCCCTTGACGAGTCTAAGAACAATAATATCAGCATCTTCCTATTTTCCTATCTTAGATTTTTCAATTTTTGTTATACTTTTATTTCTAAGTTTTTTTTAAATCCATAAAACATTTTTACTATTTTTTTCTGACATATTTTTAAAGAGATTATTGGACATTTATCTATATTGGACATTTATTTGTCTCCTTATCCCCTTGCCTGGTTACAGTTTTCTACCTGGTCACCTTTTGTTTTGCCTCCATAAAACTTTTTACTGTTTTAGATTTTATTATTTTGATGATTTTTCTCAAGCTTAAGTATGTCTAAAAAGGTGTTTGCCTTCTTTTAAAAAAATACATATTTTCAACTTTAAAATAGTTTTAAGAGTTAGAGAAAAGTTGCAAAAATAATAAAAAAAATCCATACCCAGTAGTCTCTTTATCAATATCTTATATTTGAATGGTATATTTGTTGTAACCAACATCAATATATTATTAATAATTTTATTCCACGTCTATTTTGATTTCCTTGACATTTTGCTTAATGTCATTTTTCTCTCTTCCAGAGTACCACACTGCATGTAGATGCCATATTCTCTCAGGCTTCTCTTTCCTGTTTTTTTTTTTTTCCTTACCTTTGAATTGAAAGAGTTCTTTGTCTGTTTTGGATGCAAGTGCTTTATCAGATACGAATTTTTAAAATATTTTCTCATGTCTGTGGCAGACTCTTTCATTCCTTCATCAATGACTTTCACATAGCAAAGGTCTTTATTTTAATAAAGCCCAAATTGTTTTTCCTCTTATGTTGTATGTATTTGATGTTGAGTCTGAAAATTCATCTACAATCCAAAATAGACCTGTTGTTGTTATCCTATCTAGAAAATTTATATATTTTTTTTTCATTTTACTTTTAGGTAATGATTAATTCTCAGTTTTTTTTTTTTTTTTGGAAAAACATGTGATGTGCTTCATGTTCTTTTGTGTGTGTGTGTGTGTGTGTGTGTGTGTGTGTGTGTGTATGTGTGTGTGTGTATCCAGTTATAGTATCACCATTTGCAGACCATAATTGCTTCTAGGAATTTCTGTGTCATTCCCAAAATCTGATTGAGAATATTTGTTTGGGTTTACTTCTGGGTTTTGTGTTCTGTTCCCTTGAGCTATGTGTCTATATTTTCACTAAAGCTACAGTGTCCTGATTATTGTAATTTTATGGTATACCTTGAAATTGGTTTATAAACCCTCTAGCTTTATTGATTTTAGTAATTTGAAATTTTGAATTTTTTCTTTAACATATAAACTTTAGAATTATTTTGATGATATCCACAAATAGCTTACTGATAATCTATTGTGATTTTATAGAATTTATACATCAAGTTATAGAATTTTTTATAGAAAAAAATTTTTATAGAATTTATACATCAAATGTTACTCTTATGACCTAAAGCATATTTTAGATCAATTTAGAGTAAAAACAAGAAAATGTTTTACCTTAATTCATTATTTTTTCAACTCTCTTCCTTTATGTGTATTCATATTTCATATTCATACTTACATTATGCCTGAAATACTCCTTTAATATTTTAATAAACATATCTGCTGATATATTTCCTGTTTTTGTTTCCAGATAAAGTCTTTGTTTGTCTTTTCCTTTTTAAGAACAGTCAATTTTATACAGAATTCTGGGCTGTGATTTATTTATTTTTTCATTTCAACAGTTTGGATATTTCAATACACTCTTATTATTTGCGTGGTTTCTAATTAAAAACCCTCTGTAATTCTTACCCACTTCTTCTAAATATAAGGTATGTCCCAAATTCCCCTGCTTCTTTTTAAGATTTTATTTTTATCTTTGATCTTCACAGTTGAATATGACATGCCCAGGTGGGTTTTCATTTTGATTTTTTTTTTTTTTTTTGGTCTTTGTTTTCATCCTTTTTGACATACTCTGAATGTCTGGAGGAGTGTGACTCATTAAGAGGTGAATGACACTGACTGAGCCCCCAATAAGTGTTTTTTAATAAATTATTGTCTTTTGATTTTCTAATATTGCTAAAACTAAGAAAGCTCTCTAAATGTGATGGGTACAGAAGGCTTGCTTTAAATGAGATATTGTTTTAGACAGCCTTTTCACTGCTGTGACTAAAAGACCTGACAAGGACTATTAGAGGAGAAAAAGTTTATTTAGGGGCTCACAGTTTCAGAGGTCTCAGTCCATAGACAGCTGGCTCCATTCCTCTGGGCTCAAGGTAAAGGCGGAACAATATGGTGGAAGAGTATGGCAAGAGGAAGCAGCTCACATAATGACCAGAAGCAGAGAGAGACTCCATTTGCCAGATACAAAATAAATATCCTAAAGCCATGCCCCTATGCTCACCTTCTCCACCCACACCCTATCCACTCAGTTAATCCAGTCAGGGGATTAATTCAATGATTGGTTAAGTCTCTGAAACCCAATCATTTGTCCTCTAAACCTTCTTGGATTGTCTCACAGATGAGCTTTTGGAGGATACTTCACAACATCCAAACCATAAAAGATAAATATATATCTATATCTTTGTATCTCTATCTATCTATCTATGTCATTTTATATGTTGTGTTATGCAGATATTTTTCCTAAATTATACACCTATTTTATTTTTTAGGAAAAAACATTACAAGGTGGCAACTGCCACAGTAAGATGATCTGGCTCTTAAAAGGCTGAAGGTGAACTCTGCTTCTAAGTTGATGGCAATAAAAACCCCAAACATAACAATAAAAAAATGTTATTTAGAATCACAGGAAAAACTCAACCAGCCCTATGATTTAGAATGGTCAGGATGAAATAGTTAATCACTAAACAATATTTATGAAGTTCCTTTTAGGTAACTAGTATTTAATAATGCATTTTCCTCTGCTCACAAACAAAAACATATAATTTTACTTTTTCAATCAAGCATAAAATGGTGTATTTCTTGATCCCTGTTTGTCAAAGACTAAAACCAAAGCAGTGAAAAAATTATTGATGATGAAATTCATAAAAGTTATGAAACACTTTTCAGAACAGTTATTAAGTTAATTCTATTTCAGCAATGCATTTTTTAATTGATATCTTCATGGAACCACCAAAATTATCAGCACTATTTATAAGCTTAACTATTATTATCAATATTATTACTATCAGCAGCTATAATAATCTTTCTAATATGTACTAATTAATCCTAAACACACCTATAAATTATATATATATTAGATAGATAGATAGATAGATAGATAGATAGATAGTATTTTGGTTTTACATTTAAAATTGAAACAAAAAAGTACTTTTTTAGTTGTTGCAATTGCTGTCTGTTAATTCTGAAGCTACTGTCTCTGATGTTTATTTATTTATAGGGAATAGATGAAAGTCTAAAAAAGCAATTGAAGGCAAGATTGCCATGGACAAGGGATATTCTTTCATTGGTACAATTATGAATCCATTTGAAATGCCTTTCTTAACTCCCCCATTTTGGGTTATTCTTGGCAGGATTAAAGGACTTAAATCTGGATTAAAGGATTAGATAACTCATAAACTAGTGTTTCATCTTAGAATAAAAACATGTTCATTTAGATTTTTTTTTTTGTTAAGGGATAAATGACTATTTATTCTTTGCAACTATCCATTTTCTCATTTAAGCCAAGATAACAAAATATTTATTTTTTCCCCCAGTCTTTGGCTATGTGGATCCCATGTTCGTCTTTCAAATGTTTGAATATGCCTTCAGGGCTACAGAAAGAACACTGCAATGGGGTTAAACAATCACCATTTCTGGATAATAATGTTATCAGGCAATCATTGCTGTAAATGAGAATAATATTATGACAAAAACAGAAAAAATAATTCAATAGAAGTAAAAAATGCTCCCTAAATACTTTGATTTCTAGGCAAAATAAAATATAGACGGTCCTTTTAACATATTTTTATTTTCACCATAAAGACTTTGCTAAGACTTGGATTTAAAAATAATATCCTCAGGACAGGCTCATGAGATAACACATGTGAATGAAATTCTCTCCCACTTTGTGCATAGTGAATAGGCTTTTGATGTCAAGTAAGGATTTCCTTGGTTATCAAATTGGTTGGGCAATGGTGCTGAGCTGCCAAATGTCTCAGTCTGTGGAGATCCCTGAAAAGTGAAACTTCTTGATCCTGCTAACATCCTTATATCAGAAGGAATACCTAAATCCTAGACTAAATTCCATACCAGGATTTTACTCTTCTATGGCAAAAAGCCCTAGGTAGTGCTGGACAAGCCAGAAATTTGTAAAACTTCATCATGGTTTATTTGTGAAAATATACTCTAGACTCACAAATCTTTGAAAAGGATTATTGATACATTTCTAAATTTGCTAATTCAAATTTTCTGTTTTTCATTTTTCAAGCTCAGGGGTTCCCTTCCCCAAAACATTATGAATATTTAAAAATTGTCCACCTGTTGTCTTTCTACATATAGCCCAGTTTCTTTCTTATATTTTATTCCAAATTTCAACCTCAGAAGACCATGCTAGCAGCTAGCCTCTGGCCATTGCCTCCAGTAGGCACCTAGTTCCTTGTCTTCACTTCCTTGTTTCCTCACATTTATTTTTCTTTCTGGAGAAAAATTATGTTGCCATAGAGAAGAAACACTATGCTAACTGAAGTAGCAATAAAATATAACTAGTGATTAATGTTCACCCTTATCTTTTATTGCCATAGGAACTTTTCTTCAACAAATAGGAATTCAGAACAGATAAGTTCTTTGACATAGGATCCAGAAAGTCTGATACACCTAATTTGACCAATTACAACTTTTATGATCTTGAAAAAGTTGCTTAACAGCTCTGTTCTGTGCATCAAGTTTCTTATTGGTAAAATGAGCACAAAAATGGCTCAGAGCAGTAGCTGGCTCATAGTAAATACCATAGAAGTAAAAATATTTTTATTTGCAAGGAAACAAAATCTCATTGTTAAGATATTACTCAAAGAATGTCATCCCATTTAATTATATTAGGTTTTCAGACAAGATCTGGTTGATGATAAGGAGTCCTGATAATGGTATTTCCATCAAAATGCAACTGAACTGGGGCTGGGGTTGTGACTCAGTGGTAGAGCACTCACTTAGCACGTGCAAGACACTGGGTTCCATCCTCAGCATGGGATAAAAATAAATAAATATAATAAAGGTATTGTGTCCAACTACAACTAAAAAAAATATTTGAAAACCTGAACTGACATAAATAAATAAATTTAATTCATGTATTATGCAACTTCAAAGTATTCCTTGGACAAGGGTTTTGGAAATACATTATGATAGAATTTTTAAGAAGTATGAACTGGAACAAAACATTCTCTCTCTGGCTGGTTTTCATTTTATTTTTAAGTTTTTGGGTTAGTTTTGATTTTTGAGTCAGCATCTTCCCTAAAGGGCTAGAAAACCACAGCAGATTAACAAAATATAATTTTGTTTCCTTTTACTTCCCTACTTTGGAAAAAGAGCTTGAAAGAAAGCAAATGTTTATTCAATGTTACTACACTGGTTTTAGGTTAATTAATATTTCCCATCTCATAAATTTTATGTACAAATAAAATTATGAAACTGTTTGTCAAGGATTT
Organism: Spermophilus citellus; assembly: GCF_964194105.1. Lineage (NCBI taxonomy): Eukaryota > Metazoa > Chordata > Mammalia > Rodentia > Sciuridae > Spermophilus > Spermophilus citellus. The sequence goes on along the minus strand of NC_138183.1, from coordinate 60,329,061 downwards.
TTTAAATTTTACCTTTGGAACATGGCTGTGTTACTTTAATTTCAGATGGTAAGTATTTACTGATTACTAATTATATTGCCATCATTTCTCAAATATTATGGTCAATTGTTAAGACAATATTCATTATTAAGTTTGTTATTGATATTCTCCCACATATGTAAAAAAAATCAAACTGGACCCAAGTATATCCACGTATCTCTGCCTATAACTACATAATAGGTGTTTGTAAAATATTTTCTCTGTGAAGAGACTACTTACAATTAAAAGGTAATAGGCACCTTGCTTGCATAACAGTTTTAATAATTAATTATTTGGAAAAATAATTAATAAAATTAGAGGTGACTGTAAACATTGCCACTTCTTCAGAAAAAGGAACTGCAGAATTCATTATATTCAATGGGAACAAATCTGAATCTTATTGCAAAAGATGTTTTCTTTTTATTTCCATAAATTTTCTGAAAACTAGAGGAAATAAATATCAAGAAAAGAATGCTCAAATCTTTTTATATCAATTGTCTTAGTTAATAACCAAATGTATTTTTAGTTTTAATTACATAAATTATATCTTGTTATTTTTAAGCTGTAACTGCCTTTATGTTAACATTATTTCATTTATAACTTTTTAAACATTTTAAAGCATTATTTGATGCATATCCAATTATATTAATTTAAATATTATTTTGTTCTTTACATTTTTAGGGATTTCTTCTCCTTCATTTTTTACTAACTTCCATTGTTCTAACACAAATAATTAAAAATATATTTTGATTAATGTTATACATGTGTGCATTAATAGTAACCAACAAATATCTGTTACTCTCCCTAAAATTACCCTTGTTATTTTCCATTTATTCACACTGCATCATATTTTCCTTCCTAGAAAAGTAGAGACTATTTAAAAAAAAAAAAAAAAAGAATCTCACAACCTCCCCTAGAAAATTCCAGTTATGTGTAAAATTAACATGATAGAGAACAGTAAAGTGAAACAAGATGTAAAGACCCAATGTTACTCTCAGGAAAAGAAGAAGACAAAGAGGAGGAGACAGCACTAATTTTAACAAAGTTTTGAAAGTAGAAATGTGGGTGGAGAATTGTGTGCTAGTTGTGTTACTATTGCACTCCTCTTCACATGATCCTTTTCCCATTTTTACTCACATTGATTGGGAGTTCCCATGTGGGATTGAATTAAGATTTAATACACTCATGCTTCACCTCTTCCCCCTTCTCAGACCCACTATCTCAATAGCCTATCATTTTCTTAGAATCACTTCTTAACAAACCACTTCCAAAAAAATTCCTCACTTTAGGTGTTATGGTTTGGATGTGAGATGTCCCCCAAAAGCTCACGTGTGAGACAATGCAAGAAGGTTCAGAGGAGAAATGATTGAGTTGTAGAAGTCTTAACCCAATCAGTGAATTAATCCCCTTATAGGGATTAACTGAGTGGTCACTGAAGTGGTAGGGTGTGGCTGGAGGAGGTGGGATTTGGGGCATAGCTTTGGGGTATATATTTGTTTCTGACAAGTGGAGTGTCTCTCTGCTTTCTGATCACCATGATGTGAGCTGCTTCTTCCTGCCACCCCCTCCCTCCATGATGTTCTGCCTCACTTGGAGCTGGGGAATAGAGATAGCCTTTTATGAACTAAAACCTCTGCAACTGTGAGCCCTCAAATAAACTTTCCTCCTCTATAATTGTTCTGGACAGATATTTTAGTCACACCATGAAATAGCTTACTAAAGCATCAGGATTAGCTTTTGGGAAACCAACTCAAATGCAATTGACAAGTGATTTAGTACAGTCAATGAAATTACCACCCAGGTTTGTGCAGAGGACATATTGACAATAAGTAAAAAAAATAATCAATCCTACAGAACCCCTGAAATTTTCAGCATTTGGAGACACTGTAAAATCAAGGCTAATTCAGCAAACTTGAAAGATTGGTTGAGAATTTGTTAAAAAAATTTTTTGTTGTTCTTCATATCTAACATCTTCATATACTTATCCCATACAGGAAAATAGCCTGAACTTGAAGAAACCAAACACTACAGAAATTAAGAGGAGTGGAGATTAAATATAACACAACATATAAACATGTAGGACCATCAGCTATCTTTCCTTCCCCAATTCATAGAAAGTTAAGAATTAAGCATATGTCATGCACTCCAAGTGTATACTTTCACCAAAGGAAAGAAAATTTTATCTTGAAAAAATAAATAGGTCTAACGAAAGGAGTTTTAAGAACTAACATTGAAAATATATAAGATTGACATTTAAACACTACCATGTGATGAACCATCAGTGAAACTGGCTCACACTTGACTAGGAAAGGGCAGCTGGGGATGCACGACTGTTTAGGGAAAACCTCTACTACCAATACTTAGAAAATGGTAATGCCTCAGAAACAGAGACAAAAGAAAACTAAATTACTTTAAAACCAAGAGAAATTTTGCATATAAGCAGGAAGATTGTGTGCTGTGAATTAAAAAAAAAAAAAAATCAGAGAAAAAGGAAGTCCTTGGAAATTGCAAAATAATTACTTTTATATTTCTATCCCTTCCCCACCAGAATGGTAAAAAAGATAAATTAAAAGAAATCTCTTCAAGAGTAAGAAAAAGAGCTGAAAAATGGGGATTTAATTGACAATTTGTAGTATTGTATTAAAAGTTTCCAACATCTTTTTTTTTTTAATAGGGAGGATTGCACCCACAGGGGCTCTTATCCATTGTGCCACATCCCCAGCCACTCTTCCTCTTTTGATATTTTATTTAGAAGCAGAGTCTGGCTAAGTTGATTAGGGCCTCCCTAAGTTTCTGAGGCTGGCTTTGAACCAGTGATCCTCTAGCATCAGCCTCCCAAGCAGCTGGAATTATAGGTGTGTGCCACAGTGCCTGGTATCTCTACCATCTCTCTCATAAGACGTAAAGGAGTGAATGAAGAAAGGGAAAAAAAAGAGAGCAAAGAGTTTAGCAACAAAGGGGTAAAAAATTGTCCTCCCTAAACCAAAGATCGGTCTGAAAGGAACCACAAAGTTCCTGTATAATGAAAGAAAAGAGTCCTGCTCTTAGTCACCTTTTCTTACAATTTCAGATACAAAATGGCAGATTGCAGCAGTGGGGGACAGCGGGGGGTGGGGGACAGGGGTGAGTTAAGAGTGTCCAGAAACAAGGAGAAGTAAAGTCACACTGACAAAAAATTGGCATAATTTCTTAACAGCACAATGGATTTAATGAAACAATGCCTCCATTTTTATCCCATGGTGAACAGCCCATAGAAAACATTTTCATACATGCAAGGTATCAAATAATTATCTCCTTTGATTCCCTTTTAATCTACTTAAAAATGGGTTTTAGCAAACAAAAGAGGAAACTAAAAATAAAAAAGAGGGTACAGCAAAGCAGTGAAGTTACCCTAATTAAGTTCATATTCTAATAAAATAGGCAATAAATAATTATGTAGCAGATTGTGATAAATATTAAATATAAAATGAAAACAGGGTAAAGAGACAAAGATGTGATGGTTGAGGGATACTTTGACTAAGCTTCAAAAGAAACTTCCTTGGGACATGAGAAACAGAACAGCCATATGAAGAATGGATAAAAGTTGTTCTAAGCAGGGTGTGTAGCAAGTAATGGATCCTGAGAAGGAAAAGTGGTTGGTTTTCCAAGAAACCAGAGTGACCTGGGCAGATGATAAGCTGGGGTGTATATGAGGTAACAAAGTTGAAGAAGTGGTGATTTTATAAGAATATATTTGGCTTTGGGAAAGACTTTGGATTTTATTTTGTGACTGCCTATCAGAATCTGCAGGAAGATTTTGAACCACATGGTGGTATGACCTGGTTTACTTTCTTTAAATTTTGATAAATGGAGAATAACTGGGAAAATATCATACCTAGAAGCAAAGAAACCAGTTCTGTATTTGTGTTTTATACCACTTTTAAATCCCATTCTTTATTATGATTCTGTTTTCCAAAAAATAATATTTAATTAGTACTATGACTATCATCTACCCTTATATTTGGAATATTTTGGTAACATAAGGACTGTAAATATAGCCTTATATTTGACAGGATACAATGAACAACCCAAACATCCAGGTAAAATTTCTCTAGAACTGAGTTTTTGTGACATGATCATTTCTCATTTGTGACTATTCATTAGCACTTCTGGGTAAAAAAGGTTCTAGGAAAACATTAAAATGACTAAATTGTAAAATTATACACTCTAGAGCCAGTAATCAAAATGGCTGACAGTCTTCAATAGCATGGGGCCAGAGAAGACATTTTGAATCACTAATATTAATTAACTGTAGGAAAAATAAATGAGTGTTATGCTTTGGATGTGAGATGTCCCCCAGAAGCTCATGTGTGAGACAATGCAAGAAGGCTCAGGGGAGAAATGATTGGGTTGTGAGAAGCCTAACCCAATTGGTGATTTAATCTTCTAATAGGGATTAACTGAGTGGTAAATGAATGCCGCAGTCTGGCTGGGCACAAAATCACGAGCCACTCAAGCAGGAACAGACTTTATTTCCAAATGTGGCCTTTTCCAGGGACACACCACACCAACAGGAAATCCCTCAAATCCCTCCTCCAGAAATCCCTCCTACCACACTTCCCCAACCAATGGCTCCAGAGTAGCAGGCCCAGGTGGACAGCAGGGGTCTAATATCCAATTGAATGCATATCTTAACATAATCATTATCATCTCAATGGCTTGCTGGCATCACCTTTCAACCAAAAATGCCCCGAGTCATTCCTACTCAGCTGTGGCTCTTAGCAAATGAAGTAGTAGGGTGTGGCTGGAGGAGGTGGGATTTAGGGTGTGGCTTTGATCTATATATTTGTATCTGGAGAGTGAAGTCTCTCCCTCTGTTTTCTGATCACCATGATGTGAGCTGCTTCCCTCTGCCATACTCTCCAACATGATGTTCAGCCTCATCTTAGCCCGAGAAATGGAGCGGACCTTCTTTGGACAAAGGCATCTGAAACCTTGAGTTCTCAAATAAACCTTTTCTACTATACAGTTGTTCTGCTCAGATCCTTTAGCCACAGCAACGAAAAAGCAGGAAAAAACAATGGTTTATCTGTTTATATGCAGAAACAAATTTGAATTATCAAAACCTGTTTTAACAAGGGAAGTTAGCCTGATAGTCTAATTAAATACAAAAAGAAAATTGGCTATATTCATGTTAACTTTATTTTCTTTTGTCATTTGTTCCAGCTTACTATTTTCTTTTCTCACTAAAAAAAAGACAAAATATTTTTAACTAAAAGAAGTATATATTTCATAAGTAGACGGAACGGCTATTTTAAAACCTTCTTTGCTATATTAAATTTATCCTGGGACATATGTTAGAAATGGAAACTAGAGTCATAATGTGCTTTTGGTCCTCTGGGAAACTTCTTCAACTCTACAGGCAATGAAGATCCTCATAAATCCTCAGTACAGTAATCCAGAAACTGCTAATGATTGCATTCTTGCATGATAAAGAAGATGTGCAGGGTCAGCAAAGAACCACTAATGACAAGCATGAAGAAGATGGAAGTCATGGCTTGCCTGCACAGGGGAAACTTTACATGCAGACTTTGTCTTTCAAGCTCAAAAGTTGTCAAGAAGTTCCATTTGCCACATATTCCAAATGATGCGCTGATTAAGAAAGGTCAGTATGTCTTTTGGGAAGTTGACAGTAGTGATATAGTAACTATGCAAAGCTCAAGTCTCTGGAGTAGTATTTGTGTCTAATCTATATGGTCACAGGAAATATAACTGCCAAGAATGCCATATTCATCATCTTGAGTGGTTTTATCAGCACTACCTGATGTCGCACTCAAAAGAAAAATCACCAAAATTTGCTTGGCCATTCAATCATGTATCCTTTGTGAAATATGCTAGGGGCAAACTGTGTGCCCGCTGTTGAGATAATAGAGGTGGAAAAAAGACACCGTCCCTGCCCTCATTATGCTCAAAAAATAAGATGAAAAATAGACAAAGGAAACACTGTACTCTAAAGTGTTACTTGCTATAGTGGAAGTAAAATCAATATGGTAGGGGAAGTAATAAGTAGATCTGGGAAAATCTCCATAAAATATGTTTCTGTAACCTACGATTAAAGGCAAAGCTATAGAAAATGTAAAGATTTTTATTTATACATCAGAAAAATAGTAATACTTTTCATACTTTCTAAATTCTTTATACATGAATTTCTGGTTTTAAAATATGAATTCCAACTCCCTCACTTTTCTACTCTACTATATAAGCAAAGGTCATTCTTCATTAATTATCCGGCCATAAAAGTATTTATTGTGTGCATGGAATACACAATTGCCTGTTCTAGAATCTGGCAATAACGAAGAAAACAGACACATTTTTTTTCTGTGATATAGTTTATATTATAAGAGCTGGCATATATTATTCAAGAGAGTATAGAAATAAAAATTAGAAATAGTTCCCGGTACAGGAAGTAGACTGCTAACATCAACCCTCCAGCAATTAACCACTATAAATTCCCTCACAAAATACGAAAAAAAAAAAAAAAAAAAAAGACTTGAAGGTTCTCTAAAGTGAAATGTGCCAAGTGTAGTTTAGAAAGGAATCAATACAGAAAATGGCATCAGCATGGGGTGAGTCTCTTAGTTTTGCAGTTTTAGCCCAATGATAGGCCATGTTCACTGCTGGGCTTAGGGAAGCTGAGTCTCTGAGAAAACCTGCTATCTTTCTGGTTGAAGTACTATAGAAGAAACCCTGAAGGATCATAGTCACCAGAAATTGGGGAAACAATTTCAGATAAAGAGTTTCAATGCACAGGACTCCAGTTTATCCATGTTAACTCTGACCAGGGAGCTGACCTTTGAACTTCTGCATAGGGTAAAAAACCTTAACTGAGGATCCATGTTCCTCCCCTTATTGATGAGACAGATTTTACATTTTGCTCATCAAGGTGACTAATTGCAGAAGCAAACAACAACAAAAAACACTCTTTGAAGGAATATAATGAAATCTACAGCCTCTAAAATAACATTCACAATGTCTAGAATAAAATTAAAAATTATTTGACATACAAAAAAACAGGAAACTGTGACCCATTTTCAAGTGAAAAGCCTCAGAAGCTAATAATGAGATGAGTCAAAGATTTTAGCAGATAGTGTCTGTAAGTTTAATGAATTAAAAGAAGTAGGATTGCAATGAAAGAAAATACATGAAATCTCAGAAGACAAGGTTATTTTAAAAGAACAAATTAGAAATTTTATAACTATAAAAATAAATTATCTGAAATTAAAAGCTTTACCATTTGGATACAATAATAGAGAAAAGAGACAGTGAACCTGAAAATACATTAGTAGAACTCATATAATCTGAAGAGCAGAAAGAAAAAAATAATAGAAAAAAGTTAAGATCAAGGATTCATTTACTTATGTGAAAATAGGTTCTAAAATTCCCATAGAATTCTAAAGGGAGAAAACACAAATGACAGAGTATTTGAAGCAATAAGAACTGAATCGCTAATTTAGTGAAGCACAAATAGTTTTAGAAATTCTGTGAATCCCACATGGATTGATATGACTAAAACTATATCTTGACACATCATAATCAATTCACTAAAAATAAAGATAAAGAATTTATATTGAAAGAGCCTACACAACACACATTATAAGTTTTATAGAAAAGTGTATTTGAATGACTGGACTTCTCAGGAGAAACCACAGAGATAAGTACACAATGGCCAAAATTTTTGAAGAACTAAAACAAACCAACAAACCAACAAACAAACTCAATTCAGGATTTCATGTTCAGTGAAATAACTTTCAAAATTAAAACAAGCTAACAGCACCTCAGGAAAAAAAAATGTCAAGAATTATATATAAATCATTTCAGAAATTGGATGAAACTTAGTTTTCCCAATTTGTTTTATGAGATCATAATTTTGGCACCAACGCATACATTAAAAAAGACAAGAGTCACATAAAAATATTACTAACAAACAAATCATGTCATTATAAGCAACAGTCTGAAAAAAAAAAAAAAAAAAAGTCAAGTCAGAAATGGAACAAGCAACCAGAAGCCATAAAGTATACAAAGGCTGAAAACTAATGTTTGGTGTCCAGGAATTCATGACTTTTGCTGGGGAAGGCAGGAGGGAAGGACAGAAACAAGGCCCAAGGATACAAGAATCTGCTGTTAACAGGAGAAAGGGAAACCTTGGAATGGAACACACCTACGTGAAGATAGAGCCACACATTACCCATGTGTCCCGCACAGGATTCCTCCATCTAGTTAAAAGGAAAGTATGGGAACCTTACTATGGTAAAGATGAGAGAAAAAAGTTAAAAGATGGATTGTAAAAGGATCCTGTTTATTCAGAGACAACAGTAATTGAGACTAGATCAAAATAGAATATTGGGCAAAACCAGAAGTTGTTGGAAAATACAGGAATAACTCAAGGACTCATAATTGGAGAGGAGAGAGAGAGAGAGAGAGAGATTTTTTTACCTAAAGACATTTATTTCTCACCAGCAACTCACAAATAAGAAACAGTCTGAATGGAGACTGTCTATTCCTAGCATTCTTAGGAGGATGCCGTAGTACTACTGCCATTGGGGCTTACATGGAGACACTGAGATCACTCAAAGAATCTGTAGATTCTGAAATAGAAAAAAAGGGGTGGAGGGGGTAAAAAGCAGAAAGAGCACATATGGAAGTTTATTCTGAAGTTTGATTTCCAGACAAGGTCTGTTTTATCTTTTAGGATGTTTTCCCAGATATATATCTTACTATAACATCTAAGTGTGTATTTTGCACTGCTAGGAAGATGATAGATTTTTGCAATTAAAATTCAATTGGCTGGCATGAGAAATTAGATATTGTTATCATTTATATTGCAATGATTTACTAAATGTAATGATTAAATTTAACAATTAATGAGTAAATTTAATAATTGCCATAATGTATGTTTTGATAAATTAATAATTTACTGTTATGGACATTTTTATTATGAGAATGAAAGTGATTGGGTAACAGTGAATTAGTAAACAAACTCTGTGAAAATATTAGTACAACTTTAAGATAAATAGAGAAGAAACATAGGAAAGTAACAGAGAAAAATAACTGAAGATTTCATTAGGCATCAAATGTCCATGGAAGAGCATGTGTTTATCTTTCTTCATTATCCTGTATCACAAGATGGTCCTAGACATCAGAAATAGGCTAGTTATGATTCTGTAATTAAGTCTCATTGTAGATTAAATGAGCTACTGTGGATTGTTTTGGGAAAGCCTGAGTTCCAATTGTAGCATCCCCCTTTTTTTAATGAAATAAATGTGTTTTGTGTTTTAAAAAGACCTAATTTATAATTTGAAAAGACAGGATGCTGACATACTTCAATTATTAGTAATAGTCCCAAATCCTCTAAGACTGTAGTTATTTAAGTTGTAATTCTTTGTATATAATTTTATATTTTGATATAGGACTAAGAGATGACATAATTTAAGGCAGGAATTGTATTTAAAACAATGCAAACAAAGAGCATGTCATTATTGACCTGAAGTAGCTCCAACAGAGGCAAATAGTTGCTTTGAACATAGTTTTTGAAAGTTTGATATCACCAGTATTTCATGCAGTCATGGGTTTCTATATCACTGGATCAAGTTTAGGTCTAATTTTAAAGTATAATAATGTTTTTTTTTTGGGGGGGGGTACTGGGAATTGAACCCTGGACCACTGAGCCACATCCCCAGCCCTATTGTTTTGTATTTTATTTAGAGATAGGGTTGAGTTGCTTAGTGGCTCACCTTTGCTGAGGCTGGCTTTGAACTCATGATCCTTCTGTCTCAGCCTCCTGATCCCCTGGGATTACAGGCATGCGCCACCACGTCCAGCCAATAATGAATATTTTGGGCAACTTTTGGATGAAATCTTGACACTCGGATTTGATACTCAAAACATAAGAACAATGGTTGATAATTTTGGTTTATAATAATGGTTTATAATTTTTGGTGGATATGTGTTCATATCAGGTGGCCATCAAATAAAATCAAGGATTGTGTTTGAGTTTAGAGGAATTTCCTTTCTGATCACAATTTCATTCTTATTATCAGTCTTGTAAAATAAAGTCCAATTATATTCCAGCTGATGAGAATGACACTACTCAAAATATTTTTCTATCCTGTACTTCTCATCATTTTACCTAGTGGCTTGACATTAATTCATGGTGGAGAGAGTAGCTAAACTTTTAAACATTTTTCTTAAATGGGAATCTCCAGAGTAAGATCTATCAAGCCATTCTTGTGTACAAATATAGGAAGAAGCCTGGGAAAAAGAAGGAAAGAAGTGTGTTGGGCAAAGTAAAGTTACTGATAAATACATATCTGGCCAAAAGTGTATATAAAGTTTCAAAATATGATTTTAGATCATATATTGAGATGCAATGCATTTACTGTTAAAATATTAAAGTGCTCATTTGAGTTTCTGCTAGTTGAGTTACTAATGGCAACACCCAAATCCTGTATCAGAAGTAAATTTTATCTTTAAAATGCTGGATAAAAGTTTTTAAAAATATCATGGTACTAGAATGGTATTGAGCATCTTTTGCCAAACTTATTAATTCTTTACTAATTTAAGTTTTGAATTCAGACAGTTTTATAACAGTGTTTTTAAATTGAAAGACTAGGAACATGAATCAAAATGTCCTTGGGCACATGAATTAGTGAGAGGTTGTACAATGTGTCAGCATTAAATTGGTGACTAGCAGTTGCAAGAATGATCTATGTGAGAATCAATATTGCTATTAAACTTAATGCTACACCTATTTGTCCTTATAGATGTTGACCATTTTCAGATTACTTTTATTTAATTCCAGTTGCAGATCATGAAAATCTGTTAAGGCTTTTTAAAAATTTTATTATGATATCATGGTAAACTAGAAATAAAATTGACTAAATTAGTTAAAATATAATCTATATTCAAGCAAATGTTATTTGCACATTATAAAGGAACTAAATTTTTATTATTCATAGACACTGCTGGTACATTAATTTATGCATTTATGTCATATGTAAATTATTATCAAGTGACAAATGGATAAAGTCACCTTTTATGAGCATAAATTACTACAGGGATATATGTTGTATATATGCATATATGTTGTGTATGTGTCTATAGACATGTACATGCACACATACATGCACAGACTAGTACACATACATATGGCTAAAACATTATTTTAGTAGATTGTGAATTATGTCTAGATTCAAAAACATTAAAAACAAATAGCAGAAGGTAAAAAATGTCTTTAAAGACATTGAAACTTATGTCATGCTAAAAAGAATTCTGCAGTGTTTGAAACATGGTAATCAAACTAAATTATTTTAGAAAATGAACGATGGAATAAAACTGGCTAAGGAAACTAATATATTAAAATTAGACAAGCATATGACTGAAAAAAGTCTAAAAAAATTCTAACATACAAGTAATTTGAAAAATAGATTGCAAATCTAACACCAAATAGTACCTATTAGATAAATACTTATTTAAGTTTATGTAAAAATATCTTCCAATTGGGGCAAAAAATACATGGCTTCCCTCCACCCCATTTAGATCACAGTGCTTGCACATCTGAAAATCATTTAGTGTTCTGGTTTCCATTGGGTAAGCCTGTATGAACTCAGCTTGATGTGACCACAGCCTTCTTGTGTCATAACTGCGTGATTGCCCTAGAATAATCCTAATTTGTCTGTCTTTCAGAGTCTCCCAGCAAATGTTAAATAGACAAAACCATTAGTCTGGTATGTTGAGATTTAATATTGGTGTCCAGAGATGTACCTGATTCTTTGATATTAGCTTAAGATAAACCAAGTGCTTTCTGGATTGGATGAAGTCACTTTTCTAACCAATATATACACCCTATTTTGACCCCAGTTGTGGGGATCCACCTGGTCTTGTTGCTATGCAGGACCACACTTCTGTCAGTAAGTCCATCAATAAATTGTACTCTGAATCCTGGTTTGTCTGTCCCTTTTATTTTGTCTCTTAGCACTTGGGGCTGGTTCTCAAACACTAGGATGGAGTTGTGCCATAAGACTTTCTAGGATTCCATATAAAATAGCTAAAGAGACTTAACTGTGCCCACTCTAGTGACAGATGTACATACACAAGCTACATTTAAGCACAAAGAGACAGGTAATGTTGGAGGAGAAGAGGTATAGGAAACTTGTTTCTCTCAAAAGGGAAAGTAAAGGGGAGTTTTGAGGTTTATTGTACATATTTAAGTCCAAATATGCGTGTTTGGATTCATGTATTGTTTTGGTTGTTTCTTCAACTCACCCAGATTTGTGATGCTTCCTCTGTTTGGTTATTTTTCTATGGTTATTGTTATAAAGTGGACATCAGAAACACCCATGAATGCAACAAGAGTTCATGTCACTCTGACTTATTCTCATGCCTTATTATATCTATGTAAAATATTAGTATTTTTATTTACTTACAGCAAATACCAGGCTTTTCATGAAAACTTAATGATTTCCTGGAGGGGGTGTAAGGGTACTCACAGGATTGTAATCATAATTAGCATAGTGAAATATAGACAGATCTAGAATATTAAATTAAGGCTGGGGAAAAGGTAGGGATGAATTATTGCTACTTTCTTATACTCAGAATAATTTTCTAGCTTGGGATAATCAGTGGCATTTGACTCTGTCAGTAATATAATAGATCTCAGAATACATATTCACACACACACACACACACACACACACACACACAGAGTTAGAGGCTCCTTTTATCTGATGGAGTCTCTGTTCTACTACAGTATTCAGGTGAACACTGGCTTTAATGAAATGGGTGTTTTCACCTACTTCTGTCTGTGCAGATAAAACAGATATGAAAAAGAACTGTACATACTCTATGTGTCTTCTAAATTTGGTTATAGTCGCAGAATATAAAAAGCTATAATGAAACCTAAAACCAAATTACCCACCTTTTATTTGCTGTAGTATTGAAGAGGAGCTCTCCACAGGGGAAAAACAAACAAAAATATTCTACATTGAAATATGGTAGGACACATTTGGATAAGCAAATTCAATTATTTAATCACTCAAGACCTCTCAGAGTAGATTTTAGATTAAAAGCCAGTCCTCCTGCCTACAGAGTCACTGCCTTTCATACTCCAACATGCTGTTCTATTTGTTTTGTTAGGCCCAATGTCCTTGGTTTGAGGCCCAATGTCTTTGGTTTGAGGCCCATGTGGATCTGATACCTTTGGGATATAGTGCTTTATTCTAAACAGGGTAGGGGTATAAATGGGGTATTAGAAAGCAGAAGGAATATACAGTTAGGAGTATTATTTTTTTGGATCGGAAGTTACTGGACATTTATCCAAGTGTCAACTTCCACTGGATGTATGAACTTAAATAAATTTTTAAGGTCCAGATTTTTCATATTTGATACAGGGCTGTTTAGGGGATTACATATGAATTTTTTAAAATTAATTTTTAATAAATCAACAATCATCACTTTTCCAGTGGGTTTTTCAGTTTTGTCTCCAATTATAAGGAGTCTCTTTTTCATAGGTTTTCTTAAAATGATATCAAGGAAAAGCAGATGTCTCTTAGAAGAAACTGAGAGGCTTTATGTGCAAAAACACTGTGTTGAAACAAGCCCATAGTAACTATTATTTTAATTAAAATATGAAAATCTCCCTCCCCTTGCCTCTCTCTCTCACACACAAATACCCAAAATACACACACATACATACGCACAAACATTTTTTTCTTCTTTCCTGTATTTTGTGTTTAAGGACCTTGTGACATCATTTTAATGATTGATCTTCAGGAAGTATATCAGTTTTAAAGATGATTTCAAGTATTCCTTGCTCCACTAAAATATTCAATATCCTGGCAACTACACTGATGCCAATTTCTTTTTAGTATCTGAGTTAATGAGCAAAATTTCATTTTTTTGCCAGCCTGATCATTTAGTGCATTGTCATGCTAATTACTTAAAGTAGCTTATATTTTGCCCCCTGAAGATTGTCTTAAAATAACAATGCCAGTGTCTATTTCTTAAACCTATTTATATTGAAAACAATGATCTGAGAATAATAATGGAAGTTAAGCCTTAAGAATTCCTTAACAACTGTAGACAAAAAATCATACTAGAGAGCTGCAGTTAAATTTACTTTAAGACAGAAAGTCTTTTTGGAAAAAAAAAAAAAAAAACTAACTACAAACTAAAATTAAAGTCATCTTATAAAAATAAAATGATAGATGTGTGGTATAAGGCAATATTGAAAAGATCTATATAATCACATTGTAAAAGTAGTTCTTTATAAGAAGTCTGCAATAGAATTGTTTGGGGAGCTTAAGCAAGGGCAATACATGAACCATACCTAAGTAAATAAATTAAACAATTGATAAGGGCTATAATTAAACATTTTTATGTGTTATAATGTGCAGAAAGTTACTCAAATTAACTGACCTATATAACATTGATGTCCATTAAGAAAAAAAATGATTCCTGAACTCTTTTTGATATCATGGGATATGAGAATTGGATATATATCTTAGTCCTTTTTCCCCAGAGAACTGCACCCATACGCACCCTCATAGACACACACACACACACACACACACACACAGGATGTTTGCACACAACTTATCAGGAATACTCAAATTCTTAAAGCCCATATTAAGAAAAAACACTTCAGGAACAATACTTAAATGATTTCAAGCGGAATAAAATCCCATTCATGCCTTGTCAATGGATCAAGTAGCATCACCTTGGTGATTACTTCATTGTTTAAAAATCTCTAGGGTGAATGTCCTTGATTATGCCTGCAACTTCTAGCTCTTTCACCTGCTCACATTTGAAAGAGAAATGGAAATCAACTTGTGCATACTTTGGGTGACCATAGGTAATTTATCCTCCCTTTCCAAGTCTGTTTTCTTATCTGAAAAGCTAATAAATTTCTAAAATACGAGGAGTAATAATACAGTGAAACATACTTCACTAAAATTTAAAACAATCAATGAATATTAACATTGTTTTTATTACATTCTATTAATAGTAGCTTCATGTGCTTGGATTCTTGATGAAATTTCCCATTTAACATCTTCATTTCCTGGAAATAGTCACATTAGAAAATCAAAAGAAAAGAAACAAGCCATAAATTAAAAACAAAAACAAAAAGAAAGTTTGAGATAGCCATTGCCATCTCTTTTCACTTTGATTTAATTTGTGCTTGAGAAAAGAAGTTGAGAATATAGAGGAAATATGGGGACAGTGCCTGTGCTTCCATTTTTAAAATCTATCTCTGTTGAGTTAAATACACTAGGGAGGCTATTTTAAGGACTCATGCTGCTGATTCATGCCAGTTTTGGTTGCCTTTGTCTGTTAGATCTAAGTAATTCTACTTAAAACAAGTCAACTTTAGTTGTTAATTGAATGTCATTTTTCCTCATATTTTTCCATACGAAATACTAGTATTGTTTCCAGATCATACCACTAATACAATGTCATTAGTTTGAATTTGAATTTCAGTATCTTGGCCTCTCTCCCATTGACTGTTGGAATCCCATCGTATGTGGTATGATTCTTAAAACACCTTAATCTAGATTTCAGTTATTTTTCTCTTCTTCAAACCTATAGAGGCTACATGCAACTTTCAAAGTAATCTAACATTTCCAGATGTGAGAAACACCTTGAAGCTGACAATGACAGAAAGTGAATCACATTGCTCTGCTGATTAAGACCCACAGAGGCAGACATGCTCCTGTGTGATACACACAAGCCAATTTACAAACAGGCTAGCCTGACTGAACATTTCATTGAGTCCCAAATTTCCATGGTCTCTGTGTACTGTAAATAAGAAAATCGTTTTTGTTACACATTTCTGTTAAGGAACTTAAATTTCCAATATAAATGTTTATTTAATTTTGTACTTAAGAAATGAAAATGACACTCTTTGAAGCAGAGAAGAATAGTTGCTATAAACCAAAGTTGACATGCATCAGAAGCTACCTTCTCTTTTTCAAGCCTTTCAGGGTTACAACTATTCTATAAAGTAGGTGTATTTGACCTTCCTTTTACAGGTGAGTAGCCTGTATTTTAAAGGGGTTGAGTGCCTTGCCCAAGATCACAAAATAGGTAAGTAACGAAGATGGAATTAGATTCTCTAGACTAGTATTAAATTATAACACAGTGTCCCTTATGAGAGAATAAAAAGGTTTGCATTTTTTTCTATACTTTAAAACCAAAAGTAGCAATACTTGGATAAATCATGACATTGTGAAAAGGACTAGTGTATGAAAAATTTAAAATCCCTTTTGTATTATAAAGTAATTATACATGTGAAATAGCAATAAAGACATTAGATGAGAAACTGCTTTGTACTTGATACCTATAAATTTTCATATAACTTCACAAAGCTGTGCCCTGCATTCAGATGAAACTTGAAACTATCACTTAATTCTGTATCCTATATATGAAACTCAAATCACATATAAGATATTTTAAAATATTTGAAATGGCTAAGAGAAAAACATTGAGCTACAAGTTCTAGCTTGATGAGTGAAAAAAAGGCCTAGTGAAGTAATCTGTAAAAATAAAAGATACCTGAAAGGATAAACTATAATTGAATTCAATTATATAAGGCAAAAATAAATAAGAAGTAAACATTATGAACTTAAATATATATTATTTTTAGACCCAACTTGAGGCTATGTGTAAACAAAGAATATCTCTGGGTAATGAATAAATATAAATCAAAGTGAGTCATTTTGGTGTAAATATTCTTATTTGAGACTTTTATAAATTAAATTACTGGTATTCAGAGGAATTTAGAGAGGATCATTATTATAACCATGCTTTCATTCTATTTGTACCTCACTGATTCTCTCAATTCACATTTTTAAAAAAATTTTTGTGGCACCTAAAAAGATATCAAATGAGTGATTCAGATATTTAAAATATCATTTTGGAATGCTATGTGAAGTGCTTTAGGTAAATAGCCTTGCCTTTTCTAAAAGTCAGCAGACAATCTGCTCAAGAAATCAATACTATATGTATTTTAGCATTTTTACTTTTAGAATTATTGGCTATTTCTTGAATTTTTTTTTTCCATTTCTCCCCTTTTCTTACAGAGTGCTTTCATTGCCAGCTACTGCTAACATTATTTTCTCGGTGTTATTTCCACAAAATACTAAATTTGATATATTCTTTGCAGACTTGATATGGTAGGGGTATACTAAAAGATGAAATCTAAAGGTATATTTTAGATTATTCAAATATAAATATTGCCTTTAAATCCATAGAAAAGAAAAATACAGCTTGCACACTTATTAGTGTATTGATTTTTGTATATTCAATAATAAAAAAAATCATGTGTGACCTAAGCTGCAAAATGCAGCCCACTTTGGTTCAGATTTCTTTCCTGCATGAGTCATGTCCTATGGATTTGGAAAGGAAGGGCTATGCAGGGAGAAAGAGTATTGGGAATGTGCCAATCGACTATTCTCTGTGGAGTCTTAGAGGAAAATGATGACAGAAGCAAGCTGGTAAAGCACATTCTTATTTGTCTTAAACTTTACTTTATAGAGTTTTACTGATGTGAGCATTAGTGACAGACTTTCTGGACATGACTACTGACCATATCATTTATTAGGTGTGTGACTTAAAGAAAGTTAATTACCTTACCCAGTGTTTCAGTTTGTTCACTGGAAGAGCTGAGGTGATAATAACATCTACATCATAAGGTTTTTTTTTGTGTGTGTGAAAGCTGTTATCTGATGGGGGAAGGGAGGCTGTTGAGAACATAATGTATTGGCTTTTAGAAGTTATCTTGATATATTTCAAAATAGCAAAAGTAGCTTATACTTTTGTAACAGAAGAAACTATTTGTAGCCTAGTGGGGACCCTATTTCTATCCTTGGGAACTACCACCTCCTCCACTAACATTTAAATGTGAACAGACCCTTTTTTCTCTTTTGTTTATTGCTGTATCCTCAGGGCTTACATTAGTGCCTGAACCATATAATGCTGTCTGTGAGTTTTGCGGAAGAAATGAATCACTGGTTGATTTTCAGTATCTCCATGCCAGCAACACCCTCCACAATACTTTGTAGTAGACAAAATATTTCTTTTCAACATCCATCATGGAAATACCTTACCACATTCTGATATTCAGTCATATTTTTTTTTGTTTTTTTCTTTGTTTCCTCATGCTTGCAACACTAATGGAAACCTTGGGTTTCTTGAATTTTCTAAAAATCTCTCTGATATTCCACTTAAGTCTTTCCAATTTGGGTAATCCCTTTATAAAGCAAAGAATCCTTCTCTGTCAAGTACTATCAAAATTCCCATACCTCAGGAATATTAAAATAATGGCAGTGTTTGATATCTATTTGGCACTAGGATATTTATTCTGCTTCATCTTTGTGTCTTCCAATGGTGCCGATTCTGGAAGCCTTTAACAGATAAGAAAATTGAAATTTAACGAAATTAGTTATTCATAAGTAAGTCAAACTATAAGGGCAAAACAGAGTTCTCATCATTCTAATGTAAACATTAATGTTCTTAAGAATCAATTAAATTCTCCTTAAACCTATTGCTGTCAGTGTTAAGTAATAAAACTATCAGATTTCATCACTTCACACTCACTAAGATATTAATAACTGACAATAAATTAACTATCCATTAATATGATGCCCTGGCTAAGAGTTTTTTTTTTTTTTTTTACAGGAGTATTACCTTGAACAAAAATATATTGAATCGAATGAAACAAATTTAATGTTGAATTTAGACCTCATGATTGGTAAAAGGGAAAATGGAATAGATAATTTGTGGCTGGAAACTTTTCCAAAATTAACTGCCTAAGTATATTTTGATCCAAGTTTCGCTTTCACATTCACTTACGTACTTATTCTTTTGGCCCCTATTTAATATATGCGTATTCTCTTAATTATTTAATAAATCAATTTTTATCATTCAATTCATAAAGATGTTTTTTGAAATGCTTTTATGTGCCAGACACTTTTTTATATCTGGAGGTGTATGACTTCAGAAAATTTCCAACTTCATTGCAAGACAAAGACATTTATACACATAAGGCACCATGCAATAAGATATACACAATAATAAAGCACTACAACAATTGGGAATGAAAATTACACACGTTTACTTTGGGAAAGACATTGAAACACCTCGCTGGAAAAGTTACAGATAACTGAGATTGTGGAAAAGGAAGAAGGACTATGGAATAATAAAAGGAAATTTACCTATCTGAATCTTTTTTATTTTCTTTTTTAATTCTAGACAGAGAAAACAAGAATGAAAGGAGTAGAAGCCTAAAGCAACAATACATGGCTATGAACTAGCATATTTATGATTGCAGTGACCACAGTCACTACAGGTTCTGCCTTGTTTCATCCAGCTTTATCATCACTGTGACCAATATTCCTGACAAGTACTATTTAAGGAGGAAAACTATTTTGGTTCATGGTTTCAGAGGCCTCAGTCCATGGTTAGCTGACTTCATTGCTCTGGGCCTGATGTGAGGAAGAACATCATGGCAAAAGTGGATAGCAGAGGGAAGCAGCTCAGGAAATGGTACCAGAAAAAGAGAGAGCTTTCCTCATCAAGGACAAAATGTAAACCACAAAGGCAAGTTCCCAGTGACCCATACCCTTCAGACACACCCCACCTGCTCACAGCCACCACTCACTTCATTCCTATCTCTGGATTAATTCACTGATCAGGTTATCTTCCCCATAATCCAACCTCTGAAAGTTTCTGCACTGTCTCATGCATGAGCTTTTGGGCTCATGCGTGGTATGTCTCAGCTCATATCTAAAATACAACATGCATATTCTGGGATTGTGTCTTCAAATTTAGGGCTACTTATCAGACTGTCTTCTTCACCTCTGTCAATTTTAGATATCAGATATATCTCATTTATTTCAGGACTTTGGCTAACAAATTTTGTTGGTGCCTGGTTTGGTTAGATTTGTGTCACTGTAACTAGAAGTTCTTACAAGAACAACTTAGAGAAGGAAAAGTTTATTTTGGTTTATGATTTCAGAGGTTCAGTTGATGGTCAGGCAACTCCATTGCTTCGGGCCTAAGATGAGGCAAGGACATCATGGAGGAAGTGTGTGGCAGAGGTAAGCAGCTCTGGATGTGACAGATAGGAAGCAGAGAAAGAGCTCTGCTCACCAGGTACAAAAGATAAACTCCAAAAGCATGCTCCAGTGACTCATTTTCACCAGCAAAACTTTTTCCACATTTACCACCTAGTTAATCCATTCAAATATATTACTCAAGAAATTCTGTTATAGCTCTCATAATTAATAATGTCACCTGTGAACATCCTTGCATTATCTCACATATGTGTTCTTTTGAGAAACCACATACTTAAACCATAGCAGTGCCTATTTGGCAGTGTTTAGCATACTGTCACTTCGATGAACTGGCCTCATTTAAAGAGACAATTGTGAGACATAAAATCAAACCAGGGTGAAAGGGAAGAGATCTTTGGAAATATGAAAAGAATAAAATTTGAAAAATGAGAGAAATTCAAGTTGACCATTGTCAGTTCCACTTAATGAAATATGGATTCTTAATATTGTTACAGATTGTTATTTATGGAAATAGTTGTAGATATGAGTATACGTTGTGATTAGTATACTAACATATTCTTTGTTCTGTAATGCAGGAATGCATAAAATAAACGACCCCTGAAGTGAGTAACAATGTTCTAGTAACATTTAAGATCTGTAGCTCGGTTACAGATAACATTCTCTGATGAAAAGAACTAGGAGCAATGGATGATGCTAGGTCTGGGGAAGGAAGCATTTAGGAAAAATCCAGAGAATCTCATTATTCCAGCATATAAGGGAGTGCTACAAGAAAAACAAAATAAGAATCACATTATTAGGGGCTATTGAAGAGCACATGAGCCAGTGGATAAAAGCTCTTAATGGCCAAAAATGAAACAATTAGAGTAATAAACTAAGGTAGTATTGAATTATACTGCAAAGTTAAAAAGTATTCTTGAGTTTAAATTAATAAAAAACAACAATTTTATAAATTAACAAGTGTGTGGGGGGGTAGATAAATCTTCCATACTGAAGAATCCGCATTATTTATTTTGGTTCTTTGCATAAAGAGAAGAAGTATAACTCCTTTCTCCTTAAAGGTGACACACATGGACTTCCTTCCAGAGAGAAAAGTAGAGGAAAAGGCCAAAAGAATAACTTTACAGTGGAGAAGCTTAAAAGCACAAGGGGGGTTAAGATCAAGATCAACAGTCATAAATTGCCGCAGTCTGGCTGGGCACAATTCAGGAGCCACTTGTCAAAAAAAAAAAAAAAAAACGAACTTTATTTTTAGCACACACACCTCACCACATAGCTCTTCAGGAAAAACCCTCAGAGCCCAACTGCCACCACCGGCTTCCCACAAGCCTCTCCACCTCCCCCACTTCTCCTGCTCTTCAGGCGGATTGGCTGGGTCTCCTGGGACGAGCCAAAAAAAGTCCCCCAATGAGCAGCTCCATGGTCTGAAAGGGCGGGGGGAAACAGCCCAATGAGCATCACCACAGAGGAGCCAATCAGCTGGCAGCTAGAAGTTTGCTGGGAGGGCTGTGAGCTAATCATCAGATGGCAGCTGGAGGTTTGCTGGCAGCTGGAAGTTTGCTGGGGCCCCTTACGCTGTGGCTCTCAACAATAAATCATGTCAAGAGTATGTACCTTTGATATGACACAGTGAAAATGACACGCTATCTCTGTGGTCTGTCTCAAAGCCCATAGCCCAGGCTAATCCTGAGGAAAAATATCAGATAAATTCCAATAAAGGGACATCCTATAGCATACCTCTCAAGTCCTCTTCAAAATCTCTCCACATCAGAAAAAATAAAGAAAGTCTGAGAAGCTGTCCTGCCAAGTGAAGTCCAAAGAGAATGACAGCTAAATGAATGTGGTCACTTGGGTGCAATCCTGGACTGAAAAAGGATGTTAGGTAGCAAGTGAGGATAAACTCTTCTCCTGGAATCTGTTTCTTACTGATTCCATTTTTTTGATATAATTTCGTGACAAATTTATTCGATGAGTTTTTTTTTTATTAGAGCATTATAGTTATTCATAGTAACTGGACTCATTTTGAAACAATCATACATGAATTGAATTTGATTTACTCCATTTCGGTCCCTGGGTTCCCTCTCCAAACTCTCCCCTCATTTGCCAGTTTTTCTCCTTCCTCCCCTCTGCTGATTTTCCATTCACCTGTTTATTTATTTTTGATTGCTGGTTTACAAATAACATAAAGATAGAATTTGTTGTGGTTTTGTTTGATTCATTCCACATTCCCTGTCCTTTCTTGTCTCTACTCCCATCCTCTCATTCTTCTTCTTCTGCAATGATCTTCTTTATATCTTCATGATGGTTGGATGATTTTTTTTTTTTAAAGAAGATATTGACCAAGACTTTCTGAGAAGTTGTGTGTCACCATGAATTAGGAATCAAAATTGTGGCTTTCTTGTCCTGCCACTTGGTGTAGGACTTAGGGCAAGTTATTCTCACCAGTCTAGATCTCAATACCCCCATTTCAGCTTGAACCTGAACTTTGCTTATTCTGGGATTCATGCAAATAGAAGTCCCATTGAAGGCTGAGGGCCAGATTGAGCTCCAAATTATTGATATGAGGAACTGTGGATCCTCCTGGGAAATAGCTCATGACTAGGAAAAGTAGAATCCAGGCACACTGCCTAAACACATTTCCCAGAGACTGATAGAAAAGTGGGGTGAAGGGAGCAATTGAATAGTTCAATGTCAAGTTATCACACTACACCTAACCCAATATTCACCAATACTGCTTAGATTTGAGGAAAAAGACTGGGTAGAATTTATGTATATAATTTTCCACTAAAATGGCTGAATGTCAGAAAACTTCCTATGGACTCATGGATTAACACAATTAAGGACACAGAATTTTTTCTCCACCCAGGTGGAGAGAGCAGTCTGGTTCTTTTTACATTAAGACCTCAGAGGTCTCAGCTTCTTTCTGCAAACACCAGTAATTCTGTAATATCATCACGTGAGACTACTTCTCATCCAATAAAGCACACTATGGCAGTGACTAACTGGGACATTGGTATCTAACAGACTTGTCTTTATAGGGGCTTCACAAACATGAAGGTCTTGGTGTTTTGAATCATACAGACAGATTTGGAGAAGAGTAGGGCTTTTCCACAAATGTGAGACAAATATGGAACAAATAAATTAGATTCTGTTGCCCTAAAACTGTAGACATAGAATGAGAGAAGCAATATGTTTTGTTATTTTTTAAGCAAACAGAAGCTGAGAAACATGTAAAGAATTTCAAAGTAACTTATTACTAGGATTGGTATTGCATAAAATTTTTTTGTAGAACTATAATGTCAGATAAATTGGGATTACTCTTAATGCTTCCCTATCTTGAGCTCTCAATGTTTGGCCTCTCTTATCTCCTGAGAAGATAAAAGAATGAAACATAAGCACTCCAGCATACAGACTGAAAATAATATCCAACTGATTGAGGGCTAAGGTTCTGCCTACCTGTAAACAATTATTGGCTCTATACCACAGGAAAAGCTTATTATAGGAACATTGTTGCTGATTCTCCAGATTGTGATGATTCAAGAAAAAAACATTAATGCTTAGAAGCAGCTGAAATTATGGCCTGCCTACTTGAAGAAGGTCATAGTGCTTTTTCATCCCAAAACCAATAGAGAAATATTAATATTTTGAACCTTGGGAAGTTGCCAAGTTTTTATCACAAATCTCCCAGGTTAACTATCTATGCCTCAGTCATACACACAAAAAATTGCTTCTGTGAAAATTCTTTACTGCATCACCAAGATTAAAAGGAATTCTAAGAGAAATAGGAAAAACAGGCTGCTTCTACCGCAGGCACAGTACTCCATTTGTATCAACCAAATATCTTATTCTTGGCTAAAAATACTTTAGGAAAGAAGGCATCAATGTAGTTCTGTCTGAGAGTGAGAAGTTACAAAAAGAAAAAAAAAAGAGAAAATGAGTGTTTTGCAGTTGAATTACAGGCAGTCCAATGAAAGAAGAGATAAGATAGGAAAGACTCCCCTGGCACTTTAAATATAGACTTCTATAAAATAGAAATATAAATACATGAATAAGTTATACAATTCCTATTTTTATTTTAAAGGTAAACTGGGAGTGTAGATTACTTTTCAATCAATGGGTGCAACAGGCCAATCAAATGGAAAGAAAATGCATTGAACTAGAAGAAAAACTTGCTTGTATTAACTTGGTAGTCTTGGCAACTACAGTGACCAAAAACTGAGTTCTGCTATTAAAATCAGTAAAGAAGATGCTGAAACTAAATGATTTATCACTTAATAGTAAATAAATCAATTTAATGGGATTAAATTTTTCCATGTCCATTCATTTGTATGCCCCATAACATACATGACTTTATTTAGAAGAGTTTTTGGAAGCAAACAAATATGTTAGAGAATCTAAAAATACTATACTTCCATCATTCTAGTTTTAATTCAGGTAAAACACACTGGTGATATGATATCTTATGGAGTAGTGATGAGAACAGTGGTAAGAACAGGAATCACCTACATAGCAGGATAGAAGACAATTTGTGAGTTTCTTTAAGAAACACTTTCCTTGGCCTAACCTTAGTATTTAAATAATTTTCAATTTTTATAAGCTTGGAGAGTAATATTTTAGCAATTTAAGCAATAAGCAATTCTTACAAGTAAGATAATGCACCTTTTAATGTAGATTCTATTTTTTAAGAGTTTTTAAAGAGGCAGTCAGCACCTCTGATTTCCCTGTGTAATTTCTCCTAAATTCCCACTCATGTCCACTTAGGAAGCACCCTTGCTTGACCTACCAAGGAATGGTTCATCTGTTATTTCTTTGCTGAGTTCAGCTGTGTTCTAAGTTCAAAACTTTATAGAAATACTCTAAAAAGCAATGAGAAAATTTTATTTGAAGAATAAATATGTCACTAAAAATCTAAATTAAGATACTTAGACTTTGGTTTCAGAGTTCAGGATAAATAAAAAGCTATTTTTCATTTGTAATTCTAAAGATTTTAGTTTAGTGAGATATTTTCCTTAAGGGCAATTAGCTAACCAAGATAATTACTTCATCTGACATGTATAAAGAATTATTGATTTGTCTAGTCCATAGTTTTGAATTGTGCTCCATTTAAAAAATGAGCTTTTATCCAGCACCTCTACTGAGTCAATGAATATAAATTATCTTCAGTGTTCTGGCTGCTTTTATTTTACAGATCTTGTTTACATACAGGAATTTTTAAGAATTAGGCAACTTACACTAGTTAATTAAATGGAGAATAAAATATCAGCTTAGATTGTCTGTATCAAGCAGATTTAATTAAGTGCTCTTATTAAATATATACATATTATAAATGAATACATATTAAATATCTAATACTTTTATACACATACACACAACATATATGTATATATATATATATATATATATATATATATATATATATATATATGGAAAATACTTCTTACTACATATAGTCAAAAATATTTTAGTATCTTCCTAAAATATTTGATATGTGGCTACATTCATAGCTATTTTTATTTTGAACATTAAATATTTGCCCTTTGAAAAGTACCTATCATTAAAGTCAAAAAATATATTGAACACTCTTTTGAATCATGGGAAATAGCAATATTTATGTAGCATATATTAGATGAATAGAGATCTTTAAAATACAAGATTTATTTTATGTCACAAATAAATAGATTTCAGAAATATTAACAGCAAAATAAATTTTTTTCCAGAAGAAAATATAAATATTGGAGATGTCTATGTATACCAGTTAGAAAGAGTAAGAAAATTTTACTAACAGTGGCTTAAAAAATGGGAGGTTCATCTATGATATCTGCTAGTCAGCTTTTCCACAGCTCAATCTGACTAAAGTCCTGTATTGGCATCTATTCAAATCTTTTGGCTTTTTCTCAAAGTAAGAGAGGACTGCTAAACTCCAATCAAGAAAGAGGGGAAAAGGCATGGAGCCAGGTATGTCTAATTTTCCTATAATAAATCTGAAGCTTTCCTAGAAATTGTACTCTTTCTCTGGACATGCTCCATCATGTTATTGGCCAAAATTGAATTATGAAGTTGTTCCTAAGTCTAAGAATGCCTTCAGAATACTATGTAGTGAAAAGGTGCTTGCCTAATGTGTGTGAGGCACTGGTTTTGATTCTCAGTATTGGAAAATAAATAAATAAACAATTGTTGTGAGAATAGAAGTTTGGAAAATTAAATCAGGAGCCTCAAAAACAGGAGGTTAATGAACAACCATTTTTCCTGTTAATGTGCTCTTCAGGATTGTAGAAAAACAACAACACTAATTCTTTGGGTCGTGATTTTTTGTGGGAAAAGAGAGTAAAAGTGTTACAGCAGTTTTTCTTTAGTTATAGGTCTGATTTAGTAAAGTACTTAACTTCAGGAAAGTACTAAAGAGGTTACTGTTCTGTAAACTAACATCCTAAGATGTTCTTCATTTTTAGACAAGGTCCAACAAAGTTGAGTTACACTTAAGAAGAAAGTCTAACTGTGGAACCAGCCTATATGCTTTTCAATAGATGAATGAATAAAGAAACTGTGGTATATATATGCAATGGAATATTACTGAGCATTAAAAGATAATAAAGTTATGGCATTTAGAGGTAAATGGATGGAGTTGGAGAATACCATGCTAAGCAAAGCAAGCCAATCCCCCCAAAAAACAAAGGCCAAATATTCTCTCTGATAACTGAATGCTGATCCATAATGGGGGGGTGAGGGACGCATGGGGAGAGTGGAGCAACTTCAAATGGACAAAGAGAAGGGAGGGAAGGGAACGGTGCATGGGAGCAGAAAAGATGGTGGAATGAGTTGGACATTATTACTATAGGTACATGTACATGAGGTGAGACTCCATATCGTGTACAACTAGAGAAATGAACAGTTGTGATCCATTTGTGTACAATGATGCCATGTAAAACTAATTAGAACAAATAAAAAAATAAAAATAAAGAGACTTTGATTCTGTAAAAAAAAAAAAAAGAGAGTCTAAAAGCCAGTCAAATCCCCATGATTCTTATTTAGTGATCATGAATATAGGTAATTTTTATCTGATTATATTTTGACTTGGAGCTATGCTTCTCTCCACACCTGTGCTATAAACTCTATTGGAAATACAGGTCAATAGCAGTGTATACCAAGATATGACCTAAAATTGTTAGTTCATTAAATACTTTTAGGATATTTTTCCTGTGCCAGAAATATTACAAAAGTTTCCGAAAATTTCATACTATGGAAAACAAAATGGTGCTCTTTTTAAATTAAAATTTAAATAGGTAAAATAATGACTCATACAAGTGTGAAAGTAATTTAACAAATATTTTATTTAATTCATCAATTATTGAGGAAAACAGTAAGGTATTATAAGAAGTTCAAAAGAGATTTTAAAATATAAGAGGAATGCTGAAATGAATTTATAAATAAAGAATTGGTGAATAGTCACAAGCTGTAATCAGTTACATTTTACTGGACAAAACTTTGTGTTTTATGGTGAAAATTTTTTATCATATCAGCATTCTATAGGTTATTTCCTATTTCTATAGCTAATGGATAATGGGATTAGTTGGTGCACTCACCAAATTTCAATGTGCCTTGTAATTTTTCCTTATATTTACATAAAACTTCAAATTTACAATCTGATCTATAGTAGAAAGTAGTGATTTAGTCATGGAAGCAAAATAAGGGATCATTCATTGCATATATGAGTTCAGTGGGGATTTCAAGGTGCATATCTAAGGATGTGATAGCTCAGGGTGAAACGTATATGTCTGACCCAAATGCAGTGGACAGATAAAGGGATGGTGTTTTTGAAGCAAGGGAAATGACAAGAGAGAGCATATATGTTTATGAGTTGATTAACTTCTCTTTAGGAGTAATCAGCAACACTATTGATATTTTCTTATTTCAAGAAATCAAAGAACAGAAAACATTCATGTATTAAGGCTTTGATTGCCTTATTGGAGAGCAATTTCCATTTAAGGCTGTTTGGCTCTAACGCTACCCAAAGAGGAATGAAAAATAGTTCACTACCACAAGTTTACCTATACAAGGTCCAAGCACGTAGACAATCCATTTTCATCCTAAAAGACCAAATGAAAGATCAGTGTCTATATTGGCCAAAACTAGATTCCACTTCACACAGTTAGGTGTTTATTAGAACAGTAAGAAAGATAATTCTGTAAGTGTAAATTTCTCCCCTCTTAACTTGTCCACTGGGTAACTGACAAAACACTTTACACATGCAATATTCTTAGGACAATGTGGTAAATCTTAATAAACGTTAAGTAATTTATCACCATCAAATTCAGGGCTCAGTAAGCTCAGAAATGGGGGTTATATTTTGATGTATAGCATTGAAGGACTCCAGGTTGCTGCCAAGAAATGCAAACCCATTTTGCACAAGTAGAACTGTTAGCCTAATTTGGAGTTCCATGACATGTTATGGATATGAGGATATCTTATAATTACTGAAGGCTATAGTGTTGTAGGACAAGACACTCAAAAGGTCAAGGTTCATAAACTAAAGGACTAGTCAAAAACCACCACTCCAAGGAAGGGAGTGAAAGAAGAATATGAATAAATATCAATAAATCAGACTTCAAAGCTTTAAATGGTGTGAAGGGAAGCAAGCAACTTCTAACAGAGAAGATACATACTTGATCTTTTAGAAGAAGTTTAGTTCAAATATTTTTGTTTTATTATGTATGTCATTTTTTTAAAACAATATCTAGTTAATAGTTGCTGGCTAATGTGGGCATATCTGGTGGCTTCTTGCTTCTCTGTGCTTTTTCTTTCACAAGTGCTGATGAAATAGGGCTCTTAATGTTGGTTGAGTATTAAGTTTGTTAGATTCCTGGCCATTCATTTCAATTAAAAATATTTTAGATGTATTTTTGGTCTTGCCATTTATAGGTTTTATTTAATTTTATGCAAGCATTTGGGAAAGTCCAAAGTTGTGCTCCCTGCTTTTCTCTATCATATTCTGATTCCACATAAACAATTTCACTTATTGACTGCCAAAATGCTTAGCCAATTAATAGACTGTTCAAACACACGTGACTAAAGGAAAAATAATGAATTCTATTGGTTCTGAATGATGTGTCTTTAACTTACAAATGACACGGGTTTCTATTTCACTGGAAGCAGACAAGAATTACTTTTTTTTTTTTTTAAGAAATCCCTATGAAAGATCTGCAAATTTTTTATCAAGAAAAAGAATAGGAATTCTCAATATAACATCAATAACTGATTTTGCTTTATAATGATATGTTATTTGAAATTGATAATATATATTATATAAAAAGCTTGATACATTTCCTTATCTTTAAATATTTAATAGTCACTGTAAATTAAAAATGTACTTTACAAAAGCTTTCAGTTTTCAAAGTCAATAGTACTTAATACCATTTTATTTAGAACTTGGGAGGATCTTTTGGTAAGAATTAAAATCATATACAACAAGAGCTTTGACATTAAAATAATACACTATTTTGGAAGGATTTCCCCCATATTACAGATAATTGTATATATAATTTTTATTAATTAATCTCTTATTTCCTTCCTTGAAGTAATATCAAATTAATGAACTACAAATATTCAAAAATATTAGGGTTAGGGTTAGGGTTAGGGTTAGAATGCAAATATTTATCATTTAAAAAAAGATGTCAATTGAAAGACACTGGAATTATTGTAAGTTTCTGGGAAAACAATAAAACTTTGATTTTTTTTAATAGATAGCATTAACTTTAACTTCTGCTGTTGCATAGCTAAATCATATTAATCAATAAAATAGCATGGCTTTTAGTAGTATCTTGTTCTAGCTACAATGAAGTGAAATGCTTATTAATGCAGAATGCATTTGAAAAACTTTCTACAAAATAAGAACTATTAATTTGCATTCAATTCTAACAGCTTTTACACAGTGTTATTGAAAGTTAAAGAATGGATTGTGGTGATGATTGTACAACCTCATGAATACATTTGATACTGTTCATTTAAAAATAGACATGCTGGGAAATTTCATGTTCTGTGTATTTCAACAGATTTTTAAAAATAAGGTAAAAATTTTATTTTGATATGTAAGTTATAATCACATTTGTCTAGCAGCGGCTGACAGAGACTCACCTTTCACTCGAGAATTTTTTTTTAATGTTATGAAATTTTTATTATTTTTTAAATTATCACATCTTTATTATACATACTAGTGGATTCTTCTAAATAAAGTTATATATGCATAGAAATCTATTTCCACTTATTATCCTCCCCTCTTTTTCCCTTCCCCTTTTCCCTCCTGTCTTCCCTTCATTCACTAAAATATTTTTAAAACAGAAAAGGCTGAACAATGAACACATGGCTCTGAAAACAAAGACTGAAAGGTAAATTTCTATCAGTATATAGAGACATTACATGAAATATTAGTGCAATAGCCTAGACTAGACTAAGAAATAAAATGGACTAGTCTAGAATAGACTGAGTGAGGAATTAAAAAAAAAAAAAAAACATCTTGATGGTCTTTTAATATTTTATTTTATGAAAAAGAATTCCATTCCAGAGAAAGTGACAGGAAGCACTTACACCCTTTCTCAGTTTCTACTTTCTGGATCATAGCACAGGGTTGTTATCTGCTCAATGAAAAGCATCTGCCCTGTGAGCTTGCAGAGTTTAATACTGTCTTAAGAAAACATGTGTGTGGTGGGGTTGGGGCTGTGGCTCAGCATTAGTGCACTTGCCTGGCATGTGTGAGGCACTGGGTTTGAATCTCAGCACGATGTAAATAAATAGATCTATCAACAATATATATACATATATATATATATATATATATATATATATATATATATATATGAAACAACAATAACAAAAAAAACCCTGTGTTTGTGTGAAGTGTCATGCACACTTACCTGGTCCGTTCTAGACACTCAATAAATAGTACCTAGATAGTTAAAACTTCTGTCCCACTCTACATACGCTGATATTAGCTGATATTCTTTTGTATGTGATGTTCTTAACTGCTCTGTATGAAGCAAGAGATTAGTACTTCCATTGCTTACATGAATATTCTCTCACAATAAATACTTTGGGAGCATTAAGTGAGTCACTTGTTGAAGACTTTGGGATAATGACCAAGGGATCAGTTTATGCACTACTTAATTATTCCTTCAATACTTACTGGAAGTCATCAATGGTAAAACTTCTTAAGTCATTAACTTTCTCCTTGGAGACTGGGTTAGGAAAATGAACATTGATTCATGTAAGGAAAATAAAGAAGATATTTATGTTAACCTTCAAAAAGTAAATATCAGAGAAACTAAATAATGGTTGCTATTTTAAAGGAATATTATGACAACATTTAAAATCATGTTTTTAAATAAAGTTTAATATAATGAAGATTTCTCCTCATAGTGTTGAGAGGTGAAAACAGGGAATTTTGCAGATAAGTACTATGATTAGGCACAGAGAAAACTGGTAATAAAAATATTCTTTTAGCTATCTTGCTATATATTATCAATTTTCTAAAGTGAAATGATAACTTTCACAATCAGAATATAATAAATATTATTAATATAAACTTTGGTCATATAGGTAAAAAATCAGTAAGATGTCCTAACAAATTTCTTTGATTTTTTATCATAGCATAAAATACTATCCAAAAATCACAATGTGTAAATATAAAATATAGATTTTTATGTTTTCCTAAAAATAGACATTGAGTTGGGTGCTGTGGCACACACCTATAGTTCCAATAGCTCAGGAGGCTGAGGATCACAAGTTCAAACCAGCCTCAGCAACTTAGAGAGACAGTAAGCAACTCAACAAAATCCTGTATCCCAATAAAATATATTTAAAAAGGGCTGGGGATATAGTTCAATGTTTAAGCACCTCTAGGTTTAATCCCTGGAACCACAGAAATTTTTTTTAAATAGACATTGACATTTCTGTTAATATTTTAAAAATATTTTGCATATTATGGTATATAAAATATAAATGTACACACATACACAATTGTGTTTTGTCTTAAACATTTAAATAAACATATATAAATTACTAATCAAAATCAATTTTATCTGTATCCCTGTGTATTTCAGCTAATATCAGTTTGCTCAAACACAAATTTTAAAATCAAATTCCTTGACAAAGTTCTGGCCATTCTGACTTAATTATCACCTGTAGTAGTTGATGGAGACAGAGTCAAAATTCCTTAAAATTTAACTATAAATTTGCCTCTTGGGAATTATATTTGTAGTGCACGTATATTAATGAGGTTTATCTCAACCTCTAAAATTCCCAATGGATAATGTTCATTGCAATTTCTTAGGAAATAGAGGATTCAATTTAATTCTATAATATTTTCCCATTTTATTCATGAAATAAAAACTTCGTGATTCTAACTACCAACATTTTAATTTTTAAACATCAAAGCAAGAAATAAGTCAAAAACTATTTCTTGCTCACTCTGCATGGTTAAATATTCTAAAAAGAAGGCTTTCTGGTTATGCTGAATTTTTTGATTTTAGGCATGGAGAAGATTCTACTTTGTCAATTATGCTTTTATAAGGTGTTATTCTGGAGGATAACTATGAAAGCCCAAGTGCTACAAGCTTATTTGGGATCTCCCCAGCCCAGACATTCACAAATACTCCTTTTGGATTAAGAAAAAAATGATGGAGTAGTGAAACAAATATGCTTACTGAGAAATAATTGTGAGAAGAGCAATATGGTAGATGAAAATGGAAATCTTACTGATATCTTACTGTGACATATCCAGTAGATTGATTAAAATCATTGTTCAATAAATGAGAAAACAAACTGAGAAAAGACAACTGGTTGGAAGTTTGTCCTATGAAAACCACATTTCTATTTACTTTGTAAATCTTATTCTTTAGAGTAGTCACTATCAGGTTTCAGAATACAGTCACTGAGAGGGTAGCTGATGGTTCTGGAATATTTAATGGATTAAAAGAATTTTGAAAATGCATGCTACCTGTATTTCTGGGGTATAAGAACTAGTTCTAAAACTACTTATGTTTCATTCATTAGCCACAACATACTGCCATCCCACACTTTATGTTCTTTAATTCATCCATTGACAGTCAATTGTAGGTTTAAGAATCTTGAGAAACAATTGAATTTGGTAGAGGGAGTTGTGATTTGGAAATTTGGAGCCTGGACTTGTTCTGGTTTATTAATGGGCTAAAATTATAAATTTATTCTTGCCAGTTTGTTTTGGTCAAATTATTGTAGAGGGGTAAAGCAAATGATCTTGAGATATCCTTAACTTTGACATTTTCAATGAAGCTTTGATGTTTTCTAAACATGTGAATACTCACACTGTCTGTTTTTGAAGTCCAACCAGATTATTCCTTGGGAGAATCCTGAGTTAGAAATAAATTGCACATAAGGAACATCCTTGAGGAAGTGTCCCTAATGAACTACAGTAGACTGCTCAATGAGTTTTAGGTACTCCTATATTTACAAGAATAACAAAGGCAGGTCACTCATGCTTTTTTAAAAAAAACTTAAAGTCACATTTTGATTGTGAGTTATAGGCTTAATTCTTGTCTTGATGTCTGTTGCACACTGGTGGACACATAGTAGGCACTCAATAAAAATTTCATGAATTTAACTTACTAGTTTTCCAGTTAATTCAGATTTTAGCAATTAGTTTCTTTCTAAGGGAGCCCTGGAGTAAGTGAGCTTACTTAATTGTTATAATACTGCTTCTCAGGAACTCAGTAGGTGTTCAGTAACTCTATCCTAATGATGGATGATATCTATTTTTATGCAAGACTTGGCTTTATGTAGCTATTTGTCATTGTTTTTTGATAATACCTCTTTTGCATAAAATCCCTGAGGTTGTGGAGACTAGAGTTCTTATTTTTGTAAGATTATCCCCTCAATAGTATTGACATGTTCTAGAATGCCTATAGTCCCTTTACATTTCCACAATTTGGCTATCTTGATAAAATATAAAAGCAATATAAAAGCAAATATGAATAATTTTCTCAAATAAGACATCACTTTTCTTTATAATTTACCACATGGCAATGGGTTTTAGATTGCATTCCCAGCATAAGATGTTAACAGTGGCTAGAGGTTATAGATAGTTGGAGATATAATTAATGGCCTATAGGAGGTAAATGGAATGTGACTATTTTGAGCTTTTAATAAAAATATATCAAAGTGCTTTAAAATATGATGACTTAAATGCCAGCAGTAATGCAGTAATTTTGTCTATTAATGAAGCAGTCATTTATTCAGATACCTCTTTAGACACAGAATCTATATAGTTAATAGCTTTGGCCTTCTAGTTCAAAAAAATCTTTGACTCTTCTTCTTATTGATTCTTCTAAAACTTTTTTCCTTAAATTTTATAAACTGTGTACTTTCTAGGAATATCAAATATAAAGCAAATAATTATAATTAATATCAGCTTAAGAGCTAAATATGCACATTCACTCCAGAGTTTAGTCTGACCACATAGATTACTGACTTTATTTACACATTTATTCACATTTTTATAGGCATTAATTTACTTGTCTATAAGTGGTAGAATTTTAATGTACATCAATAGAATGTTCTTAATTAATAATTTAATAGATCAAACCCACACCAGTACTTTGATTCTTAACCTGTATTTAACTATAATAATGTGCTCTGCTTTCACTAGGACTTTAATATATCAAAACCTTCTCATTGAACCGAACTCAATGATATATTGCTTGTGTTTTCCTGGGGTTATTCTTTTTAAATACTTTTTTATGTGCTAGAAGCCCTTGGAAAGATTTAATATGTAAGTTAAGTAAATAAATTATTATGTTGGGAACAGCAAGGTCAAAAAATAACATAATAATTTGTTGATTTTTGATAAATAGTAAGATATGAAAGGATATTAAGTAGAACACATACATATGCATTTCTGGATAAAGTAACTCACTAGAAATAACATCTACATCAATGCGTGACTATCACCATGATTTTCTGATATCAATAGAATTCATTAAGTAATTATGAATGCATAGTAGCTCAACTTAAGTAATTTGAAAGGATTTGCTAAATAAAATGCTTCATAATCTAATTATAAGCTATAGTCACACTGATTTAATTTTTTGGTTCTCAAACCTGAAAATAGGTAATATAGTTTAAAAGTTAAAATTAATACAGAATAATTTGAACTCATATTGGATATAGTCTAAACATCTCAATTATTAACCGAAGTAATCCTAAGCAATAGTAAATGATGATAACCAACTCTTCCAAAAGAAATAAGGAGCTGAGAATATAAACGTTGAGGAAGGAAAATGAATAGTGTGCAGAAAAAATAGAAAGATGCAAGGACATACATTTCTGCCTTTGCAAAAGTTTTTCAGCCTTTCTTATGTTTGTCTTTGTAGAAGTTTAGATTCTTAGTCATTTTTGGAAAAAAGGATACTTGGATAACTAGATAGAATTTTATATTCTTGTTTTTTACATTACTTAT
This sequence comes from Spermophilus citellus, assembly GCF_964194105.1. Taxonomy (NCBI): domain Eukaryota; kingdom Metazoa; phylum Chordata; class Mammalia; order Rodentia; family Sciuridae; genus Spermophilus; species Spermophilus citellus. Next base: position 60,293,457 of record NC_138183.1, on the reverse strand, counting down.
CTGATGAAATGATCTGAAAATGTAATTCAAAAAAATCACAAAATCCCCAATTTTCTAGTAAGTTCCCTAATTGGTAAAAACTATAAGTTATCATTATAACTTGCTTAGCTTATTATTCATTTTCTAGGAAATAAGCATTATCCAGGAATTGTGTTTATATTTGGAATAGCAAAAAGGTGATCTCTATTCTCTTTGATCCTGTAATCAGATAAAGTAGTGACTTAAACTACTAATACAAATAGAAGGGAGACCAGAGGTGCAGAGGAAGTGGATCAGGAGGAATGAGGAGGGGAAGGAAAAGGGAGATACTTGGGAATTAAATTGACCAACCTATGCTATGTGCAAATATGTGCATGTTTCCTGCTGTTATATGCAATTATAATGAATCAATTAAAACATAAATAAACAGAAGGGAGATGTTATGGTTGGATATGCAGTGTCCCCTAAAATCTCTGTTTCTGCAGAATATTCAGTGTAAAATTGTGGGATTTTGAGAGTGGAGACTAATCAGTCCCTCCTAATTTAAATGGATTAACTGGATGGTAACTTTAGGCATGTAGGACATGGCTGGAGGAGGTGAGTCACTGGGGGCATGCCCTTGAAGGGATTATCTTCCCAATGTCTCTATCACTGTCTTTCTTTCTGCTTGCTGGCTGCCATGAATAGATCAGCATTCCTCCACCACACCCTTCCACCATGACATTCTGTCTCACTGTGGTCCCAGAGCAAGGAGTTTAGCCTACCATAGACTGAACCGCTGGAATGAAGAGCCAGAATATACATTCCCTCCTTTAAATTGCTTTTGTTGGGTATTTTGGTCATGGTGATGTAAGCTGCCTAACAGGAGACCAGTAAAATAGAGGAATGGAATCAGAAGGAAGCAAAAGGGAGAGTACTGAAGAATGAAATTATGTTATGTATATATATATATATATATATATATATATATATATATATATATAAAATATGTTACATTGATAATCTTGTTATCATTATTAGTAGTAGTAGTATGAGGAATTGAACCCAGAAGTGCTTAATCACTGAGCTACATCTCTGCCTTTTAAAAAAATTTCATTTTGATACAGAGGCTCACTAAGTTGCTCACATTGTTTAAATTGCTGAGGCTGGTTTTAAACTTGCAATCCTCCTGCCTTAGCCTCCCAAACTGCTGGGATTACAGGCATGCAGCACTGTGCCCAACTATATATAATTATAATGTACTAATAAAAACATAAAAATACCTAGTGATCCTAAATCTGATGATCATGCTGAAAGAGAAACACATAGTGTTTAGGAAATTGTCAAAAACAATGGTGGAAGGAGAGGATTTTTGTTAATATTAATGGAAGAGGCAGGACTTTAAGAGCTCCCTGAGCAAGGTGCCCTAGAGCACATCTGTAATCCCAGCAGTTTGAGAGACTGAAGCAGGAGGATCTGAGTTCAAAGCCAGCCTCCAGAAAAGTGAGGCACTAAGCAACTCAGTGAGATCCTATCTCTAAATAAAATCAAAATAGGGCTGGGAATCTGGCAAAGTGGTTGAGTACCACTGAGTTCAATCCCCAGTACCAAAAAAAAAAAAAAAAAAAAAAAAAAAAAAAAAAAACACAAAGAATTATTGAGCTCCTTGAATGAATGGAAGCTCATATGAATCTGTGCATGTTTGGTTTAATGTTAGGAAGTGCCACAGATTTAAAAAGACTAAAGAGAAATGAAGAGATCAATATAATAAATAGACATGGCAAAAATATTAGCCTTTGCTATCATAGTGTTAAGAAAGAGGTGAAAGTATAACTGTTTGTAAGGTGAAACTAACAAGGACTATTTAAAGTGTATATTCAGCCAAGTTTGGTAGCACACCAAGCTTGTATCCCAGCAGTTTGACAGGCTGGGCAGGAGGATGTCAAGTTCAAAGCCAGCCTCAGCAATTTAGTGAGGCACTAAGCAAATTAGGGAGATCCTGTCTTAAAAATAAATAAATAAAAATCGTTGGGGATATGGCTCAGTGGTTAAGTGCCCCTTGGTTCAATCCCAGACACCCTCCCCACAAATAAATAAATAAATATATATATTTTTTAAAAAGTGTATGTTCATTATAAAAATTTCAAAGTATAGAGCTGGTTATAATAATGTTAAATATCTCTATAAATAATTGAAATTTTAATTAAATTGACAGATCTTTAAAAATTGTCATTGGAGAAATATGCTGTTTTACATTTAAATATTCAATATTTGAAACTAAAAATATGAAATTTATAATTTTCTGAATAATAATGTTTTTTTTTCCTCTTAAGTTACAGACAGCTTGTAAGAAACGTAGGTTTACCATCACCTTTTAAAACCAGTTAGCATTTAAGAATTTCTAGGTGATACAGTAAAAGGTTAAATGTATCTGATGATATAATAATGTGAAAATATCCACTCCTTAGCATTTGGTTCAGTATATGCACATCGGGTAGATTAAATATTTCTATATATTCCATTTTGCTCTTGTTTTTGTGAGATATTACAGTTTAGAGAAAATTAGACACATCATTGGCAACAGACAGAGCTATGGTTCCTTAAAAATATCAAATATGCTTTTCTATTTACCTGAATGCACTAATATATGTTCTCATCATATTTAAGATATTTTTGGTTTCTTCCTTTTTGTTTTTCACAATTTCTGTTTTGTATTCTGATTCAAATCCACATGCAGGACAAATGTTAGCATCAAATTAGGATTAAATTGATTTAATTGAAGATAGACTGCTACTGTTTGCAGGTTATTTTAAAAACTATATTACTGTGTAGGAAAAATAATTAGAGTAAAAATAACATTTTAAATTACAGTTCTATAAACTGTTCAAAAGATAGAATGGGGAGACTTGCAGCTGACTGGGGTATAATAGGAAAAATATTACTGTAGATGTGTTAATTTAAAATGAAATTAGATTGTTATAAATTTGGAAGGAAAAATAAAGTATGAAATAGAAATCTTTCTTTTGCTTCACTCAAATAGGGATTACAGGGCAATTTCAGATAAGAGGATTTCCTGTTTTATACAACTTGAGGTCATTTTTTTATATTTTGTGCTTCTTTCTTTCTTCCCCCTTCTGTATTTACTCAGACAAGGTCAACAGTCTCTTTGAAGTGTTCCCACTTATTTTAAAGAACCAACCTTCTGTAGTGTTAAAATCCTTCTTATGCCATTTGTGAGATATTATCTTGCCTTTCTTCCTCTTGCCTGTCATGTGTATGCATCCAAATAACAGATGGTCTATTTTCTCCAACTCTTCCATGACTCAGCTATCTGTGATTGGTCAATTGATATAGCATTACTTTTGATTTTCAAAATATATGTCTCATCCTTTCATCTTGCACTGAATGATTCAACTATAAGAAGTATTTCCTTACCCAGATTCAAATAATTTATGTACTATACAGGTAATGTAAATTATGGTATTTTGCTGTCACTGGTATTTTCAGTGTTAAGTAGTAAAACACTGCATAAAATATGTCCTTCACCAGGTTTAGTATTACATATGATACAAAAAAAAAATCAAATGGAAGCTTCATTAAAAATAAAATATGCCAGAAATAAATATGAAATAAACAGATAGCACTATGTAGCCATTTTGACTAGTAAATACTAGTACTGTTTAAGGTCTTTGTTTCCTAAAGAAGATCTTTACAGAAATTTTGTTCTAGCATCTCCCTTGATTCTAAATATTTCGAGGTCAGCAATTGTCACTTATATTTCTTTATGTCCTTCACCAGGTTTAGTACTATGTAACTTATGAGAATAGGGTGGTATGTATGCAGGGTTCCTGCAGGACACAGCTGCCAGCTTTCAAGCATTTGTAGCTTTTAGAAGCATTTCTTCTCTTAGTACGTGCCTCTCATCTGGATCTGCTCAGGAACTATGAAGTAATGAAGTTTACGTGTCTTTAAGATATACAGCAGGGACTATATTCCCAAATCCTAATCATTAACCTATAAATAGTTTTAGAATAGCCAATGGAAGGCATGTCCAAGCAATATTTTTAAATAAATAATTTCTAGATAACTATTTATTAATCAAAAATGCAGAAATTTGAAAATGACCAACGTATCCTCATTCTAATTCAATTTTCCCAACTATAAAGTGTCTTTTCAAAAACACAGCCCTATCATTTGTCTAAATCATTTGTTGACAGATCATTTTCTTCAAATTAAAAAGCAAACTCACAGTAAGTTTTGCTGTATTTCAGGGATCTGGCCTCAGTGGTATTCTCTATTACTCTTTGTCTCTTTGAATGTAAAATTACATCTGCTTCCATAACTTTGATTAACAGCCATTCTTGTCTCTTATCTACATTTCGATTTTGAGGACTCAACTCTATAAATCTAACAACTGCCAATATAATCACGTACCATTTAATTAGTTATGTCTATAACTAACCTCATGATCCAGGCTACAAAACCTGCTATTGTTAACTTATTTTGCTAGCACTTTAATATTATCAAGGTCTTCCTATAGCAGAAAACAACCAAAACTCTTTGAAATAACCAAAAATTCAGTTGCTTAATATTAGAATTTGCTTCCTAATCTTAAACATCTATGTGGGTTGACAGATGTATTTTACTTTGTATCATCTTCATTCAAAGACAGGGTTGTTGGAGCAGCCACTTTACCTTACTAGGCCCTTTGGCCAAGGGACAGTGAACGTGGTCAATCTTTCTGAATTCTAAAGCTTTTGTTTGAAAGTGGACATGTCACTGTTTGAATTTCAGTGGCTAAAGCAAGTTATATAGTTGCATCTTCCTGCAAATGACAACCTCCATACTCTTGGGGGGAACACCATGAATATTATGATATATAGAATTGAGTCTATTTTTTATGTGCACCCTGTTCCTTAAGCTGTAAACTAGCTATCTTAAGTGTCTCTCGTACCTGTTCTTACATCTCCAGCCAACAGTTTCTATTTTATTTTGAGATCTCACGTTTTCCATCATGCTGTTTCTTCAGCTTTATATCTTCAGCTTTATATCTTTATATTTCCATACCCTAAACCATTCCCCACATTCTAACCAGAGGAAGTCCTATAATAAGGATCTAATTTTATCTCTCCTATTCTAAAAATTCTTAGATACTGTTTTTGTTATTTTCTTTTCAATTCAATATATAATTTGGGTTCTAAGCTTCCTAGCTTAGAACACAAAGCATTTCATTATTAGATTCTGGTCTTTTCAGTTTTCATTTCACATTCCTCTAGTCTGACACTATTTTCTTGCTGTTTTTGCTCCTGGCATAATGCACTACATGTCACCCTCCCCAATCAAATCATCCTTTCTCATGTTGACAAAAGTCACACATCCTCTTTATTTTCCCAAATGTTCTTGTTCTCAAACTTTTATTTGTCCTGCAAGATTAATTTCAAACCAAACCCCTATCATGCCTTTCTTGGATCTTCTTTCAAATGTCAGGATTTTCAAAGCCTCTGATGTGACAAAACTCTTAATATAAAGCTCTGTTAACTTCTTTCTGAAACTGTGTGTGCTGGTATTGTCAGGGTTGCACCAAGTTCCTAGTCTATGGCATAGGATACATACTTAATAAATGTTTGTATAGTATAAAGAAATGAATTTTTTAATTTTCAAGCTTGATTTGAGTCATTCTTTTACCAAACATTACCTTAAAGTGTTTAAATAATTTACCTTGGATTATATATGACTGTAGAGGTTCTTAGAAAATGAATTGTTTTCTATTATTTTATTTGAACTATTTTCTGAGCTCATCTTCAGAAACTAGATTTAATTAAGCAACATCACTCAGGAAATACTGCTATGTGGATACCATTGATGGATTTCCTATTAAAACTTCTCATTTATAAAACCAACTGGTCTAGTAATGTAATTTAAAATGCATATTTTAATATTTGACCTATTAATATAAATTTGACTGAGAGAATTTGACTTAGGACTTTAAAGAATATCTTGACCATCTGGCTTTGTATTGATGGTCCACTGTTATTGAAAATAGTGGTTACATGCTTTTTCTTCTTGTGCATATTTTTACTGCAAATAAATTGTTATAGTCAAAACTGTTTTACATATTTTACATTAACTGAGTATGTGTCAGAATGTAGAAATAAAGTTTTCAGAAAAATTTGATATGTAATTTTTTGGAAAACTGCACCAACTCTACACCATGCAATTAAAAGGATGAACAAATGTGTTCTTGGTTTGAAATCACCAATATTACGAATAATTAAGTTACTGATGGCCCATGATATTCTGGAAAGTGTTTTTCTGCTATCAATAAAATAACAAGACTTAATGTTTGTCCACAAGAAGATTTCAGTTTTTTAAGGTAGTAAAAAATACCAATAAATAATTTCCATTGAGTAAATAAAGGTGACTATAGAAACAATTTCTATTATTATTATCCTTGGAATTAACTGCATTAACCCTTCAATGGCAGTGGGAAATTAATGTTATTATCCCATGTTATAGGTGAGAAAAATACATGTTATGCTGCTTCATAGATAGTAAAGATTGAAGTCCAGGCCTCACATCTTATGAATCTACTTCAAAGCTGTCCTCACTTTTCATAATGGCAAGTGCAGGAGCAGCAACTCTTAGTATTGAACCCAGAGCATTTTACTACCCAGCAACATCAATTTTCAGACAGGATCTCCCTAAGTTGCTGAGTCTGGCCTCAAACTTGCAATCCTCCTGCCTCAGCCTCCTGGGTCACTATGATTACAGGTGTTGCCACCACATCTGGCCAGCAGCTATTATATTTATGCAGGTTGACCCTTCTTGGGTGCTACATGCTTACTTCATTACAGTTACTAAAAATCAATTGAGAATGTCATAATTAACTATGCCAACATTCAGCTGAATTATTATTTCAAACGTTTTCTACATTTTGTTTGAGAAAGAAATATGGCATTGCTATAAATTTGTCAAGGGTTTTTAAAGAAATTCTTTATATGTTGGTTGCACAGATCATTAGATATGTAACCAAACTCTAAACACTAGTGTCCAAATACTAGGGTACCTGTTATGCCAACATTTATCAATTCATATTCATTTTCTAATTTCAAAGTATATATATATTTCTGCTTTGAATATCCACCGAGAAAATTCAAATCCCAGTGGAAATGATTTTCTTTAGGAGACAGAAGAAAAACTCTTGAGTATTTATGGAGCAACTGTTTATATAGTGCTAGATTTATATATAAGTTGATAGACATAAATATTGTTTATCTTAATACAGCAATACGTATTTATATTCCAAGGTAAACATATTTTTATTATTTATATATTTAAAATCTGATAAAAACTTGAAAAATTTAAGTTCTCCAGAGTCACATTGGCTGCTGGCTATGATTTATCATCTATATCTGGCTGAGGTGTACCATTAAGAGAAATCCTGGGTATGGAGAAGTAATCACCTAAACAAATAGTAAAGAGAACTTCCAAATTAAGAACCACTGCCACAAGGGAAAAGCAATACTCTTAAATGTACTTTGTAAACAGTAAGGATTTTAAAGGTATTCTGTACATGATTTGTGTGATGGGTCACTTTTTTTTAAGCCTGATAATGGCAAACACACACCTAGAAGGTGTGAAAAATTTTATTACCCACATAATAAAGTTTTCTGGGGAGAGCAAGGTGGCACCAAGCAGATCTGATAATGATTTCAGAGAGCAAAAAAAAAAAAAAAAAATGGGACTGGCTTAAGTTTTCCATTGTTATTAGGGGAGTGGTGATTCCTGCACCTGAACTCTACTTCCTTCTGGAACCAATGAGAAAGTACCCAGAAGTTCTGTTGATTCCCCCTTAGAATAAAACATATTTATTATTATTATTAGCTTCTTGAGAATTAAAATGAAAATTTTTTTAACTAGCTCATAAAAAACATAAAAATTTCACATAATCATGGGGTACCAGTTTCTGTATCAATGCATGTTTACATCATGTTAAATATATGTGTCTCCTCAAACATTTGTTAGTCCAGCCAGATGTGGGTAAAAGGAGAAGTAGAAAGGGCAAGAATTAAAAGTTGCCAACAGTCAAACATCAAAAATACAGCATGACTATTTATTACACACATACTTTCCACATTATCTCCAAATTACATCTTTTTCACAAGTTCTGGCAGTCACTTTACAGCAGACATGTAGCTGCCTTAGAATGCTTATATTCCAAACCAATAAGACTAGCTTTGCATCTTTGCAATTGGCTGCTAAAATTCAGGGATTCCCCTTTGGCATTATCCATTAATGAGGAAAAGAATCATGCATTTGCAGGTAAATGGATGGAATTGGAGAATATCACGTTAAGTGAAGTAAGCCAGACCCATAAAACCACGAATGGTGTGACTCTACTTGGTGTACAACCAGAGACAAGAAAAACTATGCTCTATATGTGTACTATGAATTGATGAGCCTTCTGCTGTCATGTATAGCAAATTAGAATCAATAAATAAATTTAAAATTTTAAAAAGTGAATACATGGTAAGTCCATTTATGTCCCTTAGTAAGATGATATAGACTTCAATTACAGTCCTTTTAAGGATTCAAAAGAAGTGACTCGTTGGCCTTGAGAGCAGTGAGTGCCACATATATTCCTGGTGCTTCTTTTCTTTTCCTGATCTTGACTCATCATACTCAGTTGCAGGCATATTAACATTTAAGCATTTATACTTACTAGCATTTTTCTTACAGAATTATCTCTTACAGATATAATTATGTTAAATTACAAAATTGCTTTATGTAATTATAAATTTAATCTAAGATCTAATGTGAAACACTTGAGCATGATGACTGAAAGAACTTCTCAATGAGTCTGAAAATAGAGCTTTTCCTTTTCATTCTCATTGGATTTCTACTTAAGGAGAAAATCAACTATAATTTGCTAATTATTTTTAGAAAATATATAGATACATTTGAGTTTCTCTTTGTTAAAATCTTTATAATTATTTAGAGAAAAGTCACAGCTGAAGAACAAGTCAATTTTTTGAAACCAAAGTCAATATACAATAATTTTTTGGAGTTTTACTGATTATAATACTGATAATATTAAATTGGTAAAGAGAATATTCTTATTGGCAGTAAATTAATTTTCCTTCTGTTTAATTGCCAATACTATGAACATAATAATATGTTTGATTGTCATTCCAATAATTCATGTACTTAAATTTAAAATAAGGAACATTTATTGTTCTCACATGTCCAGTGGACTTTATAGGTGAAACATATTCTGTGAAGTTACAACAAAGTATTTTGAATAATAGTTTATTTCACATGAAAGTAAATGATATAAATGAGTTAGCTTCTGGATTTAAAACTTTTTCTTATAATTTTGGCAAATTAAATCTATTCCTGTGTATCTATTACATAGAGCCCTATGAATATATGTTATTTTAAAACTTTTCTTTGTGGATCCAGATATGAATTTGAATATGAAATGAAGAAGATGCATTGATTCAGAAAGTTTTATTCTCTCAAGAATTTGTATCAAATTTAAATCATTTAATCTTGCTAGCTCTTTTAACCCCTGCATGAGATTGACGAATCCTTTATCTCTAATATCACTAGGCTTCCATCATTCATATTTTCTATGAGATATAGTGAGAATTTATTTAGAGAAAAGCCATATTTATCATATTTGTCATTTTATTAATCAGTAGCCTGTTTTTTATTACAAGAATTGGTTCACAGAATAAATAATTGAGAATTGGACTTACAAAGATGATGGAATTTAGCAGTTATGTTTGAAGAACCGACTCTTTAATTTTATTTTTTTGACATAAAACTCCTATTTTTATAAATAATCATAGATATCACAATTTTCAAAAATCCTAGTTACATAATGAAGCTATTTAAAATATTAATAAAAAGAAAACATATTACCAAAATTTCTTTTGCTGATTCTAATAGAATATACTGCAACATCTCTGACTTTATTTATGGTTATTTAAAGTCTTATAAAGGTGTCTAAGATCACTCTATTAATTTTGCTTTCTGTGATGGATGATGTAGTCTCCAAGAGTATATATATGAATTATCAGTACTGAACTTACTTTATGATCTATCATTAATTAGATTATATTATTCTGTCAGTCTTGATACTGAGAAGAGAAACTTCTCAGAATATAAAAATAAGAAAAAAGTAGGAAACCTAGTATGTTTGATAAAGTTTTGCCTTCAAAAGATTGGGAATTTCTCAGAGAAGCACAGTTATCCTAGTAATGTTTCAAAGTACTTTTATAATCATCGCATTATATGCTCTTCACTAAATCTCAATGAGGTAGATACTTCCATCATTACACCAATTTTTCAAATGAGAAAACTTAGATTTACAGAGGTGAAGTCTCTTTTTGAGTGTATGTATTCAAATATTCATCCATGAGACAGATTTTTTTTTAAAATCTACCATATGTTGGGCATGATCTGAGTACTATGGATGCAGATATAAACAAAGTTCCTGACCTAATGGAGTTCACATCTTGGCCGGAAAGATAAAACAGAAACCAAATGTATCAATAGGCCTATAGTATCAATTATGGCCTAGCAAAATGAAGAAAAGGGAATGTGGGAAAGAGAAGAGTATGATTTTGGGGAAAGTGTTATTTTAAGTAGAATGGACACAGAAACCCTCATTGAGAAAGTAGAGTTTGAACACATAATTCTACTAAATGATTTATTAATTCATGTGAATGTTTGGGAGAAATACAAAACTGGTACTATGGTTTGGACCTTGAATTTTCCCAAGGTTCAAATGTTGATGGCTTGGTCTCCAGCATGGCACTACTGGGAAGTGACTGAAACAGCATTATTGAAAGGGATATTTTAGATCATCAAGAATGTGCTTGTCTAAAGGTTAGTGGCACCCTGGTTACTTCCTTTCTTCACTTTCTGGCCATAAGATAAGAAGCTTTGCTCTACCATCCACTCTCCACCTTGATATACTGATTTGTCCTAGGCCCAGTAGCAATGGGCCCAAATAACCATGGACCAGAACCTCTGAAATTGTGAACCAAAATAAACCTTTTCTGTTTATAAGTTGATTTTCTCAGGTATACTGTTATAGGTAGCAGAAAGCTGAGTAACATATCTGGCAAAAAGTAAATGAATTAAAATAATATTAGCAGGGCTGGGATTGTGGCTTAGCGGTAGAGTCTTCACCTAGCACGTGGGAGGCCCTCGGTTGGATCCTCAGTACCACATAAAAATAAATAAACAAAATAAAGGTAAAAAAAATAGTAATATTAGCAAAAATCCTAAATTAAAAGTATATTTAGCATGTTATGGGTGAATCATGAAGGTCTTCTGACTATAGGAATGACCTAGAGATTATTTCATGTGACATGGAAAGTCACTGGAGACATTATAGCAGCAAAGGAAACATTGTGACATTACTTATATTTTTTAAAAGATTACTCTGGTTGGGTGGAAGGAAGCCAAACAGCATGTGTCAGGACTAAGTCCAAATGGTCTGAGTTTTTACCAATCAGAATGGACAACATCTGTAAACACCTGGACTTGACAAAGTATTGAGTAAATAGCTGAATATCAGTCAAACTGTCCCGGAAAGAGGAAATAATAGATCATTGTAAATGCTGAGAACTGTTAGTAATTGGAGAACAGTTGACTGAAAACTGATACTAATAATCCTGTGCTCTTTCATTACCTCGTGTTTCCTGAATATAATAAAAATATTCTACTCACTTTACTGGGGTTTTAAAAATTATTTCCATTTACTTATATCAAAGTTAATAAGACAAGTTTAGATTTGACTTGAAAACTTTTTTACTTGAAAAACTCATGGTTCTTTTTCATACTATACTAGATAGAGAAAATACTAAATATTTTTGCAAACAATACTTGATGATAGTGATAGAGGCCTTTTTTAATCATAAGAGTTAGATAAAACTCCAACTTTAAACATTTTTACTGATATTGCATTGCCAATGTATAATGAAAGCTTAAAATATTTATCTATACTTTTAGTTTTTCACTTTTTAAACCAAATTCTTGCAATGTTACTCAATGAAATAATCAAATATAGAGTATGAGAAATAAATATAGGAGTTATTACTCTATTTGACTTGAAGTAGTAAAAACAAATTAAAAAAATAAGTAGTTAAGAAACGACATTGTTAGGTTGAGAGAATACACTACTATATTGTCATTAACACTCACACTTTACTGAATATTTAATGTTATAATAAAATGTTTAGAATTTATTGAAGCTATAAAAATTTCACCAAGCAGTTTGTAAAATAATTACACAAAACATAGTTTTTTAGAATGTGTTCCCAATATTAACTTTGATTATAGAACTCTAAAAGTTAGGAATTAAATATCAAAGATAATCAATTGCCATTATATTTTATTAATTTCTTCACTTTATATCTTTTCTTTAATAATATGTATTAACTTTTATTATCAGAATAAGAGAAAATGTAATTGGAAATAATCTACTTTATATGCCAGGTATGTGTGCATGTTGCATGTGTGTGTGTGTGTGTGTGTGTGTGTGTGTGTGTGGTCTGTGTGTTATCAGTTTTTATTATACTGACTTCTGTGTTCTCCCCACAACCGATTGCTTGCTAATATTCACTATTTATAAACAAAGTGATTAGGAACATCAGTAAAACTCCTACTTGATCAGGTTCATTTCACTTCTCAAGCGCTGCATATGCCTTCTCCTAAACTGCTGGTCTTAACTTTTTTCCCTGCACTGTTTCCCGTCCTCTTGTTCTGCAGGTTGACTACTGGAAAATGAAAGCAGAGTGCTAATGGCAAATTAATGCTTGCATCTTCCAGTATCAGCTTTGACTATAGTTTAGCAGGTTATGAAATAAATAAACTAAATATTAATTTTGTTAATCATAGACATTAAATCTGACAGGAGAGTGCCAGAAGTGTTCCGGGATGAGAAATACCAAATACTGTAAGGATTTATTTCTTGGTTTCATTATTTAGAAATTATAATTTTGTGTGTGTGTGTGTGTGTGTGTGTGTGGTGTACCAGGGATTGAACTCAGAAGCACTTGATCACCAAGCAACATGCCCAGAACTATTTTTTATTTTATTTAGAGACAGGGTATCACTGAGTTGCTTAGCACTTCACCATTGCTTAGGCTGGCTTCAGACTCACAATTCTCCTATCTCAAGCTCCTGAGCCTCTGGGATTATAGGGACATGCCATGGTGCCTAAACTAGAAGTAGTAATTTTTAACAATAAACATCACAAATTATCATTTTAAATTGAAATCAAGACCTAACATATGATTCACACCACCACTTTTTCTGAAGTTGAAGTTTCTAATTATGTACTAAAATGGAAGCCTGATTCTGATTTATGTCTGTTGAACACATTAATGTCTTTATCATTTTAGAATTTAAAGTCTTAGGTTTTAGGCAAATTATTATCAGAGAATGCATTTTAATGTTACTTTGCTTCAGTGATTCTTCACAAAGTGTCTTGACTTTTAATATTATTTATTTTAAAATTTCGATTGAAATTTGGAAATAACACATATGAATTTAAAAAGCACAACTCACAAACACAAATACAAATATAGAAGAAAATATAGATTTCATGCATTTTTAAAAAATCTGTGATTAATCAGCATATGCAAATTATTAATATATAATTCCAAAATAATTTGATGGATGAATGCACGTTTAATTTATATTTTTTTATTTACATATGACAGCAGAATGCATTGCAATTTACATTACACATATAGAGAACACTTGTTCATATCTCTGGTTGTATACAAAGTATATTCATACCAATTCATGTCTTTGTACATGTACTTTGGATAATGATGTCCTTCTCGTTCCACCATCATTTCTAACCTCATGCATCCTCCCTTCCCCTCCCACTCTTCTGCCCTATCTAAAGTTCATCTATTCCTCCCTGGTTTCCCCTCCCTACCCCACTAAAAATCAGCCTCTTTATATCAGAGAGAACATTTGGCATTTTGGGGTGGGGGAGATTGACTAACTCCACTTAGCATTATCTTCTCTAACTCCATCCATTTACGTGCAAATACCATGATTTTATTCTCTTTTATTGCTGAGTAACATTCCATTGTTTATATATGCCACATTTTTTCCCTCCATTCATCTACTGAAGGGCATCTAGTTTGGTTCCACAGTTTAGTTATTGTGAATTGTGCTGCCACAAACATTAATGTGGCTGTGTCACTGTGATAGCTGTTTTCGGTCCTTTGGGTATAGACCAAGGAGAGGGATAGCTGGGTCAAATGGTGGTTCCATTCCCAGTTTTCCAAGGAATCTCCAAACTGCTTTCCATATTGGCTGAACCAACTTGCAGTCCCACCAGCAGTATATAAGTGTACCTTTTCCCCCACATCCTCGCCAACACTTATTCTTGTTTGTATTCATGATAAATGCCATTCTGACTGGAGTGAGATGAAAAAGTGTAAATCTCTCAGGATTTATTTCTGATTTCATTCTTTCATATTTCTGGTGCTATAAAATAGGTCACCATAAAATGCCCAAATACTATATTATTCTGTGTCTTTATAATATAATAATTCCAGACACAATTAATAAGCAATGAACCTGTTATAGTGACAACATAACCTTTCAGTATTTTTGAATAAAGTATTTCTTAAAAGTAAGTTATCTCAAAATGATTTATTACTTTAAGTATGTGGGTTAACCTAATTATTCTATTAAATATTTCATAAACAACAAATAATTTGATAGTTCCATTGTGCATTTAAATTTCTAAAGTTCTTTAGATGAGCTCCTCTCAAGGGAGCTTATTCTCTGCTAGAATCCAAAGACTCCATTTTTTGAGTTCTTTGTATACTCTGGATATTAGGGCTCTATCTGAAGTGTGAGGAGGAAAAATTTGTTCCCAGGATGTAGGCTCCCTATTTACCTCTCTTATTGTTTCTCTTGCTGAGAAAAAACTTTTCAGTTTAAGAAAGTCCCATTTGTTGATTCTTGTTATTAACTCTTGTGCTATGGGTGTCCTATTAAGGAATTTGGAGCTCGACCCCACAATATGTAGATCGGAGCCAACTTTTTCTTCTATCAGACGCAGAGTCTCTGATTTGATATCTAGCTCCTTGATCCACTTTGAGTTAACTTTTGTGCATGGCGAGAGGAGGGGATTCAGTTTCATTTTGTTGCATATGGATTTCCAGTTTTCCCAACACCATTTGTTGAAGATGCTATCCTTCTTCCATTGCATGCTTTTAGCTCCTTTATCAAATATAAGATAGTTGTAGCTTTGTGGATTAGTCTCTGTGTCCTCTATTCTGTACCATTGGTCCACTGCCTGTTTTGGTACCAGTACCATGCTGTTTTTGTTACTATTGCTCTGTAATATAGTTTGAAATCTGGTATCGCTATACCGCCTGATTCACACTTCCTGCTTAGAATTGCTTTTGCTATTCTGGGTCTTTTATTTTTCCATATGAATTTCATGATTGTTTTATCTATTTCTATAAGAAATGCCATTGGGATTTTGATTGGCATTGCATTAAACCTATAGAGAACTTTTGGTAATATTGCCATTTTGATGATGTTAGTTCTGCCTATCCATGAACAGGGTATATTTTTCCATCTTCTAAGATCTTCTATTTCTCTCTTTAGGGTTCTGTAGTTTTCATTGTATAAGTCTTTCACCTCTTTTGGAACTCAAAAAATTAGACAATAAGACAACAAATAACCCAATCAACAAATGGGCCAAGGAACTGAACAGACACTTCTTAGAGGAGGACATACAATCAATCAACAAGTACATGAAAAAATGCTCACATCTCTAGCAGTCAGAGAAATGCAAATCAAAACCACCCTAAGATACCATCTCACTCCAGTAAGATTGGCAGCCATTATGAAGTCAAACAACAACAAGTGCTGGCGAGACTGTGGGGAAAAGGGTACTCTTGTACATTGCTGGTGGGACTGCAAATTGGTGCGGCCAATTTGGAAAGCAGTATGGAGATTCCTGAGAAAGCTGGGAATGGAACCACCATTTGACCCAGCTATTGCCCTTATCGGACTATTCCCTGAAGACCTTAAAAGAGCATACTACAGGGATACTGCCACGTCTATGTTCATAGCAGCACAATTCACAATTGCTAGACTGTGGAACCAACCCAGATGCCCTTCAATAGATGAATGGATAAAAAAATGTGGCATTTATACACCATGGAGTATTACGCAGCACTAAAAAATGACAAAATCATGGAATTTGCAGGGAAATGGATGGCATTAGAGCAGATTATGCTTAGTGAAGCTAGCCAATCCCTAAAAAACAAATACCAAATGTCTTCTTTGATATAATGAGAGCAACTAAGAACAGAGCAGGGAGGAAGAGCAGGAAGAAAAGATTAACATTAAACAGAGACATGAGGTGGGAGGGAAAGGGAGAGAAAAGGGAAACTGCATGGAAATGGAGGGAGACCCTCAGTGTTATACAAAATTACATATAAGAGGTTGTGAGGGGAATGGGATAATAAACAAGCAGGGAAATGAATTACAGTAGATGGGGTAGAGAGAGAAGATGGGAGGGGAGGGGAGGGGGGGTAGTAGAGGATAGGAAAGGTAGCAGAATACAACAGTTACTAATATGGCATTATGTAAAAATGTGGATGTGTAACCGATGTGATTCTGCAATCTGTATTTGGGGTAAAAATGGGAGTTCATAACCCACTTGAATCTAATGTATGAAATATGATATGTCAAGAGCTTTGTAATGTTTTGAACAACCAATAAAAAAATAAAATAAAATGTGAATAAAATAAATTAACAAATTAAAAAAAAAAAGAATCCAAAGACTCCAGAGTTCCATGTGTATAGGAGATTTTGGAGAGAGATAGCATACATAAAACCTAATGTGGATATATCTTGGCCTGAATTACACGATCTAAATAAATGTGTCACTTCTGCTTAACATTGCTTTGCATAATGAAGCTATGCAAAGTAATATAATCATATATTTATTAATGTTGCACTGAAAAGGTTGTACTATAGAAATGTTATATTGAAGACAGAAGAAGGACAGAGTTACAACTAGAGAATAAAACAGTAAAGCACAAGGTATTCTATGGAGAATGGGGGAAAGAAATAGGATTGAGAAAGACAAAAATCCTAGCTTAAAAAAAATGCATTTCTTTCCACCTTCCCTTGCAATTGAGGAAACAGGAAGGGTTTGCTCACTGTTAACCACAGTTGAGAAGTCCATGAGTGTGGAGTGTGCATGGAAAGCCCAGAGGTTCCATGAAGACAGGGAAGTCTCAAAGCCTAGCCACCAGTAACTTCACAAACAGACCTAATATCATGGCTTTTCCTGTCTCTCATCCCAGTTTCCAACACTACTTCCAGGTAAGTCATACTCCTTAATCATGAGTGGGCATAGGGCATGGTTTGAGCTAATCATGGTCACAATGACTGTACACTTGTGCCAATCAGGGCTGGTCTAAATCCTCTCCCTGTGGAGTTGATAGGAAAACTTTCCCCTCCCCTTTGGGCTAACTATGCTGGAATTATTTAAGAGCTACTATGGTTCTATTTTGTGGAAGGAATGATCCCCCAGTAGGAGAAAGGAAAGTCAATTGTAGGGAGACAGGTTAAAAGAGAAAGGGGACCATGACAATGCTAATGTCGTAATTCCAAGTCTTCAAGTGCCCATATTCTTTATGTTCTTTTTTTTTTAAATTCCATATGATATATCACTGAATCGATATACAAACAATGAACTGTTAATTGTACTAAGACCATATTCATGATTATAGACCAGGAACAGCAATTATAAGGAAAATTAAGAAAGATTTAACATTTTGGTTTTGTAAAACTTAATAGGTAAAATGAGTTGTTACTTAACACGTGAGAATAAACGAATAAAATGTTCAAGCAGCGTCCCCTTTGATTTGTCCCAGTTGTCTCATGATATTCATAATATGAATATTTAATTTTAACATTAGGTAGTCAGTGCAAGTAAACTTATGTTTAATATTCTATTTATATTTTATATGCTTCTGTTTACTGTATTTCTTTTACCCATATATATTCTGCACTGGTCATGGTTCTGCTTGAAACATTTCTTTTTATAACCACATGTAAAGTCAAACAAATATATTTTCCACACCTTGATTACAAAAAATAGGATAGGAGGCATATGCACTATTTCTAAGAACCACTGAGAAGGATTCAGCAAAGAGGCTGTTACAGTTATTGAAGAAGAACAGATGAAAAAATAAGGTATCCAAAGACTACATATCTGCCTAATCCTTGCATTTTCTAGATTGGTAATTCCTGGTGATTGCTTCCTTGCTTGAAAGACAAATAGCTCTGTGTCTGAATTGTATATGATACAATGAGGAATGAACATTAAAAACTTGAAAAATTGCTTTAAAATATTTCTAAGCACTGTAAGATTTGGAGCACTGTTGCAAGATCTGCTATTTTATTCCTGCACTGTCTGATTTACCCAATGAAAGCAGACATAGTATCCTTATTAGTGGGAACAAACAGGAAAGCAAAACAATCCTTTCCGAGCAAGTTGGAGAAACTATTAAAAATAGATAAAAGGTAATAAATAAAATTGCTACAATAAAGAAGGTATCATTACAGCAACAAATCCCCAACATATTGTCTATTATTTTCCCTTTTAACACTGATCTACATTTCTTCCAGCTACAGTGCTTGGAGCCATTTACCCTCTACAGTTGTTCTAATTATATCTATCAAATGTGATGCATGTTTAATTGGATTTTAATAGGACTGCAGCTCCTTGTTTAGCACCAAGTTTAACAGGAGAATAATTTATTGCTGATAAGGTATGGGGTCTTCCGTTCCTCCTACTAAATAAGAATTGGAAATGTGTTTGAAAACCAATGTCTTGGGTGAAGTTCCTGTTCTGAAAACAAATCCCTATAAATCAAAGTGGATGATTATTTTGTCCATGCTCTGAATGAGTTGAGAACAGATATTAAAATGTTTAATAGCCCTGCATATGAAAAATGTTGCTTTAAGAAATGCTGCCTAAAATTTTCTTCCAGTTAATTAGAAAGCCCAGAGGTTCAAGTGCACAATTTTAATGATAATATTATAACAACAGGTACATTTCCTGCTTGAGGGAAGTATAAACCAATAACAAATTAATTCTGTGAAAACATGAACAAGCAAACCTGACCAAGAGTTACGGTATTCATAAGAAATAAAATTGACATAAAAAAGTGTAAAATTTTTAAACAGTAATTGCAAGACAACTGAATTGATTTCCATATGCAGTCTTTCTTTTCTTCTATTATGTTAAAAAGGATTTCTAGTTATTATTTTTGTTGGGAAAAAAAATAAAAATATTTAACTATATCAATGCAGCATGGTGCTTTATGAAGATGTAGCTTAATTGTAATCCCTAATTACTTACTTATCTGTCAAAAGTAATTTGTTTTCCATTTTGATAGTGACAGCCTAAAAAATGAGTAGGTGTTAATCATTACATTGTCAGAACAGCTCCTTGACTGTTTAAATGGAGATTCAAGGTATATTTTTTTGGAAAAAACATGGAAATTCCAAGAAATAAGAGGTAATATGGATTCAATAATAATATTACTTTGCCATAAATAAATATCTTTGCTTCCCTGAACACAAATTAACTAAGAGTCATCATTTTCTTGCTTTCAAAGTTCAGGACAATAGCAGCTGACTGAAATTTTTTTTTTTTTTTTTTTATTGATTATTTATCGCATTACATAGTTCATGATATATCATCTTTCATACATTAGACTCAAATTGTGCTTTGAACTCCCATTTTCACCCCAAATACAGATTGCAGAATCACATCTGTTACATATTCGCATTTTTACATAATGCCATATTAGTGACTGTTGTATTCTGCTACCTTTCCTATCCCCTACTATCCCCCCTCCCCTCCCCTCCCCTCCCATCTTCCCTCTCTACCTCCCCTGCTGTTGTTCAATTCTCTCCCTTTTTTTTTTTCCCTCCCCCTTGCCCCTCATAACCTCTTATAATTTTATGTATCCTTGAAGGTCTCCTACCATTTCCATATGCTTTCCCTTCTCTCTCCGTTTCTCTCCCCCCATTCGTCTTTGTTTACTGTAGTCTTTTCCTCATGCTCTTTCTTCCTGTTCTGTTCTTAGTTTTTCTCTTTATATCAAAGCAGACATTTGGCATTTGTTTTTTAGGGCTTGGCTAGCTTCGCTTAGCATAATCTGCTCTAATGCCATCCATTTCCCCGCAAATTCTATGATTTTGTCATTTCTTAGTGCTGCATAATACTCCATTGTGTATAGATGCCACACTTCTCAGAGGAGGACATACAATCAATCAACAAGTACATGAAAAAATGCTCACCATCTCTAGCAATCAGAGAAATGCAAATCAAAACCACCCTAAGATACCATCTCACTCCAGTAAGATTGGCAGCCATTATGAAGTCAAACAACAACAAGTGTTGGCGGGGATGTGGGGAAAAGGGTACACTTGTACACTGCTGGTGGGACTGCAAAATGGTGAGGCCAATTTGGAAAGCAGTATGGAGATTCCTGGGAAAGCTGGGAATGGAACCACCATTTGACCCAGCTATCGCACTTCTCGGACTATTCCCTGAGGACCTTAAAAGAGCGCACTATAGGGATACGGCTGCATCAATGACTATAGCGGCACAATTCACAATAGCTAGACTGTGGAACCAACCTAGATGCCCTTCAGCTGACTGAAATTAATGGACATTTAGATGAGCTGATTATGTGAACTTTGAAAATTTCAATTGAATCATATGAGCATTATATGTACTTATTTGTTATGAACATCTTGTTTTTCAAACTATTTATTTCTCACAATGTATATAGTTACTTTAAAAATATCTCATTAATCCTTACTTATCAACCTCTGTGTTTTATTGTATGGAGGAGGGAAACAATGGCAAATTCAGTCATGAAAATAAAATTCATTATGAAAGGTGCAGGTGCGAGCAAACTAAGAAAAACAAGAATGCTCTTTTAAAAGAAAAATAAATTAACAAGTTAGTTAAGGATTTTTTTTTTTGTTTAGAATTCTAGATAATATACATGAGTGTCAGTATATCTTTGTCCAGTTAGGATTTTAACTAAAAGCATAGAAAAGCATTTTCTATGTATGAAGGCATTTCTGCCTGCTCCATTTCTTCTTAAATTCTAACATCATTTCCAAGTCAGTAAAGACTGGTATCTGACATTCATCTTTTCTCATGGCTACCTATGTCTATGGAATGTCGTGAACTAATTCCTGTAACCTCCTGTAGCAAAAGTGTAAATCTAGTAACTATATGACAGTATGCAAAAGGTAACAAATGACCCTTGACCTTAATTAGGCCGGATACTCCTTGCAGAGAAAGAATATATACATAAAACATAACTCTACAAGGAAGTGTATGAAAATGTCAGTTGAATTTAGATCTACTTTTAAACTCTGTGGGAAACTGATTTCTAGCCGACATACATATTCTTCCTCTTTCTACTGAAAAATTTTCACTCTGTTACCATTCACTTTCAGGTATTTATGAATTCCCTAAACTCTCAACATTTCCATTAAAAACTATCCTTTCCCATCTGTTCACCAATCCACCCAGACAGGTCTCACATGCTGTGTGTAAGTGTGTATGATGTGACAAACATAAGCATGACATTTTAAATCTGTGGCTTGGAATTTCCAGCTCTGGTTCTCCTAGTTGCAAACTGAGAGGTTTTTAATAAGTTCCTTGCTGTCTGTAAGACCTGCTATACTCATCTGTAAGATTTGGATTGTTATAATAGCACTTATCTCAATGTTGCTGTATTAAATGAGGCAACACATCCAAGGAACTTAGCACACTGTCTGGCTCATAGTAAATGTCCAGATGTTGGCTGGTTGTTGGTTGTGCTCATAGAACTCTGTGTCTATGTTTTTGCTCTAAATTTGATCCAGGGAACAATGCACACTTAACATCGGCAATATAACCATGGACATTCTTGGGGAAACCTGTTACTGCCCTATTGTTGATTACATTTTGAAGCTGCCATGGCTGGATAGGAAGAAATGATGACAACAATTCATTCTTGATATTTAGTGCTTTATACTAGTGCTAATTTTAAACAGAGTTGAAGGATAACAGTTCAGATGTGTTCTGTTATGGTTTGGAAATGATGTGTCCCCCAAAAGCTGTGTCAATGTTCAGAGATGAAATGATCAGATTATGACAGCTATAATTATTTCTTCCTAGTTTGAATGGACCAACTGGATGGTAACCGTGGGAAGGTGTGGCGTGGCTGGAGGAAATGGGTCACTGGAGATGGGCCCTGGAGATCTTCTGCTTTCTCCCTCTGCTTCCTGGCTACCACAAATTGAGTGGTTTTCCTCTTCAGTGCAATTTGGCCATGATGTTCTGTCTTATTTTGGGTCAGAGCATTGGAACAAGCTGACCATGAACTGACCCTCTGAAACTATGAGCCAAAATAAACTTTTCTTCCACCAAAGTGGTGCTTATCATGTATTTTGGTCACAATAATATAAAGATAACTAATACATGTTCATTTAGGATTATATCTGATATAAATGTGGCCTTGTATGCAATGGGTTCAATGGCCCAGTAACATCATTTAATGTAATTTTGTTAATTATTGCTAAGAAACAAGAGGAATCAGACATTTTATTCATTTTTAATTTTAATATTTAATGAATCGAATGAATATAAAAAATGAGATTTGATACATTTCTAAAACTCAAATCAGTAGGATTTTATAGTGCTTTGTTAATATGATTCATGACTTCTTGATATGATTCCCAAAGCATAGGCAAAAATGCACAGTGAATTACATGAAACTAAAAAGTTTGAGCATCACTAGGAAAACAAAAGAATAAAGAGTCAATCTATGGAATAAAACAATTGAACTATATATTCAACAAGGGATTAATTAATATAAGAAATTCTTGCAACTCAATTATCAAAAGCAAAACAATACACAGTGTTATGATGGAACTTTTGGAACCAATGGATAGGGATGGATAGTTTTATTACCATCATAACAGTGGTGGTTTCAAGGGATATGCTTATATCCAACTCATACTATTGTTGACATTATATATGCTCAGTTTTTGTGTATCGATTATACTTCAGTACAGGTTTTAGTTTAAGATTAAAATTATATGTAATTGGGCCCTTGAGTTTAGGGATTGTTAGAGTGTTCTCTGAAGTCAAATGTTCCAAGTTCAAAGTATATCTCCCCTTTAACTGTCCATATAATCTTAGGTAAGGTGGTTAATCTTTTTGCACCTCAGTACATTCATCTTTAAAATGGGGATAGTGAATACACATCCTTCAAACATCATCTTGCAGTTTATAAGAGACTGTGTTTGTAAAGCACTTAACATAGTGCTTGGTACATGCTAAGTGCTCAGTAAATATTTTCTAATTATTCTTGATAGAGACTCCCAGTGCTGAGCACTATGCAATAAGCAGGAGCAGGAGAGGAAATGCTAAGGGAATATAGACAGGAGAATGAAAACTTACATAAGCAGTTAACCAGGAAAAAAAAAAATTGAGGGTGCACTAGTGGTCCAGATCAAAAGACTAGCATGCCCAAGTCCTGTGAAAAAGATAAAAAAAAATGCATTATAGTCGAAGAAATGAAAGGTCAAAGTAGCTGTAATGTCAAGAATAGTGGAGAGGGGGTGCCATGGCAAGGAAGGAGGACAGACAAGTACGAAGCAAATCAAACCAGTGATTTTTAAACCATATGTGATGTTTTATTCTCCAACATAAGTGTAGTGGGTTGTAACTAAAGGGTATTAAGCGCAGACATTATGCTCTTAAAAATAAAGCACTCAGGTGCAATAAAGAGAAAGGAAAAAGAGGCTGAAGCAAAGAGACACCTTAAGATGCCACTGTGGTAGTCTGAGAATATTTTAGTTTTTATTAGAATGTGGAAAAATGGTGAATGGAGAGAAGCGAATGAATTATAGCGATGGTTCTCAAAAGAACCACTTTTGATATATTAAAATTTCTTAGAATTTTATAATTACTCTTATTATTATAGTTTTGGGGACCTAACCAGACTGAGTAAGACTCTCAAGATGGGGCTCAAGCAAGCATATATTTTTAAAGTGTTCTTCACACTGTTCTAATATTCAGGACGTGCTGAATTTGAAGATCCTATTATACATTCAGCAGCAGAGATAGGTAGGCAATTAGTTGAGTTTGAGATCTGGGACACAGAAAAAACTGGTGTCGTGTTGAGAAACAAGGAAAAATGTTGTGTGTAGATAGATGGTACCTGGTATTTGAGGAATGAATATAGTCTAAAGAAAAGTTTACAGTCAGATGAACCTCTAAGATTAAATCCAGAGGAATTTCAATGTTGAATATTTGTATGAACTAGGAGGCTCAAAGGAAAACTGAGAAGGGACATTGTTGTCTATTCAAAGCCAAAGGAACAGATGTCAGAAAAGAAAACTGGTCAACTATGTTGACTTCTGCTAAAAGACACAGTAATATAGATAGGAATGTGGCTACATGCGTAACTGGAAAAACCTGGGTATTGAACACCTCAGTCTCTATACATCTTTTGCCTAATGTTTAAAAGCAAAATATATCTGAATGAAAATACAAAGACAATAAAACAAGAGAATATAATGCTACCAAAATTTTCTTGTGAATTTAACTTTTCCTATTCTCACATTTTCCTCTTCAAATTTATATCGTTTCTTCAACTCTGTTCCAACATTTATTCCACAATTTTTTGGGGGGGCATGGATTGAACTCAGGGGCACCTGACAACTGATCCACATCCATAGCCCTATTTTTTTTTTTTTTTTTTTTAGAGAAAGGTTCTCACTGAGTTGCTTAGCACCTTTCTTTTGCTGAGGCTGGCTTTGAACCCGTGATCCTCCTGCCTCAGCCTCCAGAACTGCTGGGATTACAGGCATGTGCCATTGCACCTCACTTGTTGTTCTCAGCTGAGGGACTGATGTCTTTTTGACTTCGAAAATAGAAGCAATCAAGACAGCTATTTCATCCTCTCAATTCTTTCTCTATTGCCTTCCTGTAATCAGGCTCAGGATCTTCTATTTTCTTCCTATTACCATGGAGAAATCCCATACACTTTTCTTATGTTTACCCTACCAGTTTTCTACTGAATTTTATCTCATCAAAGACTACAATTTATACTAACTTCTCTCAGTCCTATATCACCATATCCTCCTCTTCCCCATACTCTTTCCTCTGTCCCTGTAATATTCTTGTATATGCCAACAAATCTTCCATCCATAAATTTTCATCCTCTTTTGACCCCAAACTGACTTTTCCACCTTGCAATTTTATTTTCTTCTTCAGTTAAAAACTTTTAAAGAGCTATTCTGCCAGATCACTTACTCAAACTTCTATTTTATCACTTCTTGTTATACAAATGAAGGAAGTTGTATTCATCTCATTCACCAGTTTGTGTCACACTATCAATATTGATACCAATAAGACCCTATCTTGCATTTTTATACCCCTGAATGCCTTTTATGTACTCACTTTACTAACCACGTAGGATCAAATTTTGAATGTATTCTCATAAACCTTGTAGCTATTAATTGTGCATGTACATTTAATTCTCATACATGGTGTGTTTCCATAGGCTGCCTTGTGTTTCTCATTTTTTCCATCTATGTATGTTATTAATGTTTATCTACACTGCTGTCATATAACCAGACTTTATTTGAAATTGTTACATGGGATTCCTGTGTTATCCATGTTTTTAGTGATGCTCACCTAGATCTTCACATATACATATACCAGCACTGTTTTTTCATATGCCTTATTTTTTGAGACTCTCTAAAGGAAGCTCAAAAATTCATCTGCTATATGTGCAAGTTTACTGTGAGGAAAGTCATTCTAATTTATTTTCCAACCAGTTAGCTAATGCACACCTGTATGGATAAATGCACATATACACAAATTTAATTAAGTACTGTCACCTCTCCAAAATTATGAATCATCTATATCTCCAACACTCCTTCATGGATTTTATGTTCCCATGCCAATATTACTTTATTACTTGAATTAAAATGTTGTGTCTATAGCTGTTCTCTTTTTTTTTTTTTAAAAAAAAAGCTCTACTTAGTTTTCTTTTTTAATATCTTTATTTATTTATTTTTATGTGGTGCTAAGGATTGAACCCAGTGCCTTACACATGCGAGGCATGCACTCCACCACTTAGCTATAGCCCCAACCCCTATTCTATGGTTTTTAATACTATAGTTGTTTGCTTCTTCTCTCTGTCTTCTCCCATGACCTTGGTTAATTTCTCATGGGTCCGAAATATTCTTACATTTTAAATGTACTATTAACTTTTTCTATATCATTAATTTCTCTCCCTTTTTAGTCTTTCACTTTATTGCCTGTTCCATGGGGCTGTGTCATCATGTACTAACATTAGTTTGATCAGGATGACCCATTAAATTTTACATGAAGTCCAGCAGCCAATATTCATATTTATTTAACTTAGTAGTTGCATATGACATGATTGCATAGCCCACTTTCTTGGGACACTTTTTTTTTAATCTGGCTTCTAATGTGTCTCATCTAACTGTATTCATATGCCACATTCTCCTTCTCAATTTCCCTTTACATTTCCACTTCCATTGTTCTTTCTCTCAAGTTTGAAATATTCCTAATAATTTTCTTAGTTCACACATTATCCTTATTTACATATCTTTTGTTTGTGATCTCTTCCTATTCCTAGTTTCACAATTCATCAAGAGACTGAAAATCCCTGGGTTTATATCTCAAGGTCAGACCTTTCCTGTGAGCACCAAGTTCATCTATCACAGTTGTTTTTGATATTTAACCTTGGATATTTAGGTACGTTTAACCTAATAAAGACATCACAGATCTATTTATTCAACTCCACCAATGCCAAAGCAGCCTTGCCTTTAGTTTCCCACCTCTATTCTCAGTAAGATCCTTAATAGTCTCAAAGACTTCTTGATTGTTGTCATTTTTGCATTTTAAGTTTTATTGATTTAGGGACTTGTTTTTATTTCTAGAATATTGCTCCAAGCAAACTCCTTGAGGCTCATTATTTTTTCCATGTGAATCTGTTTTAATATACTTTTTAAGAAAAGCTTTCTCTGGTAGGGGAATAACTCCCTTCTTCATTATTCCCTGAACACTTACGTAGCTTCATCCTATTCATAGAGATTTTTTTAAATACCCATTTAAGTGAAATCATTTACTGGTTAATTTCTTTATATTCTGTCTCCACCATAAAATGTAACCATGATTATGGTAAGGGCTTTCTGATGTAGGGCAATGCTCTGGGCTCATTACAGGGCATACAGGTAAGTTTATATATGTTTCTATCTATCTATTTATCTATCTATCTATTTATGTTTTTTGAAAAGCAATATGTGTTAAGATAGATGGAAAACAACAAGAGGTTTGGGGAGGATTTGAGCATATGTTAATATCAATAACAATAACCCAGGAAAGAGAAAGGGTCAGATAGACAGACAGAGACTAGATACCTCAGTGAATTATTATTGTGTCTCTTGGTGCTGCAGTTACCTCTAGTGCAGATGAAAGGCAAAGAGATAGAACATGAATAGGCTTGCTAGGTGTTTACACTTTTCCTTATAAATGTAATACCTAATATTGAGAGGCAGAAATCTGAAGAGCATAGAGAATAGAGGAAAACAATTCATATTTATACGTGTGTATGTATATTTATGTATATATATATATATATATATATATATATATATATATATAAAATATATATCACATACTTGTTCAGATGTAAGATCTTTCGTGTCTGGATTTTATTATGGAAACATAAAAGCTCAGTTTTGTCTTGCAAATGACTCTAAATGTTCCTATTAATTTCAAACAATTTTGAAAGCAATATTATTTTGAAAGTAATGTATGGAGCTCAGCATCGTAATTTTTTAGTATGAATCATGGCTCCCATGACAACTCACTCTGGCTTATCCATTAACCTTTGCCATGCAATGGTCCCTATCTGAATAAATGGGGATAATGATGTGAAAGTTGACACTGAGGGTGATTGAGATGATCTGTCCAAATATTATTTATCTCTCTCTTCCTTACCAAGTGTTTTATGCTGCATTATTCTTTGTGTCTATGACTGTATATTCAAAATAATCACATCATTGAAAAATGGTTCTCTGTATAAAATGATAGCATAAGAAAATATTTAGGAGTAATTTTAAGGGATTTTTGAGTGCTCTAGGTTTGCACACCTCACTGATTTTGAGAAGCATATTCAATACCAAGAACAGGTGCTTTTGTGATAAAGTATCTTCACATCATATAAAAGTGGTCATTGTTTGTTATTATTCAAGTACTGTCATGTCAAGTGTGTATTCTTATTAGAGAACATTGGATTTGCCATCAAGTATTTGCTCTCTTATTTAAAACTCCTCTTTTATAAAATTCTATACAAAGCATATAGCTTCAGTAAGGCATAATTTTTATGCAAAGGAATTTAGCTACATTAATGTCAATGGAAAATTCAAACATCTTTGTATTTTTGCTAATAAACTAGCTCATTTAAAATATGTATCACACTGTTAAGACACTGTTTAATAATTTGCAAATGATGATAAGTGGAATTTGGGGGTCTTCCACATGGACTTGTGGATCAAATGAAAGGCTAAATTAAATGGGGGCTTTTGATCTTTCAAGCTAAGTTTGTCTCAGCAAAGCAGTTAAATATCCAGGTGACTTCAAGAACAAATGTTTTATTTGTTATACCAGGTTCACCATTTAGTAATTGTGGACTAGGCACAAGTTAGCCAAACCTTCTGAACTTCAAATTTTCTAATCCTTAAAATAAATTAAGTATAATTTCAATAATAAGCATACACATGTTATGTGATAATAAAAGTACATGCATATAAATTATATAGAACAGTTAGAACTTAATAATTATTTAACAAAAGTCAATATTTTAAAATAATAATTACTATTTTATTAACAAATCCAACCTAGTTATCTGTGAAATGTGTACAGAATTGACACTCACCAACCAGGCAGCTATGTACAATTTCTTTGCAACCATTGCACTTAGTAACTTGTTTTTTATTCTGTTTTTTTTTTTTTTTTTTTTTTTTTTTTTTTTTTGTGACTGTGTCGTTCATGGGACTTGAGTTCCTTAAATTTTTCTGTGAATTTGTCTCTATTGATGTTGCCAGTGCCCAGCATATTGCTTGGCACAAGTTGGTCCTGCATTCTATATTGGTTGAATAAATTGGATGACTCACCTTTATGTAAGATGACATTATCTGAGAAAACTTATTTTTAAACTCTATAAAACACCTACTTGCTAGGGAAGCAGTATAAATAATTCTCTTATTTACAAGAATCTTTGTTTTCATAAAATATGCCTGTCTGTTAAATTCTTCTGCATTTTAAACAAATTTTAAAGTAGATTTGTGTTGGTGTAATTCAGGTTCAATTCCCATTATAACTTATAGATGGACTAAAGTAGAAAAACATTATTATTATTATTTTATTATATTATTATCATCTAATAAGTATTATCTATTGATTCTGTAATCCACCTTCAAGACAGTAAAAGGCTTACAAGAATAAATCTTATAACCCACTGAAAACTCCTCAGAATAAATAGATCATGCAGAGACTAAATATCCTATTAATGTTTCCTAAAACTAAGATGATCTCCTTCTGTAGCAAAGACATAGTACACTATTCTTCAATTTTTTTTTCTGACGTGATGCATGGTTAATTTCATTTTGAAAATTGATTAGACTGCCTGATTGATTGCAGTGATTGCCTTTCTTGTCTTGAGCAAGGAGGTAACATTTGTAATTCTTATTAAAAGTTGATTAGTATTTAATATTGTTAGTCTTGTTGAGTGTTGCATAATAAATTTTAAAACTGAAACCTGTATTGCCAATTACCAAATATAAATACAAAGTAAATCACATTTTCAAACGACATAAAAAATTCAAAGGCATAATCCTCAATGTTGAAATAAACCCGAAAACATTCTTATTAGAGGCAGTTACTCTCTGGTCTTAGAGAAAATTTTCTTGTTTTCTTTGTGGATATGTTTATAATTTTAAACTTGCAATGAATACAGCCTGCCTGGTCTCTAATGTGTTTAGAATTTGCATCACATAAAACTCCAACCGGTTTTGTTTTCCTAAAGATTGGATCTGTGATTACAAAACACCTTGAATTAAGATGTGTAAGTCTTAGTTCACAGTCTTGTGAAATATTTAGCTGTATTTTGAAATGGATTCCTAGCAAATGGAATCAAAATTTCTGAAACATTATACAAAATGCTACCATCCTTGAAAAAAAACAGTTATTTCTTCCACCTGTTGACCAGTTTTCTGTAAAAATAAGATTTCACATGGCTGCCAAATGAAAGAGCTTCTGGAGAGTGTGGCATGAAAAAGAGACCACTGTGACCTGAAGGAGGTTGTTAGTTTGAGACTCTTAGCTTTATGGTATCATCTGTTTTCAGAAGGTCAGGGCATTATTCCCTTCTGCCAAGCTTAGGGGCAATTGCCATATGACCACTGGGACCACTCTCATGACATACATTTAATTTTGACATAGAGGAAATAAAAACAAAACAAAACAAAATGACTGCAGAGTACTGTAGAACTGTGGTAATGTTCTATTTAAGTTTTATGCAGTGGATGCCTGAACTGTCCACCCTGAATCTCATGGCCCATTGTGCATAAAGTATATCACTCTGTTGACAGCAGACAATTGAGATTAGTAGAAGTGACATGCACATGTGGAGGAGTGCCGAGTAGGCAGAAAAAAATGAGCAAAAGGGAAATGAAATGACCTCCTAGCAGCAGATGAACACGACTCAATCAGCAATGGAAATCAATGAGCTGAGAGGAACTGGCAGAGAAAATCAATGGCGGAATAAAGCTCTGACCAGTGAACTTTGTCCCCCTTTGCATTCTTGTATACCTAGACCAACTTAAATATCTAAGTATATCTCTTTTCTGGTTTGTCTATCCTTCCCAAGCCCATTTGCAGTCACCGTCACCTGTGGCTCCCATGCTGCTCTGCACCAGGCCCTCTGTACCATCTGAAGCCCCCAAGTACCAAATATCAAGTTTCATTCCCCTCACCCATGAGAAAACAACCTCGTATAATATGTCATCAAAGAAGCTGACTGGACAAACTGTAGCCAAGCAGAGATTGGCTTAAGAGTTGAGACTGGGACTCTACAGCCTGCAAATAAGTTTCAGTTTTGCTATTAATTGTGTTTCTGTGTGCCAATTAAAATTTAATTTTTATTATGGACATTACATGGACAGTTAAACAACCATAGGGTATCAAAGGGCTAGAAGCCATCTGATGTGTAACACTACACTGAAGTTTCTAAGCTGCACATTGTCAGTGGTGAATTGAGCAAGTATTATTAAGGGAGGAGGAGTCATTTTACTGCCAAGGGCAAGTATGGGTTGTGCAGTTAATTGAGCATTCACTAGCAAATCTGAGGGTTTACAATTGTAAAACTGCCTGTGTATTTGTTTGTGTGTAGTAGTCTATTGAAAATACATTTTTGAAAAAGTTTAAAAAAAAGGAAAGAAAGAGTTTCTTTTGGGCCAATAAGGAACAACTCTTGAGAAGGAATAAAAGTCACAAATTCAGCTAATGATCAGGAAATTAGATTCTGAAGATTTGGGATTGTCTCAGTTTGTACTGTGTGGCCTTCCTTGATGAATGTCACTTTCTGTGTTTCTGTGTCCTGATGAAAATCACAGTTACAGGGTTTTACCCAGGATGTTTGAGAGACTATAGAAAGAACAACTTTGTAGAAAGTATGTCAAAACATAAATTTTAAAATAAAATGTTACGTACCACAAGGGGAAAATAGCTACAATGTGTACATACAGACAGTCAATGGAACAAACAGAACCATTATTGTTTTTTTCTGCAGCATAAAAAGAAAATAAATGTAGGTAGATCCAATATGCTGTTATTTCCAGAGATTCTAGCTGGGTTGTTTTTCTCTCATTTATCAGTAGCAATAATTTTTTTTTTCCTGATTGATAATGCTGTGGTCATTGATTTAATATTTCAGACTATAAGTATATCTGTTTGCTTTTATAAGTCTCCATTCTGTTTCCTGGGTTCTTTTCCTAAGTTGTTGATATATATCTGGATGATCTGGATATGCCTCAGGCTTCTTTGTAAACCCCCATCAAGTCTAGCCAGGTGGCTCACTGGAGAGCAAATACTTTCTTAAAATACTGTTTTTGTTGCTGTTGCTAATGAATAATCCAACTTGCAGTGTCTATCAATAACAATATATAACATTTTTATGTGCATTAGATGTTTTAGTAATTACTAAATGCTGTGAAGTAATTCTTCAGTTTTATTTTTAAGAAATCTTTCTGCAGGGAGAGAAAACAAATTGTCCTAGATTGCCTGGCTTCCAATAGAAAGGACGGGACCAGAGCCTTTCAGCTTCTTTCTGCAACTGTTCCTTGAGCCAAGGAAATCTTAAATATAGTGTTCCCATTGGAATAAAGTTTCCTTTGGATAAGGCTTTTCTGGGAGGCCTTCCTTCTGCAGCCTTCTGTTCAGTCAGTTTCTTTCTTTAGAGAACGGGACCCTCTCTTCTCATATTGTTGGAGGAATTCATTTCTCCTTGATTTTAGCTATAGATGTGTCCTTTCAGAAAGAATTTGTAGAACTCAAAGTCTATTTCCTATCTTATTGATCTAGTTTTTTTCGGTTTCAAAATTTCAAGCTGTTGTGACTTTTATTTAGTAGGGGTAGAATTGTTTCTTTTTCCCAAGTACTATCTTACCTGGAACTTCAAATTATCAAACAGAGCAGTTCCTCAATTTGAAGTGCTTGAGTGAAGAGCCAGGAGTGTGGCCTCTGGAAGCTGTGACACCTGAGTCAATTTATCACTGGGTTCCAGCACTCTGCGAAGTGCTGACTGGTGCAAATTCAAAGTTCAGTTTTTCTTTCTTTCTATTTTTTTTTGTGACACATAATCATAAAAAAGTTTTTATTTTATTTCTGTTATTTAAATTAGAGAGAAAAGTGGAACTAATCTGAAGTTCATACAAGTATTACTTTCAAAAAATTTTGCTAAGAATACTTTGGTATACACTTTTATTAAATATATTTTCTTATTCAAAATATGATATAATGCATATTTAAAGTATCACTTCAAATTTCAGATACAATTAGGTTCAAATCTATTACTATATTTATGATCTTTGAAAGCTCTTCAATCAAATTATCATTTTTTCATATAAAAATATAAAAAGACATTATCTGTAAAATGTCCAGCACAGTTACCACCTGTTTTTTGTTTTGTTTTGTTTTGTTTTTGTTTTTGGGGGTACTAGGGATTGAATTCTGGGGCACTCAACCACTGAACCACATCCCCAGATCTATTTAGATTTATTTAGAGATAAGATTTGCTTAGCCCCTCACTTTTGCTGAGGCTGGCTTTGAACTTGTGATCCTCCTGCCTCAGAGTCTGGAGCCGCTGGGATTACAGGCATGCACCACTGCACCCAGCTACTACTGCCTGTTTATAGTAGATGCATGGAGTAGAATCATGTTCTTTGTCCCTAATAAATTGTACAAAAGGAGAGACTGTTGTTTATAAAAGTATAGATGTTACTCATACGTTAGGGTCTGTAAACAAGTCAAGATGGCGCCTGGCATTTTGCCAGAGGGATTGGTTTGTGAAGTAACGCCAGCGAGCCATTAAGTGTGGAGATTCCTTATTGGTTGACTGCTGTATCTAGTTTATGTTAATTAAGATAAGCTGTGTGTAATGTATATATACCCCTCCTGTCCTACAATAAATGGCTCCTACTCCTGCTGTATCAATCTACACAAGTTCCTAGTCACCCCCTGGTTATTTTGCTGCATCCGGACTGCGGCACTCATATAGAAGCAACATTTAGTTCTATTAGCAGAATTTGTATTCATTTACCTCCTAAACAATCTACATTTCTAAACCTTCATAGTAGAACATGCAACAAATAAAAAACCTAAGAAAAGGCAGAAGAAAACTGTGCTGTCATGAAGATAACAGTCAAGTGAGGGTGGTGAGTCATTTATTAAATAATCACACAAATAAACCTAAAGTTACAATTGGGACAGTGCCCTAGGGTCATTAGAGATTGCTTGAGGAAACCTGAGTAGCTCTGAAGAATGATTATTAAATAAGTACTGAGGAGATAAATAAGACACGTTAAAGCAGGAGCAGAAAAAGCAAGAATATAAGCCCTCCAGGTAAATGAGTACCTGAGCAGCCATTCTAGTCAGGACAAAATAACAAGCAACATCATAAGTAGGAGACCAGGAAATAGCATCAGGTAAGCAAAGTGATTGAAGACTGTAGGCAATATGTAGGCTATTGCCTTAGGAAAGCATATAGTCAATTAGTTATTAGTGCAAAACCATTTGAAATATAGTATGCTGTGGCTTAGTCTAAACCTGGACAAATGTGAAAAAGATGGTGGATACCTGTCAGGCAGAACTAGAAGGAATATTGAAGAAGTATTGCCTCTCCTAATAGAATGATGATGATTACTGACCTGAGGCTGTTGATCAGAGTCAGACAAAGTGATTGAAGAAAAGACTATCCCTGAGAACACACACATCAGAGCTGGGAGCTAATAGTACACAAGTTCCTGGTTAATTGGAACTAAGCTTTTGGGGCATGGAGGGCTGTTAGGGCATAGTTGCCTTTATTCAATTTTAAATACTTTTCAAATCTAAGAAAACTCATTATGTAACATACAAAGTAATCTTGCTTGTAATAGAATTTAGCTACTTTTTGGGTATAAAAATGAAAACAAAACAAAACCCCCCAAAATTTTACCTTGAATATTAAATAGTATTGCAAAATAAAAATACATTTCAGCTCTCTTTCTCTCTCATCTCTCATATGTATGTGTGTGTGTGTGTGTGTGTATGTATATAGATTCATTTATATATATATAATTTCTCTCCATATATATGAAATACATTTTTATATATATGGAGAGGGGGGGAATAGAGAAGGTAACATTGCTACTGTTACCAATATTTCTCTCTTAGTCATTAAAATACACACACACACACACACACACACACTCAAATATATACATATACTTTTCTGAACTATTTTGTTATTTGAAGCTATTTTTTTTTTCTATTGGGAGATAATACAAGAGCAATAAAATAACAGGAAAGAATAAAGATTACATTAAAATCTATTTTCAAGGGCAAAGGAACAATATTTTATTAAATAGATTTTATTACTAAAATTGAGTTAGATGACTAATTTAGTCAAAGTCAGATACATATTTATGACAATTTAAAAATATTCAAATTAGTTCCAAGAAGC
This sequence comes from Spermophilus citellus, assembly GCF_964194105.1. NCBI lineage: Eukaryota > Metazoa > Chordata > Mammalia > Rodentia > Sciuridae > Spermophilus > Spermophilus citellus. The sequence continues at coordinate 60,258,073 of NC_138183.1, read as the reverse complement.
AATGATATCAGTAGGGATGGTATTACAATTTGGTATTGTTAGATTATTCAAAGAGAAAAGGTTGTTAGCCATAAAATTGAATATTTTTTAGTCATTTGGCAAAATTATATACATATATATTTATTTTTATTAACACATTGATTTTATTTACTAATGAGATTCACTGTGATCTTTCAATGCATGTAATTATATCAATGCATATATTCTTCATTATTTATTTATCCAACTGAAACCCCTTTCCTGGCATCCTTCTGAGTCCCTAGAAATCAGTATTCTACTTTCTTTTTAGGTTTTAGTTTTCACATACAAACAAAAACCAAAAATATGTAGTTCTTGTCTTTCTATGTGTGGCTTATCTCATTTGACAAGATGATCTCCAGATCCTTTGATTTTCCTGTAGATGATATGTTTCAGTTTTCTTTGTGCCTGAATAATAGTTCAAGATGTATATGTACCATATTTCCAGTGTCCATTCATCTATTGATAAACACCAAGACTGATTCCATATCTTAGCTACTGTCACTAATGCCACAATAATCATGGTCATGTAGGCATCTTTTTTTTGTAATCTCACTTCATTTCGTTTGCATTGATACCTAAGAATGGGATAGCAGGATCATATAGTAGCTTTATTTTTAGTTTTTTAAATAACCCCCATATAGTTTTTAAGAGTGGTTATAAGAGTTTACATTCTAACTAAAAGTGTGTAAGAATTCCTTTTTTTCTAACTCCTTACCAGAATTTTTTATTTTTTGTCTTTTGATAATAGTCATTCCACTGAGGTGAAGTGGTATTACATTGTAGCTTTTATTTACATCTTTTTGATAGTTAATGATATTAAGCATTTTTTTTTCAGAAATTTATTGGCTATCTGTAATATATGAGAAGTATATATGCAGAGAATTTCTTAATTTTAAATTGGATTGTTTAAATTTTTTAAAGTTTTTGTGTTCTTTTTTTATTTAGGAAGTTAATCCTCTGTCAGATGAAAAACTGGCAAGCATTTCATTTTGTCTGGTAAGTTATCTCTTCAGCAAGTTGATTATTTCCTTTGCTATCCTGAAGCTTAGAGAATATGTAATTCCATTTGTCAATTTTTTCTTTTCATCCCTTTGCTTTTGGGGTTGTAGCCTTGAAATAATTTCCGTACAAATACCTTGAATTGTTTCCTGTTTGCATCTAGGAGTTTCAGGACATAATATCAAGACTCTTTATCCAGAAGAGACAAGATGGTAGAGTAAAGGAAGTGTATAATTTCCAGTTGTTCCATGGCTCAGAATCCAGGCAACAAGAATGGTGGAATGGTGCTTTCCAGTGGGGTGTGCATCCGAGAGAACACATCAAATTTCAATATCTAAATTAAGGAGACAGAGCTTTATGTACTTTGAAAATGGGGCAGGAAAGAATATCTCACAAATCCAGCTGACAGTGCCATGGTGGCAGTACACAGTAGAGGGCCAAATAAACTAGAGTGACCCAGAGGCAGTGTTGTGAACTGATATGTGAGGGATATTCTGAGTTTCTTCACCAGAGAGTAGAAATCTTAAGCAGATACCTTTCCTGGGCAGCCATACAGTGGCTTTCTACTTCAGGAGACCAGAAATTCATAGTAAGGATTATCCACCTGTTGTGTATGTGCCTGGTCTAGAGTCCTACTGGTACAGAGCAACTCAGGTGGGCACATTGGAGATTGTGCTCTGGGTACAAAGGTTGGAGATAATTAGTGAAATGCTGACCACTTTCCCTTTGTGGCTTGTGGAATTATCTAGAGAGAACCCAGAAACTGGAGTGGGCATATGAAATGAACTCAGTGGCTGAACCTGTGAAAACCATATTATGGGCAATGGAATGTGCAAGAAGAGCTGAGAGTTGTTCACTTTACAAGAAGTGTGGAGCCCATGGAGGTCCCCAACCAATGATCTGGATGCCCAGCAGAGATGACATCTGCCTGGCAATAGGGTAAATAGGGCTGTATTCTCTAGAACAGATACCCCATTCCAATGTTCAAAAGTTTGGTTGGAACTACACATAAGTTGCCAGAACTTACTTAACATTTAGAACTATGCATTAGCCCTACCTTGGGAGTGAATCTACCTAGCTGGCATAGAAACACTCCAATTGCCACTGATTTCCATTCTGCTCTAACTTAAATTAGCAAGAAGGGAAACTGAGAAACATGTCAACAAGTCTTGGTTGCAGGCCACTCCAACTGACAGCTTAGTGAGCAACTCAAAGGAGCAGGTTTAATGTACTTATCCCTTTCTCTGTCTAAGGTGTACACAGCCTAAGAAGAAACCAATAAGGATGGTATGGTATAGGTAGTGCACATCAATTCTTGTCAATAATTTTGACCACCTCAATAAACACAACTCCTTCATCTATTTTTTCTATTCCCTGTTGTCCATTGAGCATGGATGTGAATATTTGTATGTGTATGTGTTTTTTTGACACATATATACATACATGAAATATAAAATATATGTTGTGTATTTTTTCTTTAAATTTTATTACTTTTTTATTTGTTCTAATTATTTATACATTATAGTAGAATGTATTTTGACATATTGTACATACTTACAGTATAACTTCTCATTCTTCTGGTTTTACATGATGTAGAAATTGGTTTGCAATCATATATGCACATAGGATAGTAATGTCTGATTCATTCAACTATTTTTTTATTCCAATTCCCCCTCCATTCTCTTCATTCCCCTTTGTATAACCCAAAGTACTTCTATTCTTCTATAACCCCACCTCATTGTGAATTAGTATCTGCATATCAGAGAAAATATTGAAAATATTTGGCCTTTGGATTTGTGGGATTGGCTTATTTCACTTAGCATGATAGCTCCACATGTTTACCAGAAAATGCCATAATTTCATTCTTCTTTATGGCTGAATAATATTTCATGGTGTACAGATACCACCTTTTCTCTATCCATTCATCTGTTGAAGGGCACCTAGGTTGCTTCCATAGTTTAGCTATTGTGAATTTAGCTTCTATAAACATCGATGTGGCTGCATCATTGTAGTATGCTGATTTTAAGTCTTTTGGGTAAATGTCAAGGAGTGGGATAACTGGTTCAAGTTGTGGTTCCATTCCAAGTTTGCTGAGGAATCTCCATACTGCTTTCTATAGTAGTTTCAACAATTTCCAGTACCACCAGCAATGTAGGAGTGAGCCGTTTTCCTCATACCCTCACCAACATTTACCAACTTTTTATTCTTGATCATTGCCATTCTGACTGGAGTGAGATGAAATCTCAGTGTATTCTTAAGTTGCAATTCTCTAATCGATAAAAATGTTGAACATTTTTTCATACATTTGTAGACTTATTGTATTTCTTCTTATCTGAAGTGTTTCTTCAATTTCTTAGTCCTTTTATTGATTGGGTTATATATTTTTGGTACTAAGTTTTTTGAGTTATTTACATATAATGAAGTTTATTGCTCTACCTGAGGTGCAGGTGGCAACAAATTTCTTCTATTTTGTAGGCTCTCTGTTCATCTTGATTGTTTCCTTTGCTGTGAAGAAGCTTTTTAGTTCAAAACCATCCTATTTATTGATTTTTTATTTGACTTCCTGCACTTTAGGAGTCTTATTAAGGAAGTAAGTTTCTAAGCCAACATGATGTAGATTTGGGCCTACTTTTTCTTCTGTTAGGCACAGGGTATCTGTTCTAATACCTAAGTCCTTGATCTACTTTGAGTCAAGGTTTGTGCATGGTGAGAGATAGTGGTTTAATGTCATTTTGCCACATATGGATTTCCAGTTTTCTGAGCACCATTTGTTGAACAGGCTTTTTTTCTCCAAAAAATGTTTATGGCATTTTTTACTTATATGAGATAACTGTGTTTATGTGAGTTTCACTGTGTTTTCTGTTCTGTACCATTGATATACATGCCTGTTTTGTTGCCAATACCAGACCATTTTCATTACTATAACTCTGTAGTATATATTAAGATCTGGTATTGTGATGCCTTCTGTGTCACTATTCTTGCTAAGGATTGCTTTGGCTATTCTGGGTCTCCAGTTTTTCCAAATGAATTTCATGATGACTTTTTCTGTGTCCATGAAGAATGTAATTGAGATTTTAATAAGAATTGTATTAAATATGTATAGCACTTTTAATAGTATGACCATTTTAACAATGTTAATTCTGCCAATCCAAAAGCATGGGAGATCTTTTCATCATCTAAGGTCTTTTTCAATGTTTTTCTTTAGTGTTATATAGTTTTAATTGTAGAGGTCTTTAACCTGTTTTGTTAGACTGATTCCCAATTATTTTTTGAGACTATGGTGAGTGGAATAGTTTACCTAATTTCTCTTTTAATGGATTCATCATTGATGTATAGGAATGCAGTTGATTCATGGGTGTTAATTTTATATCCTGCTACTTAAAGGAACTCATTTATGAGTTCTAGAAGTTTTCTGGTAGAAATTTTTGGGTCTTCGAAATATAGAATTATGTCATTGGGAAGTATGGATAGTTTGAGATTTCCTTTTCCTATTTGAATCTATTTACGTTCTTTCATCTGTCTAATTGCTCTGGCTAGATTTTCAAAGACAAGATTGAATAGAAGTGGTAAACAAGGGTACCCTTTTCTTGCTTCAGTTCTTAGAGGGAATGTTTTCATTTTTTTTCATCATTTAGAATCATGTTGCCCTTGGGTTTAGCATATATAGCTTTTACAATGTTGAGATATGTTCCTTCTATCCCTAGTTTTTCTAGGTTTTTGAACATTAATGGATGCTATATTTTGTTGAATGCTTTTTCTGCATCTATTGATATAATCATGTGATTCTTGTCTTTAAGTCTTTTGATGTGATGATTTTCATTTATTCATTTCCATATGTTGAAACAAGCTTGCATTCCTTGGATGAACTCCACTTCAACATAATATACTAGCTCTTTATTATATATTTGTATGTAATTTGCCAGGATTTAAAAAATATTTTTTGCATCCATGTTCAACAAGGACGTTGGTATAAAATTTACTTTTCTTGATGTATCTTTTTCAAGTTTTAGTATCAGGGTAATGCTCACTTCACAGAATGAGTTTGGAAGTATTCCTTCATTTTCTAAGTCATGGAATAATTTGAGTAATTTGTGTTAGTTCTTCTTTGAAGGTTTGACTGAGAATCTCTCTGGTCCTGGGCTTTATTAATTGGTAGGCTTTTGATGGTGTTTTCTATTTCATTGCTTGACAATGACCTGCTTAAATTGTGTATGTCCTCCTGATTCATTTCAGGTAGATGTCTCTAGAAATTTGTTGATGTCTTCCAGATTTTCTATTTTATTGGGGTATAAATTTGCAAAATAATTTCTGATTATCCTATTTCAGTAATGTCCACTGTGATATTTTCTTTGTCAACACAAATTTTAGTAATTTGAGTTTTTCTCTCACATTTTCTTCATTAGCGTGGCTTAGGGTTTATCAATTTATTTATTTTTTATAAGTACAAACTTTTTGTTTTGTTTATTTTTTGAATTGTTTCTTTTGTTTTCATTTCACTGATTTCATCTCTCATCTTAATTATTTCATGTCTTCTACTGCTTTTGTTGTTGATTTGTTCTTCTTTTTCTAGGGCTTTAAAATGTAATATTTGGTTATTTATTTGGTTACTTTCTAATTCTTTTAATGAATGAGCTCAATGCAATCAACTTTCCTTTTAGAACTGCCTTCACACTATTCTAGGGGTTTATATATGTTCTGCTACTATTCTCATTTACTTCTAAGTATTTTCTAATTTTATCCTTGATTTTTTCTGCTATCCATGGGCTATCCAGTATCATATTACTTAGTCTCCATTTGTTAGAATAGCTCCTACTTTTTATTTTTTCATTGATTTCTAGGTTCATTCCATTATGATCTGATAGAATGCAAGGTATTATCTCTATATACGTATACGTACTTTTTTTTGGCTTTGTTGTATAAGATTTAGTCTATTGTAGAGAAGGGTACTTTTAGACAAGGATCCATGTGCTGCTGAGAAGAAATTGTATTTGATATATATGTCTGTTAGGTCTAAATCATTGTATTATTAACTTCTATGTCTTCTTTGTTTAGTTTTTGTTTGGACAATCTATCCAGTGGAGAGAGAGGTGTGTTAAAGTCATGCAGTATTATTGAATTGTGGTCTATTTGATTCTTGAAATTGAGAAAGGTTTGTTTGATATGTGTATATGTATATGCTCCATTGTTTGGGGAATAGATATTTATGATTATTATGTCTTCTTGGAGTATGATTTCTTTAAACAGCATGAAATGTCCTTCTTTCTTCCTCGGAATAACTTTTGCTTCTATTCTGCTTTATCTGATATGAGGATAGAAACACCTGCTTGTTTATGAGATCCATGTGAGTGATATGTGTTTTCCCATCCTTTCACCTTCAGTCTGTAGACATCTTTGCCTATGAGGTAAGTGTATTGGAGACACAATATTCTTGGGGTCTTATTTTCATATCGAATCTGACAATCTATTTCTTTTAATTGACGAATTTAGGCCATTTTCATTCAAGGTTATTATTGTATTTGTATTCCCAGTCATTTTGATTTATTTTTGGTTTTTAATTTGAATTAGTTTCTCCTTTGATTAACTATTTCTTTAAAGTAGTTCCTCCCATTATTGGTTATCACTTTTTTAAAAAAATTTATTTTCATGAAATATTTTGTTTAGAATATTGTGCAGCTCAGGCCTTCTAGATATGAATGTCTACCTTATTTGTCACAGAAGGTTTTGTTTCATCTTCAAATCTGAAGCTTAATTTTGCTAGGTATAGAATTTTTGGTTGGCATCTCTTTTCTTTCAGAACTTAGTATATATTATTTCAAGAACTTCCAGCTTTGAGTGGGTTGAAAAATCAACTGAGATTTGGATTGTTTTTCCTCTATATGTGACCTATAATTTTTCTCCAGCAGCCTTTAAAATTCTATTTTTGTTCTCTCTTAGGCATTTTCATAATAACATGCCTTGGTGTGGATCTGTTGCAATTTTGTGTATTTTAGGTATACGTCTCCTTTATTTGATTTTCCATTTCTTTCTTTAGGTTTGGAAAATTTTCCTAATATTATATCATTGAAAAGATTGTGCATTTCTTTCATTTGTATCTCCAAGATTTCATGTAGTTTGATAAATCTTAAATTTGTTTTTTTCAGGTTATCCCATATTTCTTGGAATTTCTTATTAATGGTTTCTTAAAATCATCTCTCCATCATCAACTTTATTTTCAAGATTATATATTTTGTTTTCATTTCCTGAAATTCTGTCTTCCAAGTGGTCTACTCTGTTGGTGATACATTCCATTAAAATTATAATTGGCTTATTGTTCCTTTCATTTTTAGTATTTCTGCTTGATTGTTTCTTTGAATCTCTTTTTATTGAAGTCATCTTTCACCTCCTGAATTTTATCTCCGATTTCACTTCTTACATTGTCCTTTACTTTGCAGATCAATTTTACTATGTACATTCTAATCTCCTTCTCTGACATTTCTTCCATTGTAGTGGCAATGGATTATGTTATTGTTGTATTTTGATTTATTTGGAATAATTTTTTTTCCATGTTGATTATGTGTTTATCTATATAGCAGTGTGGATGATAGGCAGTACAATTTCTACACTTTAGACATACAGTGTCCCTGAACATTTCCAGGACCTCACTTTTTAGGGGTAGACAAATAATAACATCAACCAATGCAAAAAAAAAAATGTAGCCTTGAACCAAATAGTTCCTACTACGATGTCTACAGTTTTGTCTCAATACACATAAATGATGTGTTCACTTATTTCCTATAAAATTAACAGTAAGTTTGCAAAAGAGTTTACAATTTCAGATGTGGACAAAGAGAGAACAGAAGTAGTGTAGGTTTTGATGTTTATAAGAAAAATGAAAGAAGGTAGAAGCAACAAAAATATAGGAAGAGAGAAAGAGGGAATAATCAATGGTGATGTTCAAGGGAAAAAATAGTAAATCAAGAGAAACAGATAAGTGAGAAAAATATATATGTAAAGTAAAAATTTTTAAAAATTAAAAATAGAAAAATAAAAGAACACAAATCAAAATTGAAATATACTATTCAGACACTCCAGTCTTCAATAAATTAATGCATGAGAATAATAGGTTTCAAAAATGGTAGAAATGTGAGAGAAAAGTGAAAAAGAAAATATAAGGGATCTCAATGAACAATTGAACAATTGTTTCCTTTGGAGTTCAAAAGTTTCTCAGCTTCTCTTCTCAGCAGTTAGTTGGGGATATCTGGAGTATGATGCTAACTAACTCCACCCTCAGGGTGGGTGGGTTGTGAGGATTAGAGGGTTAGTCTTGGAAATGGAACTCCTGGAGGTGGAATGTAGGCTTAGGTATGCTCCATTCTCTCTGCTGAATGCCAATTGGCCTGTAGATTTAAAATCAACTGGTCCACACTTGAAGACTGCACCCCAGGAATCTCATTTGGATTCCACTCATGTGGTAGAAGCCTTCTCTTAGCCCACTAATTGCCTGCAGACCCCACATTCCTGGTCACTGATTGAGTCTCTGAATTCAACCCTTTCAAATTCCTTCTCTCCCAGCTGGTTATGCAAGCAGCTGGATTGGAAGTGGAGGGAGAACCTAGTTGGATTTCCATGACCAGTATTCCCCTGTGTAAACTTGCTCCATACTTGATTTTCTCCTGATCACTTAGGCACACTCTCCATTTTGCAGTGTGGGTTATCCCAGCTTATTTTCTGAGCCAGAATTTTGTCTGCCAGAAATCTGCTCCCCCAGCTGTTTGGCCCTGCATTGCAGCTGAAAAATTGTTCCTTATACGGACTTCAGCACACCATGAAAAGAGATGGAAGCTTTTTTTTTTTCACTCTAGGGTATAGTCCTTCCAAGAATGGTTGTTCCTCTAATTACCTTATTGCTTTACTTTGTTCACAGAGGAATTGTTTTGGCTTGTGCCTGCAGTTGCTGCATGGATTTGGGCTGATATTTTTTTCCCCATTATTTTATTATATTTGATTTCCTGAGTCCTTGATCTGTTTTGAGTGTACATTATTAAATTCCAGTAAATTATGCCCTAATTCTTGTTCATTTACCCACCTTGACGAAAAGCTGCATGTCTGCTTTTCTTGGTTTTATGTCACACATTCAGCAGGGAAGTAACCTCTCTATTCCACCATCTTTTCAGAAGCAGGAATTTTTTTTTATCACTTTTGCCTATTCTTATTTTTTAAATTTTTCCCCTCAACTGTTTATTTCAACTTGTTTAGACATCATTGGGGTGAGGTATTTTGATTATGTTTTTTGATTTGACTTTTTGTTCTTTTTTTTTTTTTGCTCTTGATTTTGATCCCTTATTACTCCTTTTCTCCTCTCTTCCTCTTTCAATAGTCAAGTTCACTTGTCCTCTAGTTCTCTATTTTATTATTAATTTTATTCCTTTAAGCAATTTCTCCTCCTCATTCTTTATAGAAATCACTTGCTACCCCTGTCCTGCTGTACCTCTGTTCAATACCAGAAAAAATACAGGAAACAAGATCAGAGCCAAAATTAATAAAATAGAGAATAAAAACATATAAAAGATCAATATGATGAAGATTTGGTTCATTTAAAAGATAAATAAGATGGATGAACCCCTACCCAAACTAACCAAATAAATGAGACATGAGACCCAAATCAATAAAATGAGAAGCAAAACGAGATATCACTGAAATATTCCTGAAATACCGAGTATCATTAAGGACTATTTTGAAAAGTTATATTTCAATATTGGAAAATCTAGAAGACACTGACAAATTTGTAAACACATGTGACTGATACAAATTGAACCAAGTGAATATAGAAAGCCTAAACAGACTAATATCTAGCAACAAGATTGAAGCTTCAATAAGAAATCTGCCAACAACAACAAAATTCCTTAGCCAGATGGATTCTCAGTTGAGCTCTAGCAGACTTTTAAAGAAAAACAACAATCATCCTCAATTTATTCCAGGAAATAAGAAGGGATGTAACACTCTCAAACTCATTTTATGAATCCATTATAATCCTAGTATCAAAAATAGACAACAATACACCAAGGAAAGAAAAATGCAACACTGATATCTCTGATAAACATAGATGCAAAAATCCTTAATAACATATTAGTAAACCGCATTCTGAAACACATTAAGAAGATTGGACACAATGAACTAGTTGGATTCATCCAATGGATGCAAGGATGATGATATTTATGTACTTCAATCAATGTAATTCACCAAAAAAAGAAAGGAAGGACAAAAATAACATGATCATCTCAATAGATGCAGAAAAATCCTGTGACAGAATTCAACATTAATATTAAAAATACTGAAATAGAAGAGATAGGATAAATGTGCCTCAATATCTTAAAGACTATATACTAAAAACCCAAAGCCAACTCATATAAAAAAAAAAAGAAAAAAGAAAATTTTTTCTCTAAAATCAGGAAAAATACAAGGATTTTCTATACTCCTATTCAATATATCTCTTGAAATTTTATCTAGAGCAATTAGATAAGAGAAGTAAATTAAAGAGATACAAATAGAAAAAGAAATCAAATTTTCTGTTTGCTGATGACATTATTTTATACCTTGAGGACCAAAGAAACTTCACCAGAAGTCTTTTGGATTTGATAATCAAATGCAGCGAAGTAGCAGGGTAGGAGATCAACATAGAAAAATTAATAACTTCCTTATCTCCAAAAATGAATCTTCCAAGAAAAAAAATAAGTAAACTATTCTATTTATAATAACTTCAAAATGAAATAACATGAAAAAAATCCAACCAAGGATGTGAAAAACATGTACAATAAAAATTATAAAGCCCTCAGGAAAGAAACTGAGGAAGACCTTAGGATATGAATAGACATACAATGTTTATGGATAGGTAGAATTAATATCAAAATATCCAGGTCACCAAAGTGACCTACAAATTCAATATAATCCCTATCAAAATACCAATGATATTCTTCACAGACCTGGAAAAAAAAGTCCTAAAATTTATATGTAAAAGACCCAAAATAGACAAAGGAATCCTAAGCAATAAAGCAAAGGTTGGAAGCAACACAATCTCTTATCTATAATTACACTACAGAGCTGTAGTAACAAAACCAGCATGTCACTGGCATAGAAAATAAATGAAGACTAGTGGAATATAATAAGAGTTAGAGATAAATCCACATAAACGCAGTCACCTGATCCAAGACAAAGGTGCCAAAAGTGTATGATGGAGAAAAAAAAAAACAATAGTCTTTTTAACAAATGGTCTTGCAAACGCTGGAAATCCATTTGTAGAAGAATGAAACTAGATTCCTATCTTTTGCTCTTCACAAATCAATTCAAGGTAAATCAAAGACCTAAGAATTAGACCAATAACAGTGAAACTGCTTGAAGAAAAATAAAAAGACAACACTACAACACATTGCTGAGGGTGCTTACTTCTTTAATAGGACTTATAAAGCTCAATAAACAAGGTCAAGAATCAATAAGTAGAATAGCATTAAATTAAAAAGCTTCTGCACAGAAAAAAAGTGAGGGTGATGAGAGAGACTACAGAAGGTTAGAAAAAATTTGCCAGACACTTCGAAAAAATGATTAATCACCAGAATATATAAAGAACTCGACAACTTAACACCATAAAAACTAATAATCTACTAAACAAACATGAAAAATATCCATTTAGACATTTCTCAAACAAAAAAAAAGAAAAAGAAAAAAAGAAAAACAAATGGCCAGCAAATCTATTAAAAAAATGTGTTCAACATCTTTAGCAATCAGGGAGATGCAAATCAAAACTACACTGATATTTCATCTCAACACAGGTGAAATGACTATCATCCAAGATATAATATTTGTTAGGCACAGCGAAGCATGCCTGTAATCCCAGTGGCTCAGGAGGCTGAGGTAGGAGGATTCCAAATTCAAAGCCACCCTCAGCAACAGCAAGGTGCTAAGCAACTCAGTCAGACCTTGTCTGTAAATAAAATACAAGAAAAGGAGGAGGGCTAGGGATGTGGCTCAGAGGTTGAGTGCCCCTGAGTTCGATCCCTGGCACCCCCTCCAAAACAATACCATATTTATAAGTTCAAAAAAGGATACAACTAATGATAATTGCTGTTATACGGGGGAAAATGTACAGTTATGCACTGTTGGTGGAACTGCAAATTAGTACAACCACTCTGAAAAGTAGTTTTAAGATTCTTCAAAGGCTAGAAATGGAACCAGTGATCTCATTCCTTGGTATTTATCCAAAAGAACAAAAATCAACATATTTTAGTGATACATACATGCCAGTGCTTATAGCAGCACAATTAACAATAGTCAAATTATACAACCAACCTAGGTGCCCATCTATAGATGAAGAAATAAAGAATACGTGGTATATAGATACACAATGGAGTTTTACTCAGCCATAAAGAAGAATGTAATTATTGCATTCTGATAAATAGGTTGAACTGGAGGATGTCATGCTGAGTAAGCTAGACTCAGAAATGCAAGAGAACATTTTCCCTCATATGCGGAAAATAGAGAAAAAATGAATGTCTCAAAACTAGGAAAGAAATGGAGTATAAGCAAGGAACAAGAGAAGGGAGAAGAGTAGGGAAAAGGAAAGAAATATCAAATAAAATTGGTCAAACTTTACTGTTTATGCATGAATATATAACAATGAATTCCAATTTTATATATGCTAGAATAAACCTATTAAACTTATCCTTCACCATGTTTGTATAGTTAAAATACCATGTAACAGTATTGTGCATCTCTTCCAAAGTTAGTGTTCAGCCATGTTCCACTACTGGTTTAAAATCTGTTATATTGGCATATTTGAACCAATGAAATAAGCAAACTGTATAAACTGGATCACAGCCCACCTCCCCACCCTCAAGTTGGTCGTTAAACCAGAATATTGCTGGTTCTGTCTAAATAGATTAAAATAGTATTTGGGGGAGTATTACCTGGTATATGTATGTATGTATATTCAAATATTCATGGTTGAATATGTATATATACACGTGTGTGTGTTTGAATACACATTCAGTAAAATATAAATAAAAAATATTTGAAAATGTTTTTTCCAGAATGTTCCAAAAACGAACTTGAATGTGCCGTGCATCACACAAGTGCACTTTGTACAGTAAATCTATGAAAACGAAGGTATATGTTGGTTTTCCTGTCAGTGGCCTCTGCCACTTCACACATTTTCAGTTTCTATCTATTACTCGTTATTTGAACATTACTCATCTCATGACTTATTTTTGTATTATAAGGATAAGTCTACTATTGTTGCACCTCTACTGAACATGTACAACCTTTTTATCTTGTTGTTTTTCCCTAAACAATAAAGTATAACAACTATTTCCATAGCATTTAGGTTGTATTATGTAACCGACAGATTCTTTAAAGCATACAAGAGATGTTTGTAGGTTTTATGCAAATTTACACCATTCTAGAGAGGGGTATGTGCATCTTCAGAGTTTAGTATCCACAATGAATCTTGGAACAAATCCCCCTGTGGATAGTGAAGGACAATTGCAAGTTAAAAAAAACTGTTTGAATATGTTTTATATTAAAATGAGGGGAGGAAGGAGGGATAGAAGGGAATAGTACTGAGGATTGAAATGGAAAAAAATATGTCATATGCATTTATAAACATATAAAAATAAACCCCACTATTTATGTATATCTACCACATACTAAACAAAAAAGATATTTGATCCATTTTGACTTGATTTTTGTACAAGAGATAGAGGGGTCCAGCTTCAATCATTTGTATGTGAATATCCAGTTTATCCAACACCATTTGTTGAAGATGATGTCTTCTCTCTAATGAGTGATTTGGCACCATTGTTGAGAATCAACAGATTGTAGATGGATATTTCTGTTCTGTTCCATCTGTCTATGTCTATATCCTTTCCTATGCTAATACAATGCTTTTATTTTATTTTATTTCATTTTTTTGGCACTGAGGATTAAATTCAGGGACACTCAAACACTGATCTATGTCCTGAGCCCTTTGCTGTTTTTATTTTTTTGTTTTGTTTTTATTTAGAGACAGAGTCTCACTGAGTTGTTTAATACCTTGCTAAGTTGCTGAGGCCGAATTTGAACTTACTACCTTCCTGCCTCAGTCTCCTGAGCCACTGGAATTACAGATGTTTGTAACTGTGCCTAGCACAATACTATTTTTGAGGTATTCTTGCAATAAAGCACTGTGATACCCATAGATTTGTTCTTCTGAATAAAATTGGTCTCTTTGGGGTATTTTTTGCTTTTCTTTGAATTTTAGGATTGCTTTTTCAAGTTCTGTGAAGGATGTCATTGGTATTTTGATGGGAATTGCATTGAAGCTGCAGAACACTCTTAGTACTACATTAATTAGTAGGCTTTTCAACAACATTAATTCTTATCTATAAACATGTGAGGTCTTTCCACCTTTTAATTCTTCTTCAATTTTATTCTTCAGTGTGAGGTTATTTTCATGGTAGAGCACTTTCACTTCTTTATGTACTTTAATTTTTGTAAAACTATTATGATCTTTCTTCAAAATAATAAGGGCTATATACAACAAATCTTCAGACAACAACCTTCTGAATGGGGAAAAACAGAAAACAACTCTTTCAAAGATCAGTAATAAAGGAGTGTCCACTCTCATATCTCATATTAAATATAATACTAGAAAATTTAGTCAAAACAATTAGTCAAGAGAAAAAAATAAAAGATCTATGAATAAGAAAGGAGGGTGTAAAAGTATTCCTTTTGCAGATGAGAGGATTCTATATATAGAAATATCTATACACCTCATCAAAAGTCTTTTAGAACTGATAAACAGATTTTGTAATGTAGCAGGATACAATATCAAAATCAGTAGTTTTCTCTATGTGATTAATAAATTCTCTGACAAATGGTGAAAGCAACCCTATTTATTTTCTAAGGCCTTGAGACACATAATTATGTTGTTTATTTGAAATTATTTCATTTTTTAATGTACAAAATCAGCTGTGAATTTCCATCTTTCTGCAGCATATCCCTTACCAGCAAGTGTTAATAAGTTACATTTTTATTTATTTCAAGGAACTTTAAAATTTCTTATTTGCTTCTTCAATGACCCACCTATCATTCAATATGTTGTTCAGTCTCTGTGTATTTGTCTAATATATAAGATTTTTCTTGTTATTAACTTCTAAATTCATTTCATTATAATCAGAAGATATGGATATGATTCAAATTATTTTTTTTTAATTTGTAAGACTTCTATGGCCTAGTATAGAGACTATTCTATTATGCACTGAGAACAAGACTGCATTCTTTAGATGTTAGATACAATGTTCTATAAATGTCTTTTATATTTATTTGATTATAATATAGTTTAATTGTAATGTTTCTTTGTTGATTTATTGTCTAGATGATATTCCCTTTGGTAACAAGAGGATATTAGAAAACTCCATTATTATTGAGTTGGAGCCTCTCTCTTGAGGTCTAATAGTGTCTGCATATTCTAAAAAATCTTGTGCTAGAAAATGAGATATGCATACATTTACAATCATTACATTTTCCTGATTAATTGATCCTTTGAAGTGATCTTCTTCTCTCTCTCTCTCTCTCTCTCTCTCTCTCTCTCTCTCTCTCTCTCTCTCTTTTGTCACCATTTTTGTCCTAGAGACTTCTTTTCAGGGACTGGCGATACAGCTCAGTTGGTACAGTACTTGCCTCACATCATGCACAAGGCCATGGGTTCAATCCCCAGCAGTGCCAAAAAAAAAAAAAATAGAGTTTTTATTTTGTTTTGTTTTAGATGTAAATATAGCTACCCCTGCTTGCTTTAGTTTTCTGTTAGCTTGGAATATTATTTTATATCCTTTAACATTCAATCTGTTTGTGTCTTTTTAGTGAAGCAACTTGTATACAGCATAATTTTAGTTATTGTTTTTAAATCCATTCAGTCCATCTGTATCTTTTAATTGGAGAATTTAGCCAATTTACACTCAAAATTACTATTGAAAGGTACGTACTTTGTCATTTTGTTGATCTTCTTCTAGTTGTCTTGAATATATTTTATTTTTTTCCTAATTCATATTTGTGGCTTGAAAGTTTATTGTTGTGATAATACTTTATTCTTTTCCATTTTTCCTTTGTGTATTTATTCTTCTAGTATCATACCTTCATGTGTTATCATAATGGCAGTTATCTTTCTTTTACTTCTGGATATAGGATTCCCTTAAGAATCTTTCACAAAACTCAAATGGTGTTCATGAACTTCCTCAATCATTGGTAATTTTTTTACTTCTACTTCTTTTCTGAAGGATAGCCTTGCTACTACAGCAATTTTGGTTGACAATTATTTTCTTTCAGGTCTTGTAATGCACCATTCTATTCCCTCCTGGCCTATAGCTTTCTACCAGGAAATCTACTGTTGGGGTCTAAGGGGTTCAACTTAACTATGAATTGGAAATATGAATTGGTGTTTCTGTCTTGCAAAGGAGAGAGTTTTAAAAAGAATTTTAAAATTCTTTCTTTGTCCTGAGCTTTTGACAGTATGACTGTATGCCATGTGAAGATTTTTTCTTGGTGTATCTATTTGAGGTTCTATTAGCCTTTTTATCATGGATATCAATACATTCCCCAAGCTTAGGAAAGTTTCTTGCTACATTTTCATTGAATGGTTTTTCTGTGATCTTAACCTTTATTTCATAACTCTCACATATGCTAACTATTCAGATATGGGATTATTCAACGATGTCCCAAAAATCTTTGCTTCTGTCTCCATCTTCTTTTTATTATTTTTCTTTTATTGATTTTTTTCCTACTGTGTTATTTTGAAAAAAACTGTGTTCCACAGAGCTAAACCCACACAGATACAGTAATATAGCTATTCCTGCTTGCTTTAGTTTTCTGTTGGCTTTGAATATTACTATATACAGATACAGTAATGTGATATTTGACAAAGGTACAAAAAATATCTGTTGGAGAAAGTTACCAAAAATGTTGGGGAAAATTGGTATTCATATGTAGAAGAATGAAACTAGATCTTATTTTTCACACTGTTCAACTCATAGTGGGTCAAAGTACTAGGTGTTATTCCAGAAACTTGAAACTGCTAGAAGAAAACATAAGACAACCCTCCAACAATATGCTTAGGCAATGACTTCCTCAATAGGTCTCCTACTAGAAAAAATAACACAAAGCATTAATGAATGTGATGCCATCAAATTAAAAAGCTTCAGCACACAAAAGAAACAATTAAAATGTGAAGAAAGAACATACAGAATGGGAGAAAATATTTTAAGATACTCTTATGAAAAAGGACCAATATCCAGAATATATAAAAAGTCAAATGTAACACTAAACCAAACAATAAATAAATAAATAAACCAATCAACAATGGGGCAAATTATTTAACATCTTTAAAAATCGTGAAAATAAAATCAAAACTACATTGGTATTTCATCTCATAACAAATAGAATGATCACCAAGAATACAAATAATAAATGCTGGTAAGGGTGGGGAGAAAAGTGAACACTTATCCACTATTGGTGGAATTGTGTATTGATACAATGAGTATAGAAATTAGTTTGGATGTTACTCAAAAGACTAGGAATTGAATTTCTATATGATCCAGTTATACCATTCCTTAGTATTTTTCCAAAAGAATTAAACTCAGCATACTATAGTTATATGTGCATACCCATGTTTATAGCAGTGTGATTCACAATAACCAAGTTATGCAACCAACCTACATGTTTGCCAACAGATGAGCTGAAAAAGGAAATGTGGAATATAGACACAATTGAGTTTTATTCAGCCATAAAGAAGAATGAAATTATGTCATTTGCAGGAAGGTGGATGGAATTGGAGATCATCACGTTGAATAAAATAAACCAGATTCACAAAGTCAGTGGTCATATGTTCTCTTCCATATGTGGAATCTAGAAAGAGAGAGAGATTTTAAAAAGCAGTTCATAAAAATAGAAAGGGGACCAGTAGAATGAAGATTAGATCAGAGGGAGAGAAGAGCAAAAGCAGAGATACTGGTGAGTGAAACATCAAATTATTTTATGTTCATGTACAAATATGTCACAATAAATCACATTACCATATATTGTAAAAGTTTACTTAGTAGGGCATCTCATAAAAAATAACAACCTATCTTCAAGCTCTGATATTCTATCTTCCACATGATCTAGTCTGTTAAAGCTTTCTATTGATCTTTTTAAACAAAATTCCTTAATAATTCCTTCATTTCTAATATTTTTATTTGTTTTTTTCTCAATATCATTACATATTTGCATTGTATTTCTAACTTCATTTAACAGTTTATCAAAATTCTCATTAAAATGTTTAAAAATAATTATTTTGTATTATTTATTAGGAATTTTATGCATTTTGGTTTTTCTTTTTAAAAAATATCTAACATTTTAGATTATGTTTTTAGGAGGAAGCATATTACCTTTTTAAATATTTCTTGCATTTCTATGTTAATATTTCCACATCTGTGCATTAGATCTATCTACAACATTTATGGGATTGTTTTCTTAGTTACACCCTGAAGATGTTTCTTGGTTTATTGGTTTGTTATGCAATGTTAAATTTATTTCCAGTTATCCAATATAGGGTAATTTACCACTAGTTCTTTGGCTATGATTAATGAATGTGAGTACAGTGTAAACCTTATCAATGATGGAGAGGCCCAACATCTTTGCAGGTCATGCAAGAGTGATGACACTCCTGCAGTACAGAGAGGTGTGATATAGGGAGGAGATTGTTTGAGTTTTACCAGTGTGGCTACTTCTAAAAGGGGAATGATGACCTCTAGAAATTGGGGGCTTCCTTAGGCACTGTTGATATTGCACCAGTAGTGGTAAGAAGTTCTGAATTACACCTTCTAATTAGATAATGGTGTGAGCCTATGTGACAGGAGAGAAAGTTGGGACAGTCATCAGAGCACCCCTCTAGGGTGCACACAGGAAGTCTTATCAGCAGAGCATGATCAGACAAGATATGAGTGTGGTCACTGCTGGAAACCACATTTGTTGTGGTTGTAGAAATAGTTACCATGTTCCTCTCTTCTACTATGTGGGCATGTATACCCAGTAGCAAGACCTCAGGATCCTGTATGTCTTAGAAATGGGGGCTGAAGTTCAGGATTCTCCCCGACCTCCACATTATTTCAACTATATAGTACGTGCCAGGGATCAAGCAGGAATGGGTTGCATCTGGAGCTAGGCAAATTTCCTGTCAGCTGAAATTCTTGCTGCAATGCGCAAGTATGAAACATGGCTGGCACAGACTGTCTTAGGACCATTTCCAGACTGTTTTAGGCTGTGAACTCTTGAGTAGGGATGACAGTCAGAACTGAGGCATTGCTTGAGATTACTCCTACCTGCCTCTAGGTGAGGGGCATCAATGTGACCACAGAGTTCTTTCCACACCAGGCTGGTGACAGTTGCCCCTGTGTTATGCTGGGAAGAGGAGTGGAGGGAATTCCATGGGTGCCTGCAGTTGAGTCCTGGCACTAATGTAAACTTGCATGCAACTGGCCATGCCCTGTCATGAGGACAATCTTCCCAGTTTTTTAGACTGGCACCTTCTGTTTCTCTCCGTGTTGTAGCAGCTGTTCCCAATAGTGCCTCAGACTCGGCATGTTTGAGTCCAAGTCACTCCTGAGACAAGTTTGGTTCATAAAGCAGTTACTCACTGAGAGAGTACCCTGGAAAGTCTCCCTGTGTGTGGTGGTGATGGTGGTGGTGGTGGGTTTTAAAGATGTAAATATGCAGGGTTTTCTGGCCTCCAGAACAGTCTAAATTCAGAAAATATGTCCCTTCTCAAGATGGTCCTGAGTATAGCAACCTCAGAGTTTGCTGTGAGCTGATGTAAAATCCTTTTCCAAAGCAAGGCTGCTATTCATTTTAAGTTACTTATCTCATTGCAAGCATGTAAGGGTTAAAATTTTCAGATAGCTGCATTGCCATCATCTGTGCTGACGTTTTGCTGGGACTGTCTTTTGAGCCTTATTCCTGCAGAAGAAAGACTCCCCCTCCCTCAGCTTTGGAGCAGGAGTGTCATGGGCTAGTATATGTTATATCTTCTGCTGTTGTCCCAGGTATCTGAATCTTACAATGTTTCCATTTTTCTGCTGTTAAGTTTTAATGTTCTCACATGCTAATTCACCTCAAAATGCAGCTGTACATCTGCCCCTTTGGTTCATTTTTGGGAGAAGTAGGTGAGTTCTAGATTCCCCTATTCTTTGATCATGACACCCTCCCACATTTAACAAAATTCAAAAGATAGTAAACATAATTGGTTCTCTACTTCTGCACAGTGTTGTATGTATGATCTCACTTTGTGAATATGCGCCAACAATTACTAAGGCACAACGGGACATCAACATTTGCATTTGCATATCAGCTACACAAAACATATGGATCTCTGAGAATATCTAGGATCTTGGTTTTTGCAATTAAGTTTAACCTTACCTTTTGCCACAATATCTCTGCTAAAAATCTAGCTAGGATAAATGCTCTTAAATAACTTGAAAACATATATTATTCCACTTTTTCCTCTATTTTATGTCCCATGTTTGAATACATTTACTCATCATGATTTGGTTTGGTTTCCTGTAGGTCCTCACTTGTTTGGTATACGTGAGAATAAGTTTACTAGTTTAGGGTGGAATGCTTGTGGTAGGCAGAATCCTGGCTTCCAAGGTCTTTGCCTCTGGGCATCATGTCTGTAACTAGGCTATATTATATGCCCAAAGTGACCTTGAAGGTGGTATTAAGTTTACAGAATTTAAGACAGGGTGGTTATCTAGGATTATATGGAGAAAATGTATCATTAATGTTACTAAATAAATAAATCTTCCCCTTTCATGTTTTTTCTATGTTCATTATGTTTTTATTTGCCATTAAATGTTGTTCAAGGAAAAAAAAAGGAATAAAAAGTTTGAAACATCCATAACTTACATTCTAAAATTCAAGTTACAAATGCAAATATCAGCACACTTAACTTGTTTACCAAATTATCAATATTACACTGTGTTTTTTTTTTTGGCTCAACCACACAGTACCTAAAGTTGCCCATAAAAGACAAACAAAAACCAAACTCAGTAACAATGGAAGAGGAAGAGCATGCTCTCCACATATGGGAATACTGATGTACAAATACAGACACTCATAACTGCACGTTCTAGCACTCTTACTAAACCACCACTTCAATGGTCCATTTCCCACTTGGGGAAAGAAAATTGAGAAAATATTTCCCCCTTTCCATTAACTTACAGCCCATAGCAACTGCTTCAGTCCATAATGAACAGGCAAACTTCATGTATATTGCAACATTTGTTCTGCAACACAGTAAGTGTATAGACAAGGGGTGATCTTTGCCTCTGGGCATCATGTCTGTGACTGAGTTGTCTGCTGGACATGGCATGGCATAACCAGTCCTGGTGAAGTGAGTCTGCACCTGCTCTGCCTTGAGATGATATAGACTGTAAACACCAGACACTGATGCTTCCTATGCCTGTCCCAGCTACCATCATGGCTGAAGGGTGGAATTGGTTTGAATGGAGATAGAGTCTGGGCAAACTGGGTGCCAGGAATCAGGGAAGTGACTAAACCACTGTAGCCACACCTAGGAAAGTGGGTATACACTGAACATGAACTGAGGCTCTCAGATTCTAGTGTGTGATCCACTTTCCAATTGGACTATACAAACAAAATACTTATCAAACATAAAATTATATAGTTTCATCAATTTCTCAGAGCATTCAATTCTAAGTACAAGTGGGGCTATATGAAACCACTGTGTTCACATGCCCATAAATCTGATCCTGAAAAGACATACTTAATTATCTTATCATATGCATTCTCCTATTTTTATGACTAAATCAAAATAATAGTAATAAAATGATCAAAGAATAAAACAATTAGAGCAAAAAAGAACAGAACAAGGTTGAAAATAGATTGCAAATGTGAGTATCCTGATAGATAATATTATTTGGTGCTTTCTATGTACCATGTGTTTATATGTGAAATCTCATGTCCTGAAACAACCACCAGATGAGATGGATAGAATACTCAACCCTTTGAAGAAATGAGAAACAGGCCAGGAATGATATAGTTCATGCCTGTAATCCTAGCAGTTTGTGACACTGAGGCTGGAGGATTGTAAGTTCAAAGCCAGCCTCAACAGCTTGGCAAGGCCCTAAACTTAGTGAGACTGCCTCAATATGTGTGTGTGTGTGTGTGTGTGTGTGTGTGTGTGTGTGTTTGTATACACATATACATACATACATACATGCACATGGGCAAGGAAGGGCTGGGGATGTGGCTTAACAATTGAGTACTCCTGGATTCAAATTCAATCCCTAAATCCCTAGTACAAAAAAAAAAAAAAAAAAAAGAAAGAAAAAAAAAGCAAGAAAGAAAAGAAAAAGAAAGAAGAAAAATAAGAAGCACAGACAAGTTATATAATTCTCCCAAAGATATAAAAATTATAAGTTGGACTTGATGAATTTAAAAATCTAACACAAAGGCTGAATCTGTTAAACACAAATGATAATGCCTCTTAAGATGAAATAAAGTGAGTAACAGAACAAGGAAACTAGCACATTTTTCCACATTTATTGGTCAGGTAAATTGTAACAAACTTCTTAAAGGGCAATTTGGAAATAGTGACATCCTAAGGATTTCAATTCACTTGCAATTTATATTACCAATTTTATGAATTTATTTAAAAAATCAGGGATGACATTTCAGTTTTCTATAGCTACATAATAAACCAAACCAGATACTAGTGACTGTATATAAGCAGTTAATCTTGTTTGTCCTTGGCATAGTTTTCTTCTTATTTTTGATGTTTGTGGTTTGTTGAAACTGAGAACTGCGGGATTTATAGCTTTTGTCAAATTTCATCAATTTTTTTTTTATCATCCTCCATCCCCCTTTTGGAGAATCCAATTGTATTTACTTTAAACCATTTAAAGTTATCTTGCAGCACACTGATGCCACATTTATTTTTGTCTACTTTCTTTTTTTACTGTATTTGAGATCGTTTTGATTGCTTTATCTTAAAGCTAACTATTTTTTTTTTATTCTGAATTGCCTAATACACTTTTAGTCTCCTCCAAGATTTTTTTTTTTTAACTCAGATGTTATGGGTTTTTCTTTACAATTTCAATTTGGATCTTTTTAGAGATATCTTGCATGCCTCTGTTTAATATGCTTTTATTTTTCCTTTATCTTCT
Organism: Spermophilus citellus; assembly: GCF_964194105.1. NCBI lineage: Eukaryota > Metazoa > Chordata > Mammalia > Rodentia > Sciuridae > Spermophilus > Spermophilus citellus. Next base: position 60,234,830 of record NC_138183.1, on the reverse strand, counting down.
TGAGCTTATATATTTGTTAGAGTATATATTACTTCCCTACTAATGTTGTCATCTGTGTCATTTCTGGGACAGTTTCAATGGAATGATTTCTTTTCCTTATGAGTTATGTTTTCCTGCCTCATTGCAGGACAGTGTATATTTTACCTTGATATTTGCTGGATATTTTTTGTATTTCTATAAATGTTCTTGAACCTTGTTTTGAGATGTAGTTAAGTTATTTGAACACTTTTAATCTTCTCTATTAAGAAAACATAGGGGTATCAGATATCCTTATTCTGCAACTAATTATTAAACTTCTGAGGAGAAATTTGAATATTCTACCCAATACTTTGTGCATTTTAGGTTTTTCATGCTGGAAGATAAAAACTGGAAAAGTATCCAGGCTCTTGTGAACTATAGACGTGATTCCTTCTAATCAAACATTCAGTTGGTCCTTTCTCTTTCTCCAGATAATGTTGTTGTATGTACAGGTTGACCTTTGTGTAGCAAAGGACTCAACGGGAATCCCTTGCAGGTTTCCAGAGTTCTCTCTTTACTCTGGCATTGTGCCCAGCAAACCTCAGCTTTTTTGGCCTCCTAAGACTCCAAGCTTCATTACCAGGACTCAAGGACACTACTGGGTCCACCTTGATTCTCTCTGTGTATACCATATCCTACAACCTCTTTCTAGTCTCTTAAGTTGGAACAGTCATAGACTGTCCTTGTTTGTGTCCTCTCAGGAATCATTTTCTAAAAAACAATTTCTTCAAAATCATTGTATTACATATCTTTTTCCACTAACATTTTTCTTGTGCATATGGTTCAATCTTGGCTCAAATTATTTCAGTTTGTTTATAATTTTTTACATTGGGAATTTTGGAACAGCTCAGGTATACATTTCATTTTTAACTGACATGTCATCAGTGTGGATTTCCAGGCTGGAGAATAAATTCTATGTGGCATTCATTAATATGTCTAAATTCCTAGAGTTTTCTTTGACTACTTTAATTTCTCTCTTCCTCTCTCCCTCTTACTTTAACTTCCTCTCTCCTTTTTACCTCCTGTGTGACATCTTATCTTTTAAGGATATCTCCATGTGGCTTGATCTTCTAACATCATGGCAGTCAGGGGATTGTTTAACTGAAAGGCTCAAAAGTCAAAGGATGTGGGTCTCAGTAGATCAAAGTGGAATTTGCAAGATTTCTTCTGAAGTAGTCTTAGAATTCACACAACAGCCAATTAAATTCTGCAGATTCTGCTTGTTACAAGTGATTCATAGGTGCTACAAAATTCAAGGGGATGTAATGACACAAGAAAATGGATCCTCTAGAAGTAGCCCATTGGGATGTGGGGAGTTATTTTTAGGAACTAGCTATCATAGATGCAATAATGGGTATATCTCCAAAGTTGTTTACTACTACCGTTTACTATTATTTATTTTAGGAGAAAAGACAAAGGGAAAAAATGTCTTCAAAGATAAATCTAGTGATCTGAATTATAGGTTAAGTATAAAGTATTGCTTTGCAATACTTCAATATGATTTTAAAGATGTATATATAAATTAAAATATAAATTTGTGAAAGAATGTTTATATAATTCTCTCCACATAAATACAGGTAGGGTATCACAACATTTTCATTTGTTTCACATTTTTCTTTTGTTTAAATTAAAATTTTTATTATGAATATGTAGAAAAATAAAGCATAATGTATAAGAACTGCTATTTTTACTTTTACCACTCAAAATGAACTATTCAAAAATCTCTAATTTATTTCTTATTTGCTCTTGAAAAAATAAACTACAACTTTAATATTTCATTAATGCTTGATGAATTAATAGACAGGACAGCAATAAAGAAGACAATTGAATTTTCTTTGTTACTTGGTTTCCTGAGTGTTCAGAAGTTAATTTGTCTTTGATCACCATAGAATTAACATAGGCAGTTGGATCATTTCCCCAATAGAATTTATAAATTTATTTTTTAAATTAATTTTAATTATGTAGCTTTATATTGAACTGAATTGAAATATGTCTCCAATCATTTTTATTTTGAAGTGGGGAAGATAAGCAGAAAGTTCATTTAAGAAAATCAAGAAAATATATTATTAAATAAGGTGTTTCAGTTTATTTTGAGAGTGATTAATTACCTAGAGAGTTCAGGTGACTCATAAAAGAAAAATAATCACTTTTATATAGTGCTACTGATTTCCAAATATATGCTTTCATGGTAAATTTTTCACTTGTACCTTTAACCCACATTATGCTGCTTAAATTGTTTTGAGTGTAGATCAAATTCACCCAAAATTAGATTTAAACTTTACATGGCCATTCATTATGGTACTCACTGTCTATTCTTCAATACAAAGTTTGAGGGTCCTTCAGGATCACATAAGGCTCCCAACCTACAGTGGTATACTATAAAAGGATTCAATATTACAGGCTTTGTAAGAATCTATGTCAACACACACACACACACACACACACACACACACACACTAATTCAATGTAACTGCTAAGAAAGAATGACTGACAATCTACAGCATTACTAATAATTTGCAGTTAGTGATAAAAATAGAAATTATTGGTTTGAAATGAAATTTAAAAAGTAGTTCATTGCAAGTGGAAAATGAACTATCTTTTAGAAAAAAATACTTTCATTTTAAAATCAGATGATTACAAACATATAAATAAGCATACACATACAAACAAAAACTAATTTCAATTGGATTTCAGTCAGAAGTTTTAAGAACAACAAGGTAAGGAACATCATTTTCATGCAAATCTCTGAGCTCATCTGAGGACTGAATTAACATTTAGCCTAAAATCTGAGTATCATCAGTATCATCATTCCATCTCTGTGATGCCATGGGAGTTAGTTGAGCTGTAAAAATTTTTTGATAATATTTTTTCTCTAAAAAAGTGAGTCTTGAAATGTGAGAACTTCAGAATCCTTGTCAATTCTAAAAATTCTATGATTACTTGGACTCTTTTCAGTCAATCCTGCTATTTCTTTCTTTCTTTTTTTAATGCAAAGTCTTTTTAATTGATGTCTAAGTAAAAGCAATGTCAAGAGGATTTATTGCCCACTTAGACATCAATTATAAAGACTTTATATTAAATGACTCTGCAGACAAATCCTCATTGAAGTTTTTGGACATAGAAAACCAAGAAGGTGAACCAAATATAGACATATGTTTTACATTCCAAATATTGTTTGGTCTTGGAAAAGTTCCAATAAGTGACTAAAACTTTCTGTCATGTATGCATGTGTTTATGTATGTGTGTGCTTGTTTCTGAAAGACCAAGAAAGAAGGGGATAGAGGGAATATTTTTTTTTTAATTGGTGCATTACAGCTATACATTATGTCCAGATTCATTGTTACTTATTTGTACATGCACACAATATAACAGTATAATTTGGCCAATATAATTCCCCAGTGCATCTCCTTCCCTTTCATCCTTTCACCTCCTAATCTCATATTTCTACTCATCTCCCTTTGATTTTCATGAGATTCACCACCACCACCACCTTTCTTTTCCTTTTTCTACTCTTCCTTCCAGGCATGAGAGAAAATATAAATATCTGACTTTCTGACTTTGGCTTATATCACTTAATTAAGGGTCTCAATTTCCATCAATTTTCTGCAAATAACATAACTTCACTTTTCTTTTGCCTGAATAAAAGTCCATTGTGTATATATGGCACATTTTCTTTATCCATTCTTCTGTTGACAGACACTTAGGCTGGTAACCTGGTTTTGCTATAGTGAATTGTGCTACTATAAACATGGTACTATAAACATTGTTCACTACAGTGTGCTGACTTTAATTCTTTAGGATGAATACTAAGGAGTAATAGAACTGTGTCATATGGTGATTCCATGCCTAGTCTTTTGTGAAACCTCCATACTGATCTTCATAAGTCGTACTAATTTACAATCCCACCAACAGTGTGAAAGTGTTCCCTTTAATCTATATCACAGAAGTGAAAATTTGATAATCAAAATGATACGTTGAAAAATTTGATTGAGTTCATTATTACTCTTATAAACTATTTATATTTCAACTGCAATGTTATTATTAAAAACAAATAACTGTTTACTCAATTGAAAATGAAAATAAAATCGCAGGTATTACATTATTACTTTTAAGTAGCTTCTCTAATACTTTCATGGAGAAAATATCTTCTGTAACTTGTATTCCATCTATAAATTCTTATATATGCATGTTTTTTTTGTTATTGATGCCTTCCATTATGTATAAATATATATATATATATATATATATATATATATATACATATATATATATATACATAATATATATGTATATGTTTTTATTTAGTAATAAACTGCAACATTCATGTTTGATTGCCTTTGACTACCTGACTAGTGTTAAAATACCTTTTATATAGCCAGTAGAGCATAAAATTATTACAGTTTTTGGTCCCTTAATTGGCCTAAGATGCAACATCTGTCATTTTTGTGGAAATCAAATTTCAGCTTCAAAAGCAGCATGAACAGTCTGGCACAGCCACAGTAGTTTGACTTCAGTTTAACCTCCCTTTCTTTATTAGTCACCTTCCCTCCCTCAAAGCTCCCTTTCTTCACAAAGTCCCCTTTCACCTTATTGGACTCACTATTGAATCCTTTCTGGCTATTAATTCTGCAGAGTGTGTTGGTTTGCTATTGCAAGGTCATTCATAATCACATCTAGAATTTTTTTTCTATACCCCTCATCATCACTTTTCCCTTACATAAAAAGTAAAATGCTCTGTCCATTGGTCACAATGGAACACTGGCAACTGGAATTTAACCATTAAAACTGGCTATTAAGAAGGAGATGATGATAGTAACCACTCAGTACCTTTCTGTTTTTGTGAGTTTTTGCATTTCAGCTTATGTGGATTCCTTCTGGGATAGCCCTTCTAAAGTTATTCAGAAGGTCTGAGGTAAAAATAAACATAAGGACAAGTTACAGGTATGATAAAAGTTATCCATTCTTGATAAAATTCATTTAGGTAATTGTGATGTTAGTATTATTTTTCTTCCCTCTTATCAACTGGAAATGCTGCTTTACTTTCTTCTATTATGGAACCATACCCTCTACTCACATTGACACCAAAATAACAAAAATAACACCATGTCCTTTAACATAGTCCTCCATACCCACAGTTCAGCATACCTCCCAACTAAAAAAAAAAAAAAGAAGACTCATTTCTTCATTTCTGCTTTCTCTGTGATTGCATAGTAGCATAAGAAAAACTGTACTTTGAGCAAAAGATCGCATACAGATTTTACTCAGTATTAGAAAATGAATTTTTCCAAATGCAAAGGAGATAAACCCTGGGAAACAAAAGGAAAAGATAATTTTTGATTAATGTAAATAACCCTCTCCTCACCAAAATACCCTATTGCTATTATTTAGTCACTTCATTTGGTTTAACAGTCAAGGGAATTGATGTCTCTGGAATTTATTTTCCTTATTTATATACCAAAGAATATAAACATAAAAATGGTTTCCATAATGTAGATGCTACAAAAGTTAGTTGTAAAAAGGAAGCCAGAGACATTAGTCCATAAAATTAATAAATTAAAAATATAAGAAAAGAACTGCATATTTTCTCTTTGTTCACTTATATTTTTGGCTGAAGTGACTTTAAAAATATTTCTGACTTTATTTTTATTAAATATGCATTCTTTTTATTTTCTTCTCTTGTATTTTTTATCCTGCAAAAAGCTTCTTCTCTTTTTCATTTGATTTCTACATAAAATATTACTTTTTCCAATTTTGGCATGACGTAAGGACCTTACTATTTCTTTTATCTCCTCTCTCATGTTTTATCACCATTTTCATTTATTTTTGCCCTGTTTATATTTTAACCTCAACAATACATTATTGATATTTCATACAATAAATCATTTCTTATATATACTCACATATGTTCTTTTCTTAACTTTTAATTCCTTTGTGTATGTACTTGTGTACATTTTTTTTGCCCAGAACCACTAAATTTGTCTTTAACTTGTATCTTCTTAAAATGCCATTTATTAATTTTTAATACACTTTAATTTGAGGAATAATTAGGTTTGATTTATAATTCTAGCCTTGTAGCTATTTTCTTCTCTGCTTGAATATCACTTTATTATGTGTAGGCTGCCATCATTTGGGGGTGTCACAAATACTTTTTTGAAGTGTGCCTGTTAACTCTTCTTTTGATGATTTCATATGTTTCTCTGTCTTGGGTTTTACAGTTTTTCTTGGGTGATTCTGGCAGTGGTTTTACATGGGTTTAGCCCACCTAGTGTTTGAAGAGTTTTTGAATTTAGAGAAATATTTTTAGTATTTTGTGAGTTTCAGAAATTTTTGGCCCATATGTATTTTGATCATTTTAAATGAAAATAAAGAAGAGATAAATTAAGACTCTAATATGTTTACCTTCCTCTTGATAAATAATTATGTCATGTTATTTGAATAGGTATGGAATAATTTATTTTACTCTGGAATATAGTTTGGTCAAAGCTAAATTTGCTATTTTGTTAAGGCTAGTTTATTTCCAATTTTCTTACTTATTTTCTAGTACTGCAGGATCCTGAGTATGTTCATGTGTGTAAGCATGCATATAAATGTGTCTGCAAGGAGTCCCTATCAAAACACCCAAGACCTAGTGGGTTCTCAAGCGCATGTTCTTCCTTGTTCACTACTGTGACTTCCCGAAAGCTTTCCTGTATTTCCTGGCCTATGAGGCATCATTGTCTCTTAGTGTTAAATCTATCTTTGCTATCCCACTTAGAAATCAATAACTACTCTGAGTTTAAAGAGTTCTTTCAAACGTTGGGCTTACTTCAAAGTGCTTGCTTTGACTCTAACACGTTAGTTAGTCCTCACTGACTAGGTAGCTCAAAACTTTATATTCCTGTTCCATGGAATTGTGGAAAGTTAGTTTCTGCTGACAGGCTATTATCACAACTATGTGCTTAAATTATTAGTTTCTTTCTACAAAATGACAGATGCCTTATAGGTAAAGACATTGAATATTTTGAATCTATTTCACTGTTTCTATGTTATCTTTGTGATTCTTCTTCCTCAAGCCCTGGACTGGTGCCTTCGAAGATAGAGTTTTTTGTTTTTTTTTTTATAGTTATTCTCAATGCAGAGTTGATGTGTAAAAAGGTAATATGCTATTATACTAAGTGAGATAAATTGATTATAGATTTAGCTAACATAAGCCAATGGTTTTATCAAATATGATTTAAAAAAAAATAATTTAGGGAAATTTTTTTCAGCCTATATTGAATATTAAAAAAAAAATCTGACGTTTAAAAAGAAAAACTTCAAAAAAATAAAGAAAGAAAATTTGAAAGTAAAAGTGTGGGAAAAGTTATACAAATGAACAAAAAAATACCTTATGAAAATGGACCAATATCTTACAAATTAAATATCAATGCAAAATTGTTATAGGACATTAGAATATTTTACAAGTATATGTAGCAACTTGAAATTACTCCTATAAAGATCTCACTAAATAATGAGGAAAAACCTTATTAGTTTAAGAGTAATGGAAAAATCAGCAACAATAATATGAGATTTAACACTTTCATTGATAAATTAGGGAATACATTAACATTAGAAAAATTGAAAAACAGCTTTTTTTGTCTTGTTTTATTTTTTTTCTGAGTGGTAGTTTCTCAAATATTTCAAAAAGCAACTGAAGATTATACTTTCATGTTCATGCAAAACATCTCCAATTGTTCCATGTTGTCGACCCAAAAGTCAAGCTCATCTAATCTCAGAGGATTAAAAGATATACAGAATTGTCTCTCTAGTCTTGATATAACATAGGAATCTGGAAGAAAATAATATGATAATCCCTAATTAGTAGGAAATTAAGCAACATGCTTATAAATAATCCATGGAGAGAAAAATCATAATATTTAAAATTGACAATATTTTTAATTGAATAATAGTGAAAGAACATTATATCAAAACTTATGCAATGCTTCAAATCAAGGTTTTAGTGCAACATGTATATCTCTAAATCACATTCATAAAAAAATAATGGCTGAAAAATAGTGATCTCTTTATTGACCTTAAGAACTAAAGACATTCGAATACATTATATAGTATAAAAGAGCAAAAAATAACAACTTATAAAGCAAATATATAAGTGTCAAAATAACAAATGTTGGGGCTGGGGTTGTGGCTCAGTGGTAGAGCGCTTGCCTAGCATGTGCAGGGCTCTGGGTTTGATCTTCAGCATCACATAAAAATAAAAAATAAAATGAAATAAAATAAAGTTATTGTGTCTAAATACAACTAAAACAAAATATCTTAAAAGAAATTTGCCAAATTTTGGTTTTAGATAACTAATAAAATGGATTAAACAGGTAGCAAATATGAACAAGCAAAATTAAAAAAGGTAGAAATTAATATCAGGGAAAATTATTAGTGTTGTTCAGCTTTTATGTATTCATGTTTAATTTTCTAGAAGATTATAGATTATGATCTACTCCATAATTATGGATTTTAGAATTGCATAATATTTTTGAATGTAGTGGATTTTAAATGAAACGGGCATTTAAAAATACTTGAGAAAATTAAATTAGGGAAAGATAATATGGAATATTTTTATGTTTTAAATGAATTATGGACTCAATACAAATCATTTCCATACATGACAAAGAGTATGTTCACTGAGTTTGAAAAAATATCTGAGAAAAATACCACTTTATGCAAACACTTCTAGAAAGTAAAATATCTTTACAACTCCTTATACTCTATCTCCAAACACTAGAAAAATGTACTAGAATGTGTTAATATTATTGATATTAATAAAATTAATTGATTGAAAAATATACTGAGTCACATTTATTTTTAATTCTCAGATTATAAGATAATTTTAATATTTGATCATAAAGATAAATCTCTGTATTAATGAGTTGATTCAAAAAAGCATTTTGTCAGCTTAATATATAAAGACAACAAACTTAATGAACATGAACATTTATTAAATATAATGATTGCAAAGTGTTATTACAGAGGATTTCTGGAATTGAATGAAATATATGCATAGAAAGCTAACAAGAATGAAAAACATATTTAATGTTGAACAATTTAAAGCTTACTCTTATAATGAAAAAGAGATAAAGATATTCAGTTTCATTATATCTAATAAAAAGTAGTCTGAAATACCTTCAAGAAACATAAAGCCACATGGATTATATTTATATATGTATATTTATACATATATATTATATAATAAAAAGTATAAGAAATTTCAAGGTACAAAGAGTTGAGAAAATAATTTTTTTCACACGTTTATAACCAGAAATGAAGTGGGTTAAACTTCAAATTAATGATCTTTCTTGAATCTATCAAAGAACTGAGGTCACAGAGCAAAAAAATAACCTTAAATTTGGAAGAGGAAAGATATCTGTATAGAAACAGACTATTGAGTTAATCAAGATAGACATTGCTAAATGCCATATAAACTGATGACAATTTAATTTAGAATTTTTTTAAAAGAAAATCCATTCCAAATATGGACACATAGACAGGCTAAAATAAAAGGCCATGAAAAGATACACTACACAAACACTAATCCAAAAAACAAATGTAGCTACAAGAAAAAGTTAACTTCTGAAAAAGTAGAGTATTATTAGGATTAGGGATGAGGTGTCATTACATACTAATGAAAGGATCGATTCTTCAAAAAGACATAATAATCCTAATTGTGCATGTATGTAACAATAGAGCTTCAAAACACATATGTCAAAAATTGATAGATCTAAAAGGAAGGATAGATAAATCCACAATTATAGTTGGAACCTGAAACAATGTTTCCTCGGTAATTGATAGAAGAGAATAGAAAGCCATTAAGAATGTGACACTATTAACCAACATGAACTAATCCAGGTTTCTAGAACATTCCCCCTAAAACAGATGAACACACATTCTTTTTAGGTGCTCAAAGAGTGCATGTACAGTATTCCACTAAAACTTTTATCTACTCCCAGAAATAAGAATAAAAAAGTGTATTTTCACAAGGAAAATAATGCATTGAACAAAATAGTTTCAACAAATAATGTCCTCACAAAGCTCTGTCAGGTAGAAAAATTATTTTAAAAGCAGAAAAGGGCAAAAGGGTTCCAAGAACTGAGTGATGTGCAATAAGGGCTATGGATAGATATTGCCGGTTTCACTCAGATATGATTTTTAAAAATGAAGCTTTTACTCTGATCAGATCAACTAGGAAAGAAGATGCAGTAGAGTTTGAAGAGGTTAGAGATGCAGTAAGTGAAATATTGGGAATCCTGAAAGAAGGACACATTAATCAAAAGAGGGCTTTGGCCTTGATGTTTGCTGTGGATTGGAAAGTGAGTAAAAAGCTTATGGTTTGGTGAAGGCAGACACAAAAAGTTTATAATAAGAAAGCAGGTGTGAGAAATCAGTAAATAGTCAGACAGCAGATAGAAGCTTGATGACTGCAAAATATTTAAGACTTTAGTGGAGACAGAAAAGGCTTTAGAAATATGGATTTGTCAGCTATCTAGGCCATTTGAGTTAGGAGATTGTCAGCAAATCTTACAGAACACCTTCTTCCACTTTCACTTCAAGCCAAAAATGAAATTTCAATATGTATGTGGTGCTTAGAGATGTTTCACAGAGAGACAAATATTACCAACATTTTAGATTTTTGTTCAGGTGCATTCACTTTCCTCACCTCCACTAGGTGAACACATTTTGAATGTAGAATGATGGTTTTCCTGGAAGAAAATTTTACCAAAAATAACATAGACAATAACTTTTTATTCTATTTTATCAATAGAAGTGATTACACAGGTGATTACTCACAATATTCAGCATAGTAAATACAATAAGAATATACTTGAGGCTGGGGCTGGGGCTCAGCAGTAGAGCGCTTGCCTTGCATGTGTGAGACCCTGGGTTTGATCCTCAGCACCACATAAAACATAAATAAGATAAATGTATATAAAAAAGAATATACATTTTTATTAAATTTTTTTCTCTTATAAGTATTTGTTTTGGTACACTATGTGATTTATTTTTAGTATTTAAGGAAAAATTTAGAAATGGTAAAATAAAGAGTACATAATATTTTAAAATACTATATTCAGGTTGATAATAACTTCCTAAAATTCTCATTGTTAAATATTATAGAATTTAAGAGTTTCAGAAAGAACATTGTCCCTAGGCATTGAAAGGGTTGTTGAAATCTTTCTTTCTTGCCAATGTATATGTACCTGAAAAAAAGTTGATCAATGAGCTATAATCTTACCCCAGAAAGATTTTTATTGCTTTCTCTCTTATTCCCCAATGAGTATTAGTTCCAACAACATGTGCTCAATCTGTGAGAGTTTACAAAGCATTTCAGAATTACTTTGCATATTCAATTGCAAAAAAGGAAAAAAAAATACTTTCACTTCCATTTCTACTTAAGATACAAAAGGTTTAAAGAATACTGTTTCTACATTAACAATGATAAAAATACAAAGCACCACAGAACATTCCTTGAATCCATCAGAGAACTGATGATACAGGCCACCAAGAAACAAGAACTCTAGAGTGGGACAACTCCAAAGAGAGGATGTGCAGATTGCCTCACTTGTGGTAGAGCACTGGAAGAAAATAAAGAAGTCATATAGAAGTATATAAGAATAAATCAGGTAAATTGTAATAAATGACCTAAGGTCCAGCATGGGATAGCATATCATTCTCAATAGATTGGAACCAAAATCTAAGTAGGGTTGACACTCCCTCATGAGCTTTTCTCTATAAACTCTTCCTGGTGCTTACAAAAATAAATAAATGCATGGATGGATGATGGGTGGATGGATAGGTAGACAGACATATGGTGGGAAGAAAGAAGGCTGAGAAGGGCCCCTCTCAGTAATGGCAAGCATGCAGGACCTGATCAGTGGCTGTTGAGGGGCACAAGAAGATAACCTTAATTTCCCTGGATCCTTTTCTTGTAAGAGTCTTTAAACGGAAACCTTAAGCCACAAAGGTAGATACACCACAGCTGGTCCCTTGCTGAGGAAAAGATATTTTGTGGCTAGAGAAGGGTAGGAAAAATGAAGCCTTTAGTCCTGAAGGAGAAAATCATCTCAGGCTCAAGATACTCTACTGCTAGTAAGCACAGAATTTATTCCACATAAGAAGGGGAAGGAAGCTTCTGACTAAGACTACTCTATTTGGCTGTCCTCAGATGGAGCAAAAACACTGAGAAAATTCCTACTGTTTTTACTCACATGAGAAAAGCCCCTTTTAGAACAACAAAGAACATCCCTACAGTGACAGAGCGCTTGCCTAGTGTTTGTGAGGCTCTGGGTTCAATCACCAGCATCACAAAAAAGTCACACCAAAATACAGAAAATAAAACAAAACACTCCCACCCCTATCATGAGTCTAACAGAGAAGTCTGAGGTTGGGTATCAGCCGAAGCATGAAGGTAGGCTACCTCTGAAGTGCCTGTAGATGCAGGGGTGAGGTGTCTGAAAGTTGGTGGTGAGGAACTAAGAATGAGAAAACTGTCTGGCACCAAAGTCCTCAATCCAAGCACCAGGAAATGGCAATCCAACACTGGAAGAATTCAAAGATTGAGGTTATTGATATTAATCATAGTCAAATAAAACCAAATCCTTGACAAGCGTTATCCTTCACCTGGATGGTCTCAATTCCCATGTTAATATTCTGAGAAAAGAAGCACTTTAATTGCAATTACAAATACTACTGTCCTCAGAATGTCATATTTTATGTATAATGTCCAGCATTTGATTTAAAATAATTTTATATATACATATATGTATGTGTGTGTATGTGTGTGTGTGTGTGTGTGTGTATTTTTTTTTTAGATAGGCAACATAATAAGGGGGAAAAGCCAACAAACACACCCTCAAGAAACAATTAACAGAAGTTAACTCTGTGATGATCCAAACTCACTCTCAGATGATACTTAATATGTTAAAGGATCAAATGGAGAAATGGGTAATATCCATAAATAGAAAGAGATTTTAACAAAGAAATGCTAGCTGTTATTATCAAATGGAAAGACCAGATGTGTATATGAGGGTGATATTAGAAGAGCTCTTGATGGCTCAGTAGTAGGCTTGAAACAACCCTTTTATCTCTGCATTAGGGTCTCAAGAAAAGTAGTTGGAATTTTTAAAAATACTGACTGAAAAGAATTTTCCAAAAGTCTTGGGTTGAAGCTACAGGACTTCATATTATCCATTCTCCACTACATTTTAATAATTCAAGTGATTAAATTCACCCTGGATTCAGTCAGAGGGGAAATTGACTCCATTTGGAGTAACTTATAGGAGATATATATATACACACACACACACACATTATATATATATATATTTTTTTTCTTATCCCCCTTTTCTACATGCCAGCGTTTCTTGGTTAAAACAAGTCAGGATAATCAGGGTATTGCTATTCGTTTGAGATGCTCAAATGTAAGTAATTTAGAGGGGAAATAAAAGTAAACTTTGTAAAGCATATTTTATTGTCCTATATCTCTAGTTTATACTTTAATATAACATAATATATTGGGTAAAGAATGTGTTGCATACTACCTACCTATTTAAATGTTTAACTTATTTTCTGATACTTAGCTTTAAGTTATGTACGTCATGTCACAATATCTTCGTGAATCTTCTAACTTTAGAAAAATTTATTCATACCAAAACACATAGTTACTATTTTTATATCAAACCGGTTTTCATATTTAATCTCTTTTATCTCCTATATGATAAAACAATGTGAAAAAATTTAAACAACAAGTTCTGGCATTTCTTTTGTGGCTAAAGTTGTTTTAACCTATTTTATTGTTCACTTTCCCAAATGGACTATCTAAACAGGATGGTATTTCAGGGTGGCCTTGTTGGAATGAAACATTAAGAGAATTGTTTTGGCTTTAAACAGTTGAAACAGTTGTATCAGAATATTCAAAAAATGACTTATGTATAGTACTTCATGATTTTATATTTAAACCTTCTTCCTTTTATTGCCAATAAAGACAGAAATGTTGAGGAGACAGAGTGTGAGCTCGTAAGCCAAATGTTGACAAGAATGACATTTTTACTCTGATTCTATTTTTTTCCTTAAGTGATTTCTCCCAAAAGTCATAAAAAAGCATTGTGATTCATATTTATAACTGATTCTGAATCTACAGAAATGAAATAACTTTGTCATTTTGTACCGATTAGGAAATGAAAAAAATTTTTGAATATTTTTTTGGTGTGATGTATAGAACATTTTGTTTGTTACTTTAAAATATATTATTATTTGACTAAAATGAAAAAAAGAATCTAGAGAATTAATGTGATCCCTTTGAATATTTTAATCATAAATTCTGCATAATTAATTGCCATCTAAAGCAGTTAATTAACAATATCATCCATTTATTAAATTTAGGAGCATCTGTACTTAATTTGGGCCTTTTTGATATCAGATTACACTGAATTGTAATTGTAAAATATAGTTCAAACCTATGAGCTTAATTTTATGCTTTTAGTTATAAAGTTGTTTTTGGTTACTTGAGAAAGTAATTATTTGTTTTGGTCGTTTAGAAATTGTAGTAAATGTTATTTAAGTAAAATTTCATACCAAATTGCTATGATACACTGAGTTTTTTCTGACTATAAGCTGTGCACAAAACTCACAAGATGACATTTAGTAATACTTCAATACCTTCTCTAGTGATGGGAGATGGTGCTGGCCTATAATTCATGTGGTAGTTTTACTATCTAAAATGTGTCTAGGCACTTTTATCAATAAACTATCTTCTAAAATGTATACAAGTTACTTCCAGGTCATTGCACTGAAACACACTCTGAGCCTATCTAAATCTATACTTTAGTCTACTTTATTTCAGAGTTTTACACATCAGTTTCTTGAATATGCTCTGAAAGTCTTTTTTTAAAGGAAAATCCTATCATCTTTATAAAGTCACAAGAAAATGTGGTCAAAAGGCTTAAGAAAAAATTAATGTTAACAAATGAATAGGGATAGGATCACTTCAGTTTAAAATTCAGTCTTCATTAATTTTATTTTATATTTAAACTATAGCATTTATTTCACATATGAAATTAGAAATGTTAATTACTAACATACTTAAAAGAAATAAAATGTAATTATTTCTTGCCCTATTGCACAAGGATTTGTTAAACAAAAGACTGTTAATTTAAAAACTATTACAAATTATGATTAATCTTAATAGTTATAATACTTATTGGGAATAAATTGCTTAAACCTTTAATTAAAAGTTGAATAATCATTAAAACTGTGTAATTTGTAGAGTAAAAGGTCTTGAGTTCAAACATTTTCTGATTTAGTGCTAAATCCTGTTAAAATTTATATTGTAATATGTTCCATCCTATTGGTTTTGAACTAGTAGTTTGAGAGGTTTATATGCTTTTCTCCACTTTGATACAAAATACAGCACACCAAAAACAATTGCATTTATCTAAATGGTAATATTAATGTCCATGAATTCTGCTCTTTTAAAACAGCAATTTTCAAAGCATAATCTTATGCACACTGGATACATTTTCTGATCCTTGATGGATTTTTTTTCCTTGATGGATTTTTAGGCCTAGTGCCTTTAGAGAGGTTGAAAGTAAAAAAAAGACTAATCACACGTAAAAGAATTAACCCTTCACAAATGCCAGCTGTCATAATACCAAAACAAAAATTGAAAGTGAATACAGTATTATTCAAAACTTTGAAGCAAATACACTGCATTTTCTCTATTTTTTCATTAATCTATGCTATCTTTGATCATTCTACTCAGGAAGAAACAAAACCAAACAACTTTTTATTGAGCTAAGAATTCTGCGTTAAAATGCCAACAGTAGAAGTGAGAATAATGAAAGACACCTTTTATTGAGAATATAGCACAATTTATTTAATAAAAATAAAGAGTATGGTGAACTGTGTTCTCTTTCCGAACATTTGGAATGAAGAAACTTAAATAAGGAATGCAGTATTGTGCATACCTTGAGAGTATAAATATTTTTCAGCTTAAAATACATAAAAATGGGTGGAGTTGACAGATGGTGGAAACAAGCTAGACGGCAAATGCAGATCTCCTCAGAACACAAAAAGGAAGCAGCAAAGGAAAGGCAGAATTGAGAGGAGCAGTGGGTGATAAAATAAATGCGGTATGGCTTGATATTATGTAGTCTGAGACTTGAAAAGACTGGAAAATAGGGTACCAGAATAGAAAACAAACAGAGTACCTGCAGAGAAAAAAGAGGGGAAGGATGACAGGGAGAGAAGTAGTGTGGAACCTACATTCCCTTAAGCTCACCCACTGAAAAACTATTGGAAAGACAGAGAAAAATTAAAGTGTGATGGTAACAGAAGGGTCCTTAAAACAGCACAAACAGCTTAAAATCAAATTGCAAAAAGAAAACTGATCCAGGGAACCAGAGCCATCTTGCAGAGCTGTTAGCTGACCAGACATGCCTTAAATCAGCACAGTGTACTTCTATGACCAGATAGCTGCAAATTACACCAGGGGGAAGTTCCATACAGTGGGACCTATTAAGAATCTAGCCAGAAAGAACGTGTAGAAGAACCACTATTAGCCCAAAAATCACTGGAAGTCTTTCTCCATTCCCATCACCACAAGTAAGGGGAACAAAAGTTCTGTGGTAATCTGTGACAGGAGGCAACCTGGCCCCCCAGTCAGCCTGTGAGACACAGGCAGGGGCTAAAAGCTCTATGCAGGGTCCAACCACTTAACTCAGACAGAGACAATGGTGAAACAGCTTTGATCCTGAACAAAGGAAATAAGATTCACTAGCCCCTGACTACTGATGCTGCTGGAAGGCACCAAGGAAAGCAAGGGACAGTCTCAGGGATCATGAGATCCTTCCACAGGAAATCTGACTGGATATTTAGTGACATAGAGACCCAGCAGGAAATAGCCAGAGTCTTCTTTGTTTTTTGTCTTTGTTTTTCCCCTGTTTTCCCAATCTTTTCTCCTTCCTCCTTTTAGCTCTCATTTAAGATTATTATAAGTTTACTAAATTTAACAACTATTTTTTAACCTGTCCTGGAACTTTATTATAGGTTTATACCTGAATTTGAGAAAATGAAGAGAACAATTGCAAAAAGCTTTCTTATCAAGTTAACAGGATGAGGCATTGTTCAGAAGTTATTATAGTATATAAGAACTCATTGACATCTCTTAAAGTGATGTGGATATGGGATCAGAAGAGGTCACAGTGGAGAAAATGTCAGAGAAGAAATTTAGGAAGTTCATACTTAAATTGTTCTATAAACTAAAAGAATTTGTAAGAAGTGAAATCAGAAAGAAATATAGGAAGTGAATGATCACTTCAATAAAGGGATAGATAATCTGAAAAAGAACCAAACAGAAATCCTCAGAATGAAGAAATCAATAATCCAAATTAAAAATTCAATGGAAAGCATAACCAGTATATTAGACCACTATGAAGACAGATTTTTCAGGCCTCAAATACAAGGTTGTGATTTTGAAATTCAAGTTGACCTTCAAGAAAAGATGTTATGATACCATGAACAGAATATTCAAGAAATATGGATAACATGAAAAGGACAAATTTAGGTCACTGAGATAGATGAAGACTTCAAAATACAACCTAAGGAATGCAATCTTTCAATGAAATAACATCAGAAAAATTTTCATACCTTATAAATAAAATGGAAATTCAAATAGAGGAGGCATATAGAATTCCATGTATACAATATTAAAACAGTTTCCCTCCAAGACACAATTATGAAAATGCCAAACATACAGAATAAGGACACAATTTTAAATGCTGCTAGAACAAAATGACTCTTCACATTTAGAGGTAAACCAATCCATATTTCAACAAACTCCTCAGCCCAGACCCTAAAAGCTAGAATATCTTGGAATAATATATACCAAGCTCTTAAAAAAAATTAGATGCCAACCAAGAAAATACCACCCTGCAAAATTAAGCTTCAGAATTGAAGATGAAATAAAAACCTTCAGCAATAAACAAAGGCTAAAATAATTCACAATTAGAAAGCCTGCACTACAAAACATACTTGATAAAATATTTCATGAAGAAGAAATAGAAAAAAAAAAGAACAGCAGTGGGAGAAACTACACTAGAAGAGTAGGCAATTAAAAGAGAATCAATTCCAACTTAAACACCAGAAATAAATCAAATTGGCAAGAAATAAGAATCATCTCTCAATAATAACATCAAATCAAAACAGTCTAAACTCTTCAATCAAAAGACATAGGTTGGCATAGGTTAAATGGAAAATCAAGACCCGACAATATGCTGTCTCCAGGAGACTCACTTCACAAAGATATCCATAGGTGAAAGTGAAAAAATATGAAAGAAAAATTACTATTCACACAGATCTTGTAAACAAGCAGAGGTTACCATTCTCATATCAGATAAAGTGGACTTCAGGCCAAAATTAATCATAAAAGTCAAGAATGTCATTTCGTACTGCTTAAGGAAATCATACATCAACAAGATATAATAATCATGAATGCTTATACTCAAAATTATGAAGCATTTATGAATATCAAACAAACCCTTCTTAATATTAAGAATCAAATAAGCCACAATACAATACTACTAGTCACTTTAAAACACTTCTCTTATCATTGGATAATCATCCAAACCAAAACTAAGTGAATATTATATAGAACTAAAAAATATAATTAATATATAGGTCTAAAAGACATCTATAGAATATTTAATCTATCAACTACTGAATTCACTTTCTTCTCAGCAGCACATGGAATGATTTCTAAGATAGACCACAATGAAAATCTTAACAAATAAAAAAAAAGGTAAAAACTTACATTTTCTCAGACCACAATGGAATGAAATTAGAAATCAATGGTAAGATAAAAAACAGAAACCACTCTAATACCTGGAAATTAAATAACACACATCTGAGTGATGAATGAATAGCAGAAGAAATCAGTGGAGAAATAAAAATAGTTTTTAGAGGCAAATGACAATAGTGATACAGAATGTCAAAAACTCTGGGACAGTATGAAAGCAGTTCTAAGAGAAAAGTTTTAGCATTAAGCATACACATTAAAATAATAAAAAGATATGCCCCCAACCCCAAATCTAACATTACATCTCAAGCCCTAGAAAAAGAAGAACAAACCAATATGAAAATAAGTAGAAGACAGGAAAAAATTAAAATTAGAGCTGAAATTAATTAAATTGAGTTAAAATTACAAGAAATCAATGAAACAAAGAGTTGCTTTTCCAAAAGGTTAAAAAAAAATTGATAATCCCTTGGTTAAACTAACCAAAGGAAAGAGAGGAAAAAACTCAAATTTTGAAAATTTGTACTCCTATAGGCCAGCAAATCTGGAAATTATTGACAAATTCCTAGAGACATATGACCCACATAAATTGAAACATAAGGATATAGAAAAAACAAACAGATCAATTGAATAAATAATAAAATTGAAACAGCCATCAAAATCTTCCAACAGGGCAGGGGATGTGGCTCAAGTGGTAATGTGCTTGCCTGGCATTCGAGGGGCGCTGGGTTCTATCGTCAGCACCACATAAAAGTAAAATAAAGATGTTGTGTCCACCGAAAACTGAAAAATAAATATTAAAAAATCTCTCCCCCCCCCCTCCTCTCTCTCTCTCTTTAAAAAAAAAAGTCTTCCAACAAAGTACAGCACAGGATCAGATGTACTCTGAGCCAACTTCTACCAGACCTTTAAGGAATAACTAATATCAATCATCCTCAAATTATTCCATGAAATAGAAAAGAAATAAATTCTGCCAAGCTAATTCTATGAAACTAATAGCAACCTGATACCAAAACAACACAGAAACATTAAGGAAAGAAAACTTCAAATCAATATCCTTGATGAATATAAGTGAAAAAATTTGTAATAAAATCCTAGCAAACTGCATTAAAAAAAAAAACTTAAAAAGATAATGCATCATGATCAAATGGGTTCCGTCCTGGGGATGCAAGGATGGTTCAACATAAGGGAATCAAATAATGTAATTCACCACTTAAGTTGACATAAAAATATGAATCATATGATTATCTCAGTAAATGCAAAGAAAACATTGGACAAAGTACAGCACCCATTCATGTTCAAAACACTAGAAAATCTAGGAATAGAAGAACTTACATCAACATTTTAAAAGTTATATATGACAAACCCAAGGCCAACATTATTCTGTATGGAGGTAAAACTGAAAACATTTTCTTTAAAACAGGAAGAAGGAAAGGATGCCATTTTCACCACTCTTATTTAACACAGTCCTTGAAATTCTAGCCAGAGCAAATAAGCAAGAGAAGAAAATTAAGAAATATGAATAAGAAAAGAAGAGCTCAAATTATCTCTGTTTGCCAATGATATGATCTCATATTTAGAATACCCAAAATCTCCAACAAAAACTCTTCTAGAGTTCATGAATAAATTCAGCAAATTATCAGGATCAACACTCATAAAACAATCATGTTTATACTCCAATGCTGATTCTGTGGAAGAAGAAATTAGAAAAAAACTATTCCATTCATAATAACCTCAAAAAATACTTGGGAATCAATTTAACAAAAGAGGTGAAGGACCTCTACAATGAAAACTACAGAGCACTAAAGAAATAAATTAAAGAAGATTTTAGAAGGTGGAAAGACCCCATGTTCTTGGATGGGCAGAATTAACATTGTCAAAATGACCACACTACTAAAAGTGCTATATGGATTCAATGTAATTCCCATCAAAATTCCAATGATCTCCCCACAAATAGAAAAAAAAAAATAGTCATGAAATTCCCTTGGAATAGTAAGTGACTTACAATTGACAAAACAATCCTTAGTGAGAAAAGCAAATCAGGAGGCATCACAATACTGGACCTCAAATTATAGTACAGAGCTAGAGTAACAAACATAGATGGTACTGACACCAATACAGCCATGGATTTGAATAGATGATGCAGAGAAAAATCAACATAAATCCAGTTATTTCATACTAGATGAAGATACAAAAAAAGATACAGTGGAGAAAAGAAACTTTATTAAATGGTGCTGGAAAAACTAGAAATCCATATGTAGTAAAATGTAATTTAATCCCATCTCTTACATTGCATAAAACTCAACTCAAACTGGTCCAAACACCTATGAATTAGAATAGAAACCCTGCCTCTGTTAGAAAAAAATGTAGGTCTAATATTCCAACATGTCTTCTCAGTAACTGACTTCCTTATCAAACTCCCAAGCACAAGAATAAATTTTTTAAAAAAATCAATGGATATACCTCAAAGCCCTAGGAAAAGAAGGACAAACCAGCAGCAAAAACAGTAGAAGGCAAGAAATAATTAAAATCAGAGCTGAAATCAATGAAATCAAAACAAAAGAAACAGTTGAAAAATTGACAAAACTAAAAGTTGGTTCTTTAAAAAATAAATAAGATTGACAGACCTTTAGCCCTGTTAAAAAAGAGAAGAACAGAGAGAACACAAATTACTAGCACACGGGATGAAAAAGTCAATATTAGAACAGAAACTACAGAAATACAGAAGATAATTAGAAATTATTTTGAAATATTATACTCTAATAAAATAGAAGATAGTAAAGGCATCGATAAACTCCTAAAGTCATATGACCTGCCCAGATTGAGTCAGGAAGATATACACAACTTAAACAGACCGATATAAAGTGAGGAAACAGAAGAACCTATCAAAAGATTATCAACCAAGAAAAGCCCAGCACTGGAAGGATACACAGCTGAGTTCTACAAGAACTTTAAAGAAGAACTAAAACCAATACTCTTCAGTCTATTTCAGGAAATAGAAAAGAGGGAGTACTTCCAAATTCATTCTACAAGGCCAATATCACCCTGATTCCAAAACCAGACAAAGACATCTCAAAGAAAGAAAACTTCAGACCAATATCTGTAATGAACATAGATGCAAAAATCCTCAATAAAATTCTGGCAAATCAAATACAATAACATATCAAAAAGATCATGCACCATGATCATGTGGGATTCATCCCAGGGATGCAAGGATGGTTCAACATATGGAAATCAATAAATGTAATTCATCACATCAATAGACTTAAAGATAAGAACCATATGATCATCTCAATAGATGCAGAAAAAGCATTTGACAAAATACAGTACCCCTTTATTTTCAAAACACTAGAAAAACTAGGGATAACAGGAACTTTCCTCAACATTGTAAAGGCTATCTACACTAAGCCTCAGGCCAACATCATTCTAAATGGAGAAAAACTGAAGGCATTCCCTCTAAAATCTGGAACAAGACAGGGATGCCCTCTCTCACCACTTCTATTCAACATTTATTGAAACACTGGCCAGAGCAATTAGACAGATGAAAGAAATTAAAGGAACAACCATAGGAAAAGAAGAACTCAAACTTATGATTCTATACCTAGGAGACCCAAAAAAACTCCACCAGGAAACTTCTAGAACTAGTAAATGAATTCAGCAAAGTGGCAGGATATAAAATCAATACCCATAAATCAAAGCCATTTCTGTATATCAGTGATACCTCCTCTGAAAATAAATTGAAAGATCTATACAATGAAAACTACAGAACTCTAAAGAGAGAAATAGATGGAAAGATCTAGCTTGTTCATGGTTAGGCAGAATTAATATTATTAAAATGACCATACTACCAAAAGCACTATACAAATTCAATGCAATTCCAATAAAAATCCCAATGGTACTTCTCATAGAAATAGAAAAAGCAATCATGAAATTCATCTGGAAAAATAAGAGACCCAGAATAGCTAAAGCAGTTCTAAGCAGGAAGAGTGAAACAGGTGGTATTGTTATACCAGACCTTCAACTATACTACAAAGCAATAGTAACAAAAACAGCATGGTACTGGCACTAAGATAGGCAGGTAGACCAATGGTACAGAATAGAGGACATAGAGACTAACCCACAAAATTACAACTCTCTTATATTAGACAAAAGTGCCAAAATCATGCACTGAATAAAGGATAGCATCTTCAACAACTGGTGTTGGGAAAACTGGAAATCCATATGCAACAAAATGAAACTGAATCCCTATCTCTCACCATGCACAAAAGTTAACTCAAAATGGATCAAGGACCTAGGAATTAGATCAGAGACTGTGCGTCTAATAGAAGAAAAAGTAGGAACCTAATCTTCATCATGTGAGTTTAGGCCACAACTTCCTTAATAAGACTTCTATAGTACAAGAATTAAAACCAAGAATCAACAAATGGGATGGATTCAAACTAAAAAGTTTCTTCTCAGCAAAAGAAATAATCTGTGAGGTGAATAGAGAGCCTATATCCTTGGAACAAATTTTTACCCCTCACACATCAGATGGAGCTCTAATCTCTAGGTTATACAAAGAGCTCAACAAGATAAGCACCAAAAAAAAAAAAAAAACCAAACCAAAAAAAACCAAATAATCCAATCAATAAATGGGCCAAGGACCTGATCAGATACTTCTCTGAAGAGGATATACAATCAATCAACAAATACACAAAAAAATGCTCATCATCTTTAGCAATCAGAGAAATGCAAATCAAAACTACTCTAAGATACCATCTCATCCCAGTAAGAATGGCAGCCACTATGAAGACAAACAACAACAGGTGTCGTCGAGGATGTGGGGGAAAAGGTACATTCATACACTGCTGGTGGCACTGCAAATTGGTGCAGCCAATATGGAAAGCAGTATGGAGATTCCTTGGTAAGCTGGGAATGGAACCACCATTTGACCTAGCTATTCCTCTTCTCAGACTATACCCAAAGGACCTAAAAACAGCATACTACAGGGACAAAGCCACATCAGTGTTTATAGCAGCACAATTCACAATAACTGAACCGTGGAGCCAACTTAGATGCCCTTCAGTGGATGAATGGATAAAAAATGTGGCATTTATACACAATGGAATATTATTCAGCACTAAAAAATAACAAGATCATAGCATTTGCAGGGAAATGGATGGCATTAGAGCAGATTATGCTAAGTGAAGTTAGCCAATCCCCAAAAAACAAATGCCAGATGTCTTCTCTGATATAAGGGGGGGTGACTCATAGTGGGATTGGAAGGTAGAGCAGGGGTGGAAAATTACCTCTAGATAGGGAATAGGGTTGGGAGGGAAAGGGAGAGAGAAGGGGAATAGCAAGTATAGTGGAAGGAGACAGTCATCATTATACAAAATTCATGTATGAAGATGTGAATTTGGTGTCAACATACCATATATACAAACAGAGATTTGGTATAAATGTATATTAAGAATTGTAATGCAAAATTATCATGAATATAATGCACTCCACTATTGTCATGTATGTTATAAATAATTTTAAAAATTCAATGGAATGGCATCAAATTAAAAAGCTTCTTCACAGTAAAGGAAATAATCAAGAGCATGTAGTGAGAGCAAAGAGACTGGGAGAAAATCTTTGTCACCTGCTCCTCAGATAGCACATTAATATCCAAGGTATACAAAAAACTCAAAAAACTTAACACCAAAAAAACCAAGCCAAACAGAAACAAAAAGCAAATAGCCCAATCAATAAATGAGCACAGGAACCAAACAGATACATCCCAAAAAATGAAATACAAGGGATTTTCGGGGGCAAACTCTGTAATCCCAGCAATTTGGGAGGCTGAGGCAGGAGAATCATGAGTTCAAAGTCAGCCTCAGCAACTTATTGAGGCACTAAGCAACTCAATGAGACTGTCTCTAAATAAAAAGTAAAAAAAAGGACTGGAAATGTGGCTCAGTGGTTGAGTGTCCCTGGGTTTAATCCTAAGTACCCCCCCATAAAAAAAAGAGGAATGCAAATGATCTACACATATACGAAAAATTGTTCAACATCTCCTGCAGTTAGAGAAATGCAAATTAAAACTACACTGAGATTACAGCTAATTCCAATCGGAATGACAATTATCAAGTCTACAAGTCACAATAAAAGCTTGTGAGTATGTGGTCGAAAAGGTACACTCCTACTTTATTGGTACTGAAAATTGATGCAACCACTCTGGAAAGCAGTATAGAGATTCCTCAATAAACTTGGAATGGAACTGCCATATGTTCCGGCTATCCCACTCCTCAATATATATCCAAAGGATTTTAAATCATCACACTAAAGTAATGTAGTCACATCAATGTTTATAGCAGCACAATTCACACATAGGCAAGCTATGGAGCCAACATAGGTGTCCTGAACAGATGAATGGATAAAGAAAATGTGGCATATATACACAGGGGAGTATTGTGAAGATGAATGACTCTTTGATGAAGCTGGAGACTCTCATACTAAGTGGAATAAGCCAGTCCCCAAAACTCAAAGGTAGAATTATTTTCTCTTGTATATGGAAGCTAGTCTAAAATATGGTGTGGGAGAATAGAAGTATGATTAGAGAAGTAGACAAAGTAGAATGAAGGGAAAAGAGAAGGGATAGAATAGAGAAAGACAGTGGAATGAATCTCACCTGACATTCCTATGTACATTTATGAATACACCACAGTGAATCTCACCATCATGTACATCCACAATATACTAATTAAAAAAAAACCCATAATAAATAGCAGATTGATCAGTAGAGTAAAGGAAACAAGCGGGCAGGAGGAGCAAGGGGCAAGTAAAGGACTAAGAACTGAATCAGAGCAAAATAAATATATGCTTTTATAAGTATGTTTACATGAATTATCTTTTCATATGTAACTAAAAGAATGAATAAAATACATAAAAATGGCCAATCAAAGGAAAAAAGCAGAACTTTTATCTGTGACTTCCTTAACATGCATTTATAAATTGAAATTTACTTGATTATTCTTTTTATGTTCTTAGGTATATGTTTCTTGGGTTTCCCCATTACTGATCTCACACTTTTACTTTGATAAATTATATTAATTTGGAAGGTCTTCAGCTTCTTGCAAAAGTTAGATGTAAGAAACCTGAAAAATTGGGTTGTAGTGACAATATGTTTTTAAAGTTGGGATAGATTTAGTTTTGTCCACTTAGTTTTTAATAAACCCAGCAATATATGGCAAGTACATGTTCATTTTGTCTTCTAAAGTAAAGCACAATGCCTTTCTTTCTTTTTTTATAATTTGTTTTAATTAGTTACACATGACAGTACAAAGATCTTGACATATCATACATTTGAATCAGATGGGATATAATTTCTCATTTTTCTGAGTGTACAGGTTGCAGAATCACATTGGTCATGCAGTCACGTATATACCCACAGTAATGATAATGTCTATTTTATCTGCTGTCCTTCCATTCCTCGCTTCCCCTCCTAGGGAAAAAAAAATATTTTGAGATCTCAATTCGCTTTCCTGGTTGAAACAGTAGAAGAACCACAGACAGCTGTCAGCATTAAAGGACATAAGGATGTGTATCATTATGATTGAGTACAAATCTTGACTCAGTTCAGTAACCAGCTTATTGACCTTGGGTAGTTCGCTTAACCTCTCTAACAGACTGTTTCCTCATCAATAAAATGGATGTGAAAAGACTGTGCACTGATGAGATGATTACATGAGATAATGAAGATAACAACTGCAGAGCACTCAGCATTGCTCCCTGTGCATGTTGGCTGAGTATTAAATGTTTTATTATTGTTTGTGTGTGACTGTGTAAAGTGTCTTGTACTGGCTTTGGCATAGACAAAACAATACTGAAATCAAAAAGCTAGGTGCCTACACAGTTAAGCTGTCCCTTTCTCTTCAGTGTCCCAGACTTCACCATCACTAGGAGCCCATCCTCCAGGAAAGTTTAGGCCTCAGTTTTAAGCAAGAAAATGATACAAACCACAATATACAGGAGACACTGGAATACTTCCATGTGTTCTCTCAGCTTTGTATGTTCACCACTGAACATCATTAACAGAACTGAAAACATTCCTCAAACTCTTTGGTGACTTACCATGATTTGATTATTTTTCCTGGTAGTAACAGAGAAAAAGTCCTAATTCAAGATCTCAGAGATATCTCCATCCCTGTCGAAAGGCCAATAATCCCATTATACTCAATATGCCAGTCTCTTTAGATCAAAATTTTCCAGTGTTAGAGATGGTGAGCATTTTTTCATGTACTTGTTGATTGATTGTATGTCCTCCTCTGAGAAGTGTCTGTTCAGGTCTTTGGCCCATTTGTTGATTGGGTTATTTGTTTTCTTATTGTTTAATTTTTTGAGTTCTTTGTATACTCTGGATATTAGGCTCACCATCTCTAGCAGTCAGAGAAATGCAAATCAAAACCACCCTTAGATACCATCTCACTCCAGTAAGATTGGCAGCCATTATGAAGTCAAACAACAATAAGTGTTGGCGAGACTGTGGGGAAAAGGGTACTCTTGTACATTGCTGGTGGGACTGCAAATTGGTGCGGCCAATATGGAAAGCAGTATGGAGATTCCTGGGAAAGTTGGGAATGGAACCACCATTTGACCCAGCTATTGCCCTTCTCAGACTATTCCCTGAAGACCTTAAAAGAGCGTACTACAGGGATACTGCCACATCGATGTTCATAGCAGCACAATTCACAATAGCTATACTGTGGAACCAACCCAGATACCCCTCAATAGATGAATGGATTAAAAAAATGTGGCATTTATACACAATGGAGTACTACGCAGCACTAAGAAATGACAAAATCATGGAATTTGCAGGGAAATGGATGGCATTAGAGCAGATTATGCTAAGTGAAGC
The DNA here is from genome assembly GCF_964194105.1 of Spermophilus citellus. Lineage (NCBI taxonomy): Eukaryota > Metazoa > Chordata > Mammalia > Rodentia > Sciuridae > Spermophilus > Spermophilus citellus. The sequence goes on along the minus strand of NC_138183.1, from coordinate 60,207,117 downwards.
TAGCCAATCCCTAAAAAACAAATACCAAATGTCTTCTTTGATATAATGAGAGCAACTAAGAACAGAGCAGGGAGGAAGAGCAGGAGGAAGAGATTAACATTAAACAGAGTCATGAGGTGAGAGGGAAAGGGAAAGAAAAGGTAAATTGCATGGAAATGGAAGGAGACCCTCATTGTTATACAAAATTACATATAAGAGGTTGTGAGGGGAATGGGAAAACATAAGGAGAGAAATGAATTACAGTAGATGGGGTAGAGAGAGAAGATGGGAGGGGAGGGGAGGGGGGATAGTAGAGGATAGGAAAGGTAGCAGAATACAACAGTTACTATTATGGCATTATGTAAAAATGTGGATGTGTAACCTATGTGATTCTGCAATCTTTGTAATGTTTTGAATAACCAATTAAAAAAAAGGAAAAAAAAATAAAAATCCTTCTCTCTCAAAAAAAAATTCCAGTGTTAATCAGAGGAATTTATTCTTGCAACAAATGGACCTGTGACAGACTAAATAAATAAAAATTAAGATTTCCCCCACCTAATCCTCTTCAAGACTTAGAGAAATAGTAGCAATGCATATGTGGTAAATAAAATAATTGAAACTTAACTTTTACTTTTCTGACTTTCCTTGATATATATATATATATATATATATATATATATATATATAGAGAGAGAGAGAGAGAGAGAGAGAGAGAGAGAGAGAGAGAAAGAGATACATATATATATATATATATATATATATGTATACACACACAAATATATATATGCACACACAAACAAATATATATATATATATATTATAATTAATTATAATATTTATAATATATATATGGCAACACAGTGAGTTTTCCATTATGCTTAAAAATGATACAAGTACTATATCAAAAACTAATGTAATAACAAATTACTAATATTGAAATGGATTCTGAAATTATAATATAGTATGAAATTTGAAGATAATAATTTAGAAAGTGAAAAGTAAATTATTTTGTGTGCATGCATATGTGAAGTGATCAAGGGGATAACTCTTATTTCCAAAGCATTTACAAAGAATCCAGGGGTAAAACCAGCACATAAAAGGCTGCAAATCACATTCTATATGTGTTATCTTATAGTGTCTGAGGTTAGACCAGATTCATAAAGAAGTGATAGACAAATATGTTAAACAATAGGAGCCCTCAGTAGTTTTGAGATGGATTCTAAGTAATTGTGAGTGGAGATCAGACACATGGTTGCAAGCATTGCGTACATATGTATGTGTGTATGTCCATGTGTATATATGTATATATATTTCTACTACACATGCATATGTATATTTGTGTACATATAGGTATATATATGCTCTGAATCTATATGTGTATGATTTTTATCCTATGATACATAGAAAACAAACAGCTTATGGAAAACTTGCTGCCCTTTGATTTTAAGTGCTATACTGACAACATCCAGGGAGAAAAATCAATTAAAAATTATGAAAACACCCTTCACATATTTCTGTCCCCTTTGTACAGAAACTGAGAATGTTTCTTCATAAAAACTAAAATGCCTTATTCTACACTATATACTCACCACACACATAAATATACAGACAAACATAAACAAATTTTTTTCATTGTTCATTCTATTATAATTAATTATAATATTTATCCTGCAAAAGATAAATATGAAGTGAACATTTCAACATGGGCTTTATATTTTCCCTGAGAATGTATTTTACCAAGGGGTCATATATGACTATGCATTAATTGACAATTGGAATAGAATTGTAGCTAAAATCTGTAGGTGTAGATGCTTGCAATATTAAAGATACACAACCACCCAAATACCCATATATGGCTGTCTTTGCTTAACTATGTTTAAACAATTAGGAATATTTAAATGATGCAGTAACTTCCACCTCTTAGAAATAAAATCAAAGTTCAATATATTATGGAAAACAGCACATCCAAGCAACTGAGAAGCAGTCCCTGCCTATCCACCCTTTTCCATCTCCTGTCTTCAGATGGCTGATTTTTTTCAAGTGTGACTGTAATAATCATTTAGTATTTTATTGAAAATGAATTTGCAACTTCAGAAATTCTTGCTTTAACTGAAAATTTATAAAAATCTTACTTCAGAAAAAGCTATATAGAGAATTTGCAGTATATTAAATGTTCTAAGAAAAAAATATAAAATCATGCAAATACAACAGTGAAAGATTTTGGTAAATACAAAACACCAAAAAAAGCACTGTGTTTTCAAATGTTATTTTAAATTAATTTTATTAGAATCTAGAATGAACAAAAATATTAATGTAGTTTATAATTGATAATTAGATTACCATGTTAACTACAAAGGCCATTTTCATCCATTATGTGGTGGAAAATGTTATTCTTACTTGCCTTTTTCTTGACATTTCTTCTACTTTGCAATATTTTAAAATAAATTTTAATTGACACATAGCAATTGAGAATATTTCTAGAATACAGGTGGCACTTCAGTACATGTATACATAAAATGTGTACTGAACAGGTAGGAATAAGTTGTATATTCTTCCTTTTAAACCTTTATAATTTCTTTGAGTTGGCAACATAAAATGGCTATTTTGCAATATCCAGTTAACTGTTGTCAACCATAGTTATCCTTCTGAACCTTAGTGTACCATATGCTAATCCTCTCATCTAATTATAAGTACCCTATACTCATTGCTCTTATTGTGCCCCACCCTGTCTAGTCTCTGGTGACCACCATTCTACTCTCTACTTTTGTATGATAAGTTTCCTATCTTACACACCCAGGGGGGTGCAATGCAATATGCCTGGTAGTGGGGTGGTGAACCTTGCGAGTCTTGGACTGTACTAGAGGCCCCAGACTGGGTGCCTATCAGTGAACAAGGACTGTATGGGTGACTTTGCAGGACCTAGGGAGAATATACACCAAGATCAGTGTACCTGGATACTTCCCTGACTGAGGGCAAGTGAGCAGGATTATCATCTGCTTCTTAGGGTCTCTGTGGATCAACTTAATGTGGGCTACTCAGGGGCTCCCTTGAGCTGTGGTAAGGTGGGTGGGTCACCTGATTGGTTCATAGTTCTAGGTCTGAAAAGGTGCTGGAGATAGCAAGCTGTCTGTCTGCTTTACAAGATCCTAGGGGCTAAAGCCCCAAGTTGGCACTGTGTAGACAAAGCCTATCTGGAACAGAGTACAACTTGTCCATGCTCTTTCTCAAGGTCAATGGTGCAGTATGGTAAGCAGCCCTGCAGCCTATCAAATTGGGCTCAGGGTCTTTGAGAGCTACAGGCTTCCTCAGCAGCAAATGCTTCAGGTGTCTGTGGAGTGGGTATGTGTTGCTGGGGTCTTCTGCTTATCTTTTCCCCACTGAGAAAAGTTCATTTTGGATCAGGATTGAGTTCAATTGGGATGGTAGATACCACATTGTTCCCTTCCTCATACGAGCATTATGAATCACTATGCTGCAGGGCATCTCTATCACATTGCTGCACTGCTTTTTAGTGTTCTTCAAATGCTCTAGTGACATAGCTATAGCATTTTGTCATATATATATATATATATATATATATATATATATATCTTTTTTTTTTTTTTTTTTTTTGTGGAGGGAAGCTTGTTAGGCACCTCTACTCAGGCATCTTGCTCCTCACATAGCTTTTAGTCCTGTCTCAGGTCAATGTTGCTTGAATTCTCTGATCTCTTAGAAAGACAGGCAGTGAAAGAAACAAAGCAAAACTCTCCGACAAACCAAACAAAAAAATGGTGCCTAGAGAGAGGTTCTGGGTACATTTTTGTGGAGAGTAGGGTTTGAGGGAAAATGTGAAAGAAAAGCAAAGAAGATTCCAGAAAGCTTTTGACAACAGATGAGTCATTTATAAACATATGGTCTTTTTGTACTCACAAACCTTTAGTTGAATACAGTATCTATTAAAAATCTCTTAACCTTTTTGTAAAATAAGCCAATTAACATATTACATTAAATAAAAGGCCCGCCGACAGGAACTTTGAAAAGCTTGATTTTGTAGGAATCAGTTCTGCCTCAGTTATGACTTACATTATGCAAAACAAATGTGTCATGAATTAATAATACATTTTCCAGAGGATTTTACGCCACAGATGGATTTGTAATTGGTTAATACATTTTTTTTGTTTGAGAGGCATTGATGATATAGGCACTCTGTAAATAGTATGGTGGAATTACATTGTTTAATTATATAGACTTCTAAGATAATTTTTAAGTTTCTTCCAAAAAAAATTTACTATTTTTAGTATCTTTTTAAATTCAGCATGCTACAAGTAGCATTGACAAAATACCTCCTGTACAGCTTTTCAGCCTAATTTCCTAAGATATCTGCTATATACCCTTGTTTTCATCCATTCTAAATGTTCCCACCATTTCCCAAAGCAGCACATTTGCATGCCCAGCAGTGCTTCTGTCAAGTTTTCCTTTCCCCTGAGATAACTCTTCCCTTTAATTTCTACCACCTGTCATTAACTTGTGAAATCTTCTCTTTATTTAGGTAATTTTTGGTCAAGTCTGGTAAAATGAGAGCTCTTCCTCTAAGTTTAAGTATTTTCCATGGCAGTGCTGCTTTCCTTAAAAAAAAAAAAAAAAAATTATGTCAGTAATTGTCCATCATTGTTGTAGCAATTATTAAAATAAACCAAAAGCTAATTTCCAGAAGACTCATATTATAGCTCTGTGACTAGACAATATAGGGAGTCAAAGTTGTTTGCCAAGTGAATGAATAAATCAGCAAAATCTCTAGTTAAAAGTGATATCAATGGCTTATCTCCATTTCAGTCATGTGCCTTCCTCCCCATATCTTTATCAAAACTACTGAATTATCAAGTTTCATAGTTTATAGTTTAAAAAAAATCAGATATAGGCAAAATTTTCTTAAATTCTGTAAGCCTCCTAAATATTTAAATATAATATTGATAAGATACCTTTCTAGAGAGTACATATTGGGTGTTGGTTTTATTGAATAGGACGAATGCTATATTGGTTAAAGATAGGATGTAAATTAAAGAGAGAAAATTATGCTTTCTCATTCCTATTTACATAGTGACTACTTGACTAACTCAGTCATTTAAGCAAAAGAAACTATGTCATAAAGGATTTAATAAATTTGAACATAGGATTGTCTATGTCTATAAGCAAACATTTTAATATTTCTACAATAAAAATTGAAAGTAATATTTTTCTGTAAGCAAGTTACTATGTAAATACAAAATTGACCTACAAGTTTTTGAGAGCATGGGTACTTTCTCACAAAATTAAATTTAAATTAATAGCACTTTATCTCAGATATATTGTCTCAATCCATGTATAATTAGTAAGAGCACAATATCTGCAAATAAAAGAATCTTTAAATGTAGTCAACAAAAATGATGTTAAAATCAAGAGAGATTTCTCAAAAGGAGCTCAATTTCTAAATGATTGGATAAGCCCCCATGGTTCAAAGAAGCAACAATTTCAGATTGAAACAATCACAGATACCCTGTCTTTGATGCCTTTGTAGTCTTTACCATTTCAAAATGAATTTTTCTTCTCTTTCCTTTTTCAGAGAAAGTTTAATTGCTCCTTCAAAAGCCAAATATTCCCCTTCTCCATACATCCTTGTCTTTTTCATACAGTGCAACTTCATTTACTCACATACTTGTTTAATTAACCACATTCTGTTTCTTCCAAACTGTCTAAAGTCTCAATACATCTTAATGGAAAAAAACAACAATAACAACCAAACAAACAAAAAATAAAGATCCACAACATTGCTTTTGAAATAATCCTTAACCATACATTGGATGTCTATGATTATTAATACCTCAATTTTCTCAATCATACCTGAATCAAAATATCACACAGAATCAAACTTTAAAAAAAATTAAAATTACCTTTCCAATATAGAATGATTATGACTAATAGAAAATACATTAGAAAATACGTACATATTTAACAGCATACATACATATTTCATTCATTGTTCTTGATATTCTTGTCATTCTCATACAGTCTAACAACACTGAATCAGGAAGAAATAGAAGATCTAAGCAACAATAATGAGTAATGAGATTGAATCAGTAATTAAAAATCTTCAACAAATAAAATTACAGAAATGGATGGCTTTTAGATAACTTCTATAAAGTGTTTAAAGAAGAACTAAATCCAATTCTTTTCAAAACATTCAAAGAATTGACTAAAAAGAAAGAACTATGTCAATTCTTCATGAGATCAACAGTATCCTCATACCAAATCCAGATAAAGACACAACTAAAAAGAAAACTGCAGACCAATATCTCTGATCAACATACATGCAGAAGTTCTCAACAAAATACTAGCAAACAAAATCTAACAGTACATTAAAAATTTATCTGGCATAATAAAGTGGGATTTATCCCAGAGATGCATGAATTGTTCAACCTGCATAAATCAATAAACATCATTGTTCACAATAGCTGAATGAAGAATAAAAACCAAATAATCATGTTAATAGATGCATAAAAAGCATTTGATAAGAGTTGAAATCCCTTTATCATCAAAATTCTTAATATATTAGTTATCAAAGGAGCACATTTCAACACAATCAATGCTATTTATTCCAAAGCAACAGACTACATCATAGTGAATACAGAGAGGCTGAAAGTGGAACAAGACAAGGGTTTCCACTTGGAGCGCTCTTATTCAATATAGTATTTGAGGTCTTATCAAGAGCACTTAGTCAAAAGAAAGAAATATCAACAACAAAATTGAAAAGGAGACAGTAAAATTAACCATGTTTGTAGATTCCAGGATATATATTTTATTAAAAATCCTTTAGATCTGATTAAAGAAATTCAGAAGGTTGCAAGTTACAAAATCAGGATAAAATAGTAGCATACTTATACATCAGTATTGAACCCACTGAAAAGGTATACAAAAAAGAAATCCCATTCACAATAACTACAAAACTTAAAAAGAAAAGAAAAGAAAGAAAATTAGGAGTAAATTTAACCAAAGAAATGGAAGACTTCTTCCGTAAAAACTATAAAACACTATAGATGACAGAAAAAGGAAACAATATCTAATTTTTATTCTTCACTCAGATATTATGTTCACTGTGTTCATGGATTAGAATGATGGATATTTTTAAAATTGCCATACTTTCCAAGGTAATCTAAAGATTCAATTCAAGTCACTAACGACATTCTTTATAGAAGAAGAAAATAATCTTAATGTTTGTATGGCACTAACAAATACCCAAAATAGTCAAAGCAATTCTGAACAAAAGCAAAGCTAGAGTCTTAGGAATACTTGACTTCAAAATAGACTAAAAATGTATAATAACTGAACAACATAGTACCATCATGGAAATAAACATATGAAACAGAATAGAGAATCCAGAAATTAATCCATGTATGTGCCAACTGACTTTTTACAAAGGTACCAAAAACATATATTAAAAAGGGAAAGACTTTTCCAAAGTATTTAGTGGTGGGAGAACTGAATATCTATATGCAGAGACTGAAACTAGATTCTTATCTTTTTTGGGGGGTATAAAAATCAAATTAAAATGGATGGAACACCTAAATGTAAGAACTGAAACTATGAACTAGTAAAAGATAGCATAGTGGAGACCCTTGAAGACACTGGTATAGACAAAGACTTTTTTTGGATAGGACCCCACAAGCACTGGCAACAAAAGCAAAATTTAAATATGGGATTATATCATACTAAGAGCTTCTGCATAGTACCGGAAACAGCAATGTGAACAGATAACAAGAAGAATTAAATAAAATATTTGCCAAATATTTATCTAACCACGAGTTAATATACAGATCACATAAGCAACTCAAATGACTTATCAGCAAAGAGAAAATAATCTGATTGAAAATGAGCAAATGATAAACAGATATTTCTCATAAGAAAATATAAAAGGGTTAGACATAAGAATATGCACAAAATGATCTTTCTCAGAATATTATTTGCTACTAATTGGCTAAATCATTCCATTTTTTAAGCTAAAAACTAGCATATCCATATTAATTTTCTGGAATAAATTTCAAAAGAAGTTTAAATGTTTTAAAATTAGTTTCTGATTTTTTATTTTCTCTTTATTTCAAACAACTGTATACTATACAATTATGCTAGTGGAGAGAAAGACATGATGATTCTCAATGGAAATATTTTACCAAGTGATGTCTGACCATGTTTTAGCTTTCTTTTCTCTTTCTAACACCGAGTAAGACTCACCTTGGTCCTTCTCACCAATTGAAATACTGCTAAATTTTGAGAACTCAATTTGGCCATTATTGCAAGTGTGCAGATTAGCTTGGGGTTCCTAAAATATTTCATGTTTTTATAGGTGACTTTCATGCCTGCATGTCTTCCTTTTACAAAGTTGGAAATAATAGAGTATCTTAGACCCTGTGTTGTATTTTTACTTTGGTGTCTTTTTTCACATAACTATTTAGAAGGCAATTTAGACTTAAGAAAGATATGGGGAGCTTTCTTAATACCTTTACTGAGGTTTACTGAAACTATGAATGGGCTTATCAGAAACTGAATTAACTTATAATAAAGTGATCATATAAGTCTTATTTTATTGGTGTGGTATGCCTTCTGTTTGTGAGTCACTTTTCTGATACTCTTTGCAGGAAAAGGGGTCAGAAAAAGCACATTGTACAATATAATAAGCCCTAGGGTCATCATTCTATATAACAAGCTATGAATATTGCCTTCTACAAATGTGGGAAAGAGAAGTTTGCTGATAAATGAAAACATTCAGGAAATAATTTGGTTACTTTTTAAAAAAAATATTTATTTTTTAGGTGTAGATGGACACAACACAATGCCTTTTTTTTTTTTTTTTAAATGTGGTGCTGAGGATTGAACTCAGGTAACGCCCGTGCTAGGCGAGTGCTCTACCGCTGAGCCACAATCCCAGCCCAAATTTGTCTACTTTTATACATCCAGCCGTGATATAATGAAATATTTCCAAAACTCAAATATATGTCCTAATGAAAGCAACACAATGAGAGAAATGCAGATTCACAGTAAAAAGAGATGAATTATTTTATTAACAGAATTATTTTTCTCTCATTTCAATTAGTAGTAGTTTTTCCTACTTTAAACAGTCTAGAATATGTTCTACCTTGAATTAATTTTATATCTGGAATGAGCTATATTTTTAAGGTTTGGTTTTTTCCTGCATGGGTATTAAGTTGTTCACACATCATTGATTGAAACACCTTTCTTTGCAGGGGCAAGGGTATCACATCTGTATTTTTATTTCTGTTATTTAATTTTAAATAACAAATTATATATTTATAATAGGCAACATGATATTTTGACATATTTATATGTTATGGAATTGTTAAATGGAGGTAATTAACACATTTGTTTCCTCATATACATATCACTTTTTGTGTGTTGTGAGATCATTTAAAAATCTACTCTTTTAGCAAAATTTCAAATATATCATACATTGTTATTAATTATAGTGGCTATGTTATCCATAGATCTCTTGAATTTATTCCTTTTGTTTTGATGAAATTTTGAATCCTTTGATCAATATCTTCCAAATCGTCCCTGTGACTACCAATTCTTCACAATGACCATTCTGTTCTGTTTCTATGAGCTCACCATTTCTAGATTCCCTATGTGAGGTCACATGGTATATATACCTCTGTGCTAGACTTATTTCACTTAGCATAATGTGCGGTAGGTTCATGCCTGCTGTCAAAAATAGCAGGACTTCCTTTGTTTTAAAAGTTGATTAGTATTCCATTGAGTATATGTACACCACATTTTCTTAATTCTTCTCTCTGTTGATGGAAATTTAGATTGATTCCATATCTTGGATTCTGTGACTAATTTAATTTTGCATTAAAGAAGGGCATGCAGATATCGCTTTGAGACAGCAACTTTATTTCCTTTACATGTACACTCACAACTAGGGTTTCTGGACCATATGGTAGTTGTAAATTAACCTTTAAAGAGCCTCTAATGATCTTCTTTTCACCAAATCTTTGCCAACACCCAACACCTATTTTCTCTGACTTTTTTTATAATAACCATTTTATAAATGTAAAGTGGATTTATTTGTATTTACATAATAATTAGTGATTTTCCAAATATTTGTATGTCTCCATTTGTAGGTCTCTTTGAGAAATGTCTATTCCAGTATTTTGCTTATTTTTTAAAAATTTATTTGTTTTTTTTAGTTATACATGACAGTAGAATATATTTTGAAATATTATACATCTCAGTCTTGTGGTTGTATTTGATGTGAATTTTCATTGTTCTATATTTATATATTAACATTGGAAGGTTACCTCAAATTCATTCTACTATCTTTTCTATTCCCATATGTCCTCCCTTCCTTTCATTCCCCTTTGTCTAGTCCAAAGTACTTTTTCCCACCCCATTATTATGTATCAGCCTCTACATATCAGAGAGACCATTCTACCCTTGGTTTCAGGGGATTGGCTAATTTCACTTAGCATAATATTCTCTAGTTTCATGCATTTACCTGCAAATGCCAAAATTTCATTCTTCTTTAAGGCTGAGTAATATTCCATTGTGTATAGTACCACATTTTCTTTATCCATTTATCTGTTGAAGAGAACCTTGGTTGATTCCATAGCTTCGCTATTGTGAATTCAGTTGCTATAAAAATTGATGTGGCCTTATCACTGTAATATGCTGATTTTAAATCCTTTGGATATATACCAAGGAGTGGGATAACTGGATCAAATGGTTGTTCCATTCTAAGTTTTCTGACAGAATTTCCAAACTGCTTTCCATAGAGGTTGAACCAAATTGCAGTTCCACCAGCAATATATGAATAAACATTTTCTCTGACATTCTCACCAACATTTACTGATAGTTGTATTCTTAATAATTGCCATTCTGACTGGAGTGAGATGAAATTTCAGTTTAGTTTTAATTTGCATTTCTCTAATTTCTAGAGATGTTAAATATTTGTTCACATATTTTTTATCCACCCATATTTCTTCTTCTGTGAAGTTCCTGTTCAATCCCTTTGCCCATTTATTGATTGGGTTTTATGGTTTTTTTTAATTTGTTTTGTTTTTTGTTTTTTTTGGTGTTAAAGTTTTGAGTTTCTTTTATATCCTGGAGATTAGTGCTTTCTCTGAGGTGGAGTTGGGAAAGATTTTCTCCTATCTGTAATACCTCTCTTCACATTCTTGAGTGTTTCCTTTGCAGTGAAAAGGCTTTTTAGTTTGTTACCATCCCATTTATTGATTCATGATTTTACTTCTTTCACTTTAGGAATCTTGTAGAGGAAGTTGGTTCCTAAGCCAACATGATGGAGAGTTCGGCCTAATTTTTCTTCTAGTTGGCACAGGGTCTCGGGTCTAATACCTAGGTCCTTGATCCACGTTAATTTACATTTTGTTCAGGGTGAGAGATAGGGGTTTAATTTCATTTTGCTACATATGGATTTCCAGTTTTCCCAGCACCGTTTTTCTCCAATGTATGTTTATGGCACCGTTGTCTAGTATGTGATAACCATATTCATGTGGGTTTTTCTCTGTCTTCTATTCTGTTTCATTGGTTGTCATGTCTGTTTTGGTGCCAATACAATGCCATTTTTATTACCATAGCCTGGTAGTATGATTTAATGTCTGGTATTGTGATGCTTCCTGCTTCATTTGCTCACTGAGGATCACTTTGGCTATTCTAGGACTCTTATTTTTCCAAATGTATTTCATGACTGCTCTTTCTAAGAAAAATACCATTGGAGTTTTCATAGGAATTACTTTAAATCTGTATAGCACTTTTGGGAGTGTGTCCGTTTCAACAATATTAGTTCTGCCTATCAAAGAACATAGGAGATCTTTCTATCTCTTAAGTTCATTTTAATTACTTTCTTTAGTCTTCTTTGTTTACATTGTAGAGTCCTTCATATCTTTTGTCATATTTATTCCCCCAAATTCTAGTTTTTGTTTTTTGAGGCTAATGGGAATGGAATAGTTTTCTTAATTTATCTTTCAGTTGATTCATCACTGAGATATAGGAATGCAAGTGATTTATGGGTGTCAATTTTATATCCTGCTACATTGCTGAATTAATTTATGAGGTCTGTAAGTTTTACGGCGGAATTTTTTGAATCTTCTAAATATAAAATCATGTTGTAAGTATAAAGGGAGTATCAGTTTTTCTTTCCTTGTTCATATCATTTTAATTTCTTTATCTAATTGCTCTGGCTAGAGTTTTCAGGACTATGTCAAGTAGAAGTGGTGAAAGAGGGGTATCTCTGTCTTGTTCCAGTTTTTAGAGGAAATGCTTTTGATTTTTCCTCACTTAGAATGATATTGGCTTTGGGTTTAGCATGTATAGATTTTAAAATATTGAGGTATGTTTCTACTATACCTAGTTTTTCTAGTGTTTTGAACATGAATGGATATTGTGTTAAGTGAAATGCTTTTTCTGCATCTACTGATAGTCATGTGATTCTTGTCTTTAAGTTTATTAATGTGATGAATTGTTTTTATTGATTTCCATTGTTTGAACCAAGTTTGCATCTCTTGGGTGAACCTCACATGATCATGATATGTTATATTTTTAATATGCTTTTATATTCAATTTGCTAGTGTTGTCTTAAGAATTTTGGAATTTATATTCATCAGGGATATTGGTCTAAAGTTTTCTTTCCTTGAGGTGTCTTTGTCTGGTTTTGCTATCAGGGTGATACTAGCTTCATGAAATGAGTTTGGAAGGCATCCCTCCTATTTCTATTTCTTGGAGTAATTTGAGGAGGTTTGGTGTTAATTCTTCTTTGAAGGTCTGATAGAACTTGGCTGAGACCTCTCTTGTCCTGGGCTTTTCTTGGTTAGTAGGCTTCCGATGGTGTATTTAATTTCACGGATTCAAATTTATCTGTTTAAATTTTCTTTATCCTCCTCATTCAGTTTGGGTAGGACACATGCCTCTAGAAATTAGTCAATGTCTTCAAGATTATCTATTTTATTGGAGTATAAATTTTCAAAATAGTTTCTGATTATAAAACATCTGTATTTCAGTAATGTCCATGGTGTTATGAATAATCTTTGAGTCACCCCCCCCCCCCTTCATTAGCTTGGCTAAGTGCTTATCCATTTCATCTTCTTTTGTTGGTTCATCTTTAATTTTAATTATTTCCTGTCTTCTGCTTGTCATGTTGTTTTCTTCTTCTTCCCCCTCTCGCACCCCCCTCCCCAGACTTTGAGATGTAAAGTTAGGTTATTTATCTGGTGACTTTCTATATTTTTATTGAGTGAGCTCAATGAAATTAACTTTCATCTTAGAAATGCCTTCACAGTGTCCCCAGTGTTTTGATATGCTGTGTTGGTATTCTCATTTACCTCTAAGTATTTATTTTATTTTATTCCTGATTTTCTACTATCAATTGATCATTCAACAGCATATTAATTAGTCTCCAGGTGTTAGAGTAGCTTCTATTTTTTACTTTATTGTTGATTTCTGATTTCAACCCATTATGATTTTAAAGAATGCAAGATATTTTCTCTATTTTTTTGTATTTGCTGAGTTGCTTTGTGGCTAAAATATGGTATAATTTAGGGAAAGATCTGTATGTTGCTGAGGAGAAAGTGTATTTACTCATTGACAGATAAAATATTCTACATATGTCTGTTAAGTGTAAATTATTAATTATAACTTTTAGTTCTACAGCTTTTTTAGTTTTTGTTTGGAGAATCTATCCATTGGTATATATTATTCCAAGATGTCCTAGCTTTAAGTGTCTGGGTTGAGAATTAATCTGATATCCAGATTGGTTTTCTATCCTTGTTCTGCATGTTTGACATTTTCATAATAACATGTCTTGATGTGGCTCTGTTGTAATTTTGTGTAGTTCAGGTTCTTTTAGACTCATATATTTGATTTTCCATTTCATTCTTTGGTTTGAAAAATTTTCAGATACTATTTCATTGAAAAGATTGTGCATTTCTTTTATTTGTATCTCCATCCCTTATATATCCTGATAAATCTTAAATTTGGTCTCTTCATGTTATCTCATATTTTTTGAAAATCTTTTTTTTTTTAAAGAGAGAGAGAGAGAGAGAGAGAGAGAGAGAGAGAGAGAGAGAATTTTAATATTTATTTTTCAGTTCTCGGCGGACACAACATCTTTGTTGGTATGTGGTGCTGAGGATCGAACCCGGGCCGCACGCATGCCAGCCCTGAAAATCTTGTTTATGCTCTCTTAACATTCTTTCCTCCTTGATCAACTTTATTTTCAAGATTATATATTTATTGCCTGAAACTCTGTCTTCCAAATAATGTAGTCTTTGGTGATGTTTTCCATTGAATTTTTAAGTTTGTTTATTGATTCTCTCATTTTGATGATTTTTCCTTTATTTTTTCCCCTGAATCTCTATTGAAATGATATTTTACTTCTTGTATTTTCTCTCCTTACATCATCATTTACCTCACAGATTAGTTTAAATCTGTACATTCTAAACTACTTTTCTGATATTTCATCTATTGTGGTGTCAATAGATTCTCTTATTAAAGTATCTTGGTTTCTTTGGGGTGATTTCTTTGCTCATTTTTTTCACATTATTTGTGTGTCTAACAATGTAAGAGTTGATTTTGGAGCAGTAGATTTTCTACCCTGTGGACTGATAATGCCTCAGAAGGTTTCCATTACCTTACCATTTAGGGGGAGTCAAATAATAGCAACCAATGCAAACAATTTACAACTTTAAACCAAGTAGTTCTTGCTATGACATCTACAATATTGTTAAAAAATTGGAAATTGCATAATCAGTTATTACCTACAATAAAATAAGTATATTTGCAGAAGTGTTTACAAATTTGTATGGTGTATAGGGAGAGACAAGAAGTGATGTAGAATTTAATGATTATGAATGAGGAGGAGAGAAGATAGGAATAAAAAATAAAGGAAGTGTGATGGAGAAAAAATTGAGATTGGCTGTTAACAGAAAAAAAATGGAGAAAGAGAATCAAGAGAAACACATAAGTGAGAAAAAAAAGATATAAAGTAAATGGTTTAAAATTTAAAAATTAAAATGAAAGAATACAGAACAAAACTGAAACATATAAACAAACACCATTTTTCAAAAAAAAAAAAAAAAAAACTTGTCCATGAATAATAACTGTCTTCAAAATGCTATATATAGTTTTGGAGTTTTAGCTCAGTGGTAAAGCACTTGCCTACCATGTGTGAGACACTGGGTTTGATTTTCAGCACCACGTTAAAATAAAATAAAAAATAAAGATCCATCAACAACTAATTTAATATTTTTTTAAAATGCTAGGAATTAGAAAAAACAAATATGAACATGTATAAATGGCCATGAATTATTATGGTCACAATTAAACAGAAAAGAAAAAAGAAAAAGAAAACAAATGATCTTGGTGAAAAGTTAAAAAAATTGTTTCCATTTGGCTTCAAAAAAGTCCCCAGCTTCCCTTCTCAGTAGAGTTAGATGGGTTCATCTGGTATGTAATACTTGCTCTACCCTTAGGGTAGGGTTGCTAGAGAGAGTTAATTTATAGGCAGAACTCCTGGAGGTGGGGTTTAGGTTTGGGTAGGCTCCAGACTCGTCACTGATTGCCAGTTGCCTGGAGATCTGAAATAAGTGCACCTCCAGGACCCATCAACTACTGGTCAATGCTGAAAGACTGCATCCCAGGGATCTCCCCAGGATTCCACTTGTGTGTTAAAGGAGCCAATTCTTAGTCCCACTATATAACTTGTGCACCTCATGTTTCTAGTCTTGGGTTTAGTCTCAAAACTCCGTCTCACCCACCCCTACCTTTACATATTCCTGATGAGAGACATCTCTCCCAGCCAGTTCTGTAAGCAGGCAGATTAGAGGGGGAGGGACAGAGCTGGATAGGTTGCCATGACAATTCATGCCCTATGTAAAACCTCTCCATACATTTTATTTTCTCCTGGTCACTTAGGCACACTCTATGTTGTGCCCTGTGGTTCTACAGGTCCTGTATTTTGGGCCAAACTTGAGATTTCCAGGAATTGGCTCCCTCAGCTTCTGGTCCCCATGCCACAGCTGCAAAATTGTTTCCTTTGTTCTCCACATGCAACTGGGACAGATTTGGCTTCTCTCCTGCAAAAGGATATTGCACAATGCAACTTTTAGTTTAATTATACAACTTCTTTGATCTCTAAGCTCTATATCCAGACAAACCTCAGGCCTCCTAAAAATGTGGGTTTCTTTAATTCCTTTATCACTGCACTTTGCTCATGGAGGGACTTTTCTGGTTGGTGGAACCTGCTGAGGCAGAGGTTGTAGCCCTGGGAATATCTTCCTTATTTTATTATATTTAACCTCCTGAGTCCCTGATCTGCTTTGAATGTTCATTGTTAAATTCCAGTAAAGTCACCTCCCCTTTATTTTTTGTTCACCTACCTTACTGAGAAGTTGCCAATCTGATTTCTCGGTTTCATGCTACAGAACAGCCAGGAAAGTCGCATTCTCTACTCTGCCATCTTGAACATCCTGCTTAAAACACATTTTTTGTTTTGGTCCCTTGAATTTACCTGATATTCTACTAAAACCGTATTTCTGTGTTCTCTATAAAATGTTGTCTTTTTTTTTAGCCTTATTCCATTTTCACACTGTGTTTTTGGTCATTGTCATTATGGTTTGTACTTGATATTGAATCAGGGGAGTTTAACTACAGAGCCCATCCCCAGCCTTTATTTTATTTTATTTATATTGAGCCAGAGTCTTGCTAAGTTGGCCTTGCTAAGTTGCTGAGACTTGAAAGAATTCCAAACGCAAAGACACTTCGCCGGGAGAATTCCAATTTTATTGCAAAAAGCTGTGTGCTTATATAGAACTAAAGGGGAGATGGTAGGGCTTAGATAAATGGCAGGCCACCCTTTTATTGGCAAGTTCTTCCAGATATCAGCTCCCGCGCCCAGGAATTAGTTCTCATTGGGGCTAAGGTTCCCCACCAGCGAGGTTTGAAATTGGCGCCGGCGGGAGAGTTCACAAGGGCGGGAACTTTTCGCGCCATTGCAGAGAAAAAGAAGATAGGAAGAAGAAGTCCTTAGGCGCCATGTTGGGTTTTTTTTTCCTCTGGGGTACGGCTGCCGTTTATACTTTTCCCAACAAGACTGGCCTCAAACTTGCAGTCCTCTTGTTGTGCCTTCCTCAGTGGCTTGGATTACAAGAATATACCACCACACTTGTCTTTCATATTATGTTTATTTTATTGTTGTTTTACTTCAAGATATTTCTCTAATTTTCTTCTTATTGTCCAAGATTATTTTAGTTTTTGTAAGTCTTCATTTTCATATAAATTTTAGTATTAGATTGCCAATATCTACAAAAATATGATGTTGAAAATTTGATTTTAGTACACTAAATTTATAGATAAATTCATACTGAGTTGACATGTTAAAAATATTGAAAAAGCCATTCACAAAAATGGCATATTTCTTTATACATTTTAGATTTTTTTCAATTTATCTTAATAATGTTCAGTGTATGTGTGTGTATGTAAAACTTATGTATTTTTTATTTTGTTTATTCCTAATCTTTAAGTATTTTATTATATTTTCATAATAAAAGTAAACACATTAAAATATACATGTCCAGTATTTTTGTTTATGTTGTTGTTGTTGATAGTACAAATTGACTTTATATTGATTTTATTGGTTGGAACCTTACTAGATTCACTTACTAATTCCTGTGTGGTCAAATTTGAACAACATAATGTCATTTGCAAGTGACAACAATTTTTGTTATTTATTTCAATTAGACATTTTATTTATTTTTCTTTCCCTATTGTGCTAGCTAATTTATTTAGAAGAACATTAAATAGTAGTGGTGGCCTGAATTTCAACATTTCATCCTTTAATATGATATGAAGAATAAATTTCATTTTTGTAGTAGCACTCCCTCAGATTAAATTTCTGTCTTGTATCCAGAATTTCTTCCTTTAGTTTCTTTATATATCTGGTCAGGTGACAGTTTGACTACACAGATTATTAGCTATAGCAAAGTTCAAATCTTGGAGATAAAAGGCAGCTAACTTGGCTTCTGGTGAAATTCAGATGCAAGTTTTTAGCTTCTTGTTCATGATTTCTACATGCCCCTGTTTTCCTTCTTTTTTTGATGGGCTTTCAGTACAGGCTACCTGTCTTGTGACATCAGGCTCACTAAGGTACAGGAAAATGCTGTGATTTTACTATATGTGGGCCATCAATTTGTTTCAATGGCTTCTAGAAGTTTACATACAAATACAATTATACTTATGTGGATGAGCCTGGCAAGCAGTAAAAATACAACTGATACTTATTGAAAAATCAGTTGTTAAATATGATTCACAAGGACAATAAAAAAATTAAAACAGCTCAGCAATTAAAAATGCTGAGTCAACATTTTTTTTTTTTCCCAAAGACATGGTAACTTGTTTTAATTACTTGTTGGCCTTGTTTTGTCCAAGATATCTAGAGATAATAACTTTGATAAAGTTTTTAGGAGGTATAGATAATAGTCATACCACTTTTTAAAATGATGCTAAAAATGTTATTCACTTAGATTACTACTAATTTCTTACTAATTAATAAACATTATGTTCTCAACTTATATGACATGAAACCTTTTATTTTAAAATTTCATGAAGTTCAGAGGCCCTAGTTTTAATATTCTTAGCCATCATTTTGCTTCACTGTTAGGAATTTAATATTGCAAAACCAGGGATCATGAATTTGCTCCAGAGGTAACAAGTTCAGAGCTCATAGTTTACAACAACCTGTGGAAATTGTATGCCAAAAGTCTCTGCAAGCTTTTCAAAAGAGTTGGTCAGAAAGTATGGAAAAAAAAAAGAAGTTCAAATAATCCAACACTTCTTCAGGAAGCTTTATGATATTCATTTATTCTGCTCACAAGTAATGAGGGAGAATATAGGTGTAAAATGCAGCAAAATTTGCAGCTTATCTTTTAGAAATATGTTATTCCACTGGGCTTAATCCCAGTGACTTGGAAGCCTAGGAAAGGAGGATGGCAAATTTGAGGCCAAACTCAAGAACTTAGTGAGACACTGTTTCAAAATAAAAAATATAAAATCTTGGGAATAAAGTTCAGTGATAACGAACACCTGGGTGCAATCAGTACCAAAACACAAAAACAAAAACAGAAACAAAAAAACCCACAAAAACCAAAAAAATTTATACCAATGACCTCTATCTCTCAGTTGGAAATATGTCACTACTTCCTGTATATTTTTAATAGATAAATGCATTAAACCATGACTTTTAGCAGTATTCTGTACCACATAGGAAGCTATCCTTTTCTCCATTTAATATTATAGCATTATTCTGTGTATTTTTAAGATTCAGAAGATACATTATTTTATGCACAAATTAAGAATCAGGCACATGCAATTGAAATATATGTGCTTATATATGGCATTCTCATATATTTTCATTGAAATATATTTGCACTACAATCCATCTGACTACAATATCCCAAGACTGATATTTGACTAAGTACTAAATAACCCAAAGCCATCAAAAATTAATAATTGCTTTCAAATTCTTCAATCATGGTAGACATTTAACAAAATCCAGAAAATGAATCTTCATGTTTCATGTCTTCTAAAAAAATTTATTCCAAACAAATGCATAGTTAATCTTGCATTTTATATCATCTGACATAAGGAAAAAGTACTTAGGCTAAAAGGGAAAATATCAGTGATTTCAGTGCATGCTTGGAAAAAGCCCTTGAGCTGTTATGTCTCTTAAATGTCCTGATTAGGAATGTAGGAATTCATTTCCATAACAATTTAAGACTTAATGCTATATTAATGAGGGAAGAAATATGCTTAGATAGTTTGACATCAGATTTTTTCTTACAGTAAAAATATAGAGTACCAGATAATTGTGAGAAGTCAGGCAGTTTTGAGAATTCAGAAAAAAATAGGTGTTATGAAGCATAACACACATGTACTCCATTCTCTTACTTGTCAGCAGTGTTTACTACATGCAAATTCTGAAGGAAAAACTAATAAAAAAATAAAGTATAATAGAACTTTATTCTTTTGAATTTCTTTCTTTCTCACTTTTAGGCAACCACTGCCCCATATATTCTGTGGATTGGAGTTACTTTAAGAAAATTCAGGTCTTTAGGAACAGTCCGACAAACTTTCATGATTTATAATTTTATATTACTTGAATCATAGGGTATATACTCTTGTTTTCGTTGACTTTTTCATGTGGCAAAATGTCTTTGAGATTTATCCATATCAGTGTATGTATAAATAGAAAATTATTCTTTGCTGAATAATATTTCATTATGTAGGTATATTGGTATATTATGATATTTTATTCATTTACCTGTTGATGGACTCATGTTTCCAGGCATTAATTATTACAAATAAACCTGTTATGAGCACTCACGTACAAGCCTTAATTGGAAACATTTCTTTGTTTCTCTTAGGTAAATAGTGAATTTCTGGGTCAGGTGGTAGCTAGGTCATGTATAATAATAATAAAAACCTCTCAATTTGGAGTTATTTTAATAATAGTATGTTATATCATATATATTATATCATACATATTCCAAACAGCAGCGTATAAGAGTCTCTGTTCATATTTTCATCAAAGCTGATAAATGAATCATCTTTTTTTTTACTTTGGCCAATCAAAAGGGCATGTAGTGTTCTTGGTGTTTTATTTAAATGTTTTCTGACTAATAATTATGTTTGGTATATTTTTATATACTTACTGGACATTTCGCATAGCCAATATTCATGTTTTTTATTTTGTGAAGAATTTGTTTAAATGTTTCACCAACTTTTAAAATTAGTTTGTCTTCTTATTTTATACTTATAAAAATATGTTAGATATTCTGAATACAGTGCTTTTAATTATGACTATGTCAACTTTTATTTCTTTTCCTTTCTTTATTGCAATAATTCTTAACTCTATTATAGTTGTAGGTTCAAAGTGATGAAAGCAAATGTCTCACCTTATTTCCAGATTTAGAGGTAGTTAATTCAATATTTTACCTTTTAAAATTATATCGGTTGTAGGATTTTTAGATGTTTTTATTGATTTGAAGAACCTTGTACTATTTGTATAAGTTTTTAAAATTTGAAAAGTCATGAAAAACACCTTCCATATTGACCCACTAATCTAAATTTTTTTAAAATGTTGTTTCAATCTTTTTATCTTTTTCTTTTTTATTCTATTAAGAGATTTCCTCAACTGTATCTTCCAAGTATATAACTGAAATTCAAAATCATTTTTTGCTTTAGTGGCTTTAATTCACAAGAGGACTTTTTATCCACATAATATTTTTTAAAAATGTACTATCTGATTTTTTTCTTATAAATGGAAACTCCCATATCTTAAAGCTTAAATCATGCCTCTTAGGGTAGCCAGATCCTCAGAAAAGAAAATTTCCAATAGACTCTCCTTTGATAAGTGGTCTTATCACTGTTATTCTAATATTTAAGGGAATGAAGAAATCATAGTGTCTTAGAATTCAGCATTTGTTGTGGATATTATCTGTTTTATCTCCTTCAGAAAAGAACCCAGAAATCTGGGAAGGAAAGAGGGAATTCAGCTGCTCAACGGCATGCATTGAGGAAAAACAACACCATGGACTTGACATTCCAGTGTCTCACACAAGTTTTCACATCTCAGTATTTGGGCCCCTTCTTTTCCTAGTGGCAGAGGTTATCTAGCTTCCAGTTTCTGAGCATTTTGAAGTGCAGATTTCTGATAGTTTTGGATTTGATAGTTGGTTGGTGGTCTGCTAAAATAACTGACTCATGTATTTTATTTGTAACTTACAAAATTGAGTGCTATTGAGTTTTCCCTATCCTTATTCGTTTTCTAGGTTTATAGTTTTGATAAACATATATATTCATCACAGTTTTAGCAATATTTAAGACATGTATTAAAATATCCATGCATGATTAAATCTTGACCATAACTCAATAGACATCATATTACCAAATTACAGATTGGAGGTGACTATTGGTATGTGTTAATTTGCATTTTCAATTAACTCCTTACATTCTCTATTTAAATAAATAGTGAATTGATTATTTTTGGAAAGTATCCCAGTTAAATACAATAATGTGCTAAGATTTTACTCCAAGTAGGAAAGTGTTTGAAAAATGAGATTTGAAATTTGAAATTTGAAACTCCTGCAAAAGCCTCAGAATAAAATCTTCATCTAACCACTGAACATATAGTGGTTAGATTGAAAGTTCCTAAAATATAACAATGCATTGTGTACAGACAAATGACACTTCAAATAAACACTGGATTCTGATCAGAAACTCTGAAGGAAAAGACACAAAAAACATCTTTGATGTGAACTATGAACCCAGAATTCTATGTCCAGCAAACATATCCTCTGGAGTAATGGCAATATAAAGACATTTTCAGAGAAAGTAAAAGTAAATATTTGATACTAGAAGACTCATTCTTGCAGCAATATTAAAGAAAGTTTTTCAAGCTAAAGTTTTTCAAGCTAAATAATATAAGGGGAAACTTGAATCTTCAGGAATGAAAGAAATGAAGAAGAAAAAAAGTAATATACATAAAAGACAATATTTGTTGATTCTACATTTAAAAAAATAATTATTGCAGTACAAAGCAAAAATGATAGTGGTGTTTGTACTTTAAGTATATAATATGTAATATGTAAGAAAACTATAACTTGCTGATGGGTTGCAAGGGATAAAAAACTTGTGAAGTTGACTTTTCTGCCTTTTATATGAAATAGTACAAAATAGCTTTACAAAGATTATAAAAATTAAACTTTATGAACACTCTAAAGACAAAGGCCTATAGAAAAAAATCTATCAATAAATGAATAGAGAAAAGTAAAAGAAAAAAGCAAAGCAAATAAAAACAACAGAAAAAGAAAGAAAAATAATGCAAAAGTCATCAAGAAAGGGAAGCAAGTCTGAAGCATACAGAAGAAAAACATAAAATTATAAAAAATAGTTCAGTGAAAAACAAATATATGACTAAGTAAAATATCAATTATATAAATGTCCAAATATTTAAATATTGATTTAGATCGAATGATCATAAAAATAGAGAAATACAATGTATCACAAAGTAGACAGGACAAGAAGAAATTATGAATAGAAATTCAGAATATAAATGTTATCAATCAAAGAAGAAAAAGCATTAGTCTTACAGTTTTAGGAAGATAAGGGAGAAGAATCACTCCACAGCTCAAAACCAAACTTGACAAGAACATTGCAAAAAAGGAAAAGTATGAGCTAATATTCCTCATGAGCCTAAATACAAAACTCTTTAAGAAAATATTAGAAGCAATTTCAATGTTACATAAAAGAGATGACACATCATAAAATATTAGGAATTATCACTATGGTTGCAAAGTTTTTTTAATAAGTGAAAACATATCCATGTGCATCAATCTATTACTCGGACAAATGAGGGCAATCCCATGAACATTTAAGATATACAGAAAAATTTAAAATATTCTATTATTTAAGGACATGAATTTTCAAAGACACACAGTACATTCATAAATTAATGAAAAAATAGATCCAACCTAAGACACATTAGGGAAAAATATCAGTTTAGACATTCTTGACAAATGTAGTGTATCACATCTTAAATGGTTTGGGGCTTTTAAAATTGAATGCTGAAAGCAAAAGGACAGTAGAAAAATTGCTCTACAATTCTGAAGGAAAATATGCCCCATCTCAAAAAAAAAAAAAAAAAAAAAAACAGAAATGTATTTTGGCAGAGGTGAGAGAAGAAAGGGTGAAGATGCTGTGTTAGAAGCTTGCAATGGAGGATGTTGTAAAATCACAAAATTTATATGAACAGCCCAGGGCATATGTGGAGGGAAATGGGAGAACAGAGGCATGACTTATCTTCTTCTGGATTTGAATTCTTACATCCAACTGCATGAAGAAAATGAATGTAACCAAAATCCTTGAAGGAAATATATATATATATATATATATATATATATATATATATATATATATCCAGAATTCTAAATCCATCCAAATGATTTTCAAATTTAGAGTAGAATAAGAACAGTTGTAAACATATGAGGGCTTAAGAATTTACATTCTGTTATTTGGGCAAAAGATACATCTGGAAAATACCCCTCCCCCATTCAAATGAAGGAATAAATGAGGACAGAGGAAGGTATAAGAAGTAGGAAATAAGCAAGGGGAATATAGGAGAAATTTATAGAAAATTCCCATGATGACTGCAAAGAGAGATATCAGGATGGAACATTTACACCACAGAAATGAGCCATGCTGGATGAATACTGTGAATTAATATTGTATTTGAAAACTGACATGATATCACCATGTTTTTACCAAACATTGTAGAACCAACAAAATTACTCAAAATGTTATTTCACAAAAAATAAGAAATTAGCTTTTACATAACTATAAATTCCTATATACCTGTTATATACCTATAAACTTCTTATTTATGAGGTGGAAATAAAGAAACAAAAAACTTCATGGTAGACCATAAGGGAAAAGCCTTAAGATTTAGGAATTAGGAGAATTCATGAAGAAGCAAAAGGTAATTGATAGAACCTTTTATTTCCACAAAATATATTAATGTTGCATATTTTCAATCAGCAATTTATGTTATTCAGGTATTACCAATATAATAACAAAAAGACATGCTATAAAATACAATAGTATATACCTTCTGTCTTTTTTTCCTCTTTATAAGAGATTATTTTCTACTGTGGTAGCTACTAAACTGGTTTCAATATGATTTGATTTTTAAAACTGTGAACCTGATTTACTTTGATTAAAATATATGTTTATAAAAAAGAAGTTTTAGTTCTGTCAATCTGTATTGTATAAGGATTTGCTTGAATGTCTTGAAAGCTGTATTTCAGGACTAAGGAAACATACTATAACTGTATTTTTGTCAGAGTACTCATTCTCCTTTAATTAGGAATTGGTAAGTAACGGAAAGAGTAAAGACAAAATGACAGATTAGAAGGAAGTGATTTTTCTCACAGTTCTGTGACTCCATGTGCAAACAGTGAGAAAATACTTCTCTGTGAGCAAGTAAAAAACGCACTCTACTGATACTCACTATTGGACAGAAGGTCTTCAAGACTGGATGTCCTGAGCAGGACTATTAATAATCACTCAGAGGCGGATTGTCTTTAAATGCAAGTGTATAATTCACACCAATCATCAAACATAAACAATTAATTCAAAAAGTGTTGGGTGTGCTGGAGCACCCCAACTGGCATTTAATACATACCAATTAAACACTGCAAGCAAATCACACAATCCTAAACCAACCACAAGCCCTAAAATACCTCTGATGGCATGTGACTTCTCTTAGTTGAAGAGCAGATGTTGTTGTTGTCTGGTGCTTCTCTTCAGCTGAGGGTTGGATGTCAGGGAATGGTGGAGTTCATCTGGAGATGGACAGCAAGGTGGCCAGTCTCACTGATGTGCTCAGAGCAGCTTCCTTGATGTTGCAGGACAAGTGGTCTAAATATAGTTCCAAGCTAGTGGTGTAGGATTGGTGATTGGTTACACCCAGTGAAAGTGTCCATTGGTTATGTCCAGTGACATGACGTAATTACAAAAAGGTATGTTCTTAGCGTATATCCATGTAGCTGTGTTCCCTATCCATTTTAACCAGTTATTTTTAAGCTGTAAGGCCAGTTTTCCTTACAGCTCCTTGTCAGTTGCACCCAGGCATGACCAAGCATGCCTATGGATGCTGTTCCTTATAGCCAGCAACTTAGTGAGTCACAGCATGTCCCAACATGTCTATGGAAGATGCTCCTTACATTGGAAATTTTGAATACATTATATATGGATAAGGAACAGAATTGGAGCTGAGCTCCTGGTGAGAATGGGGGAAATTAGTAGACAAGATCAGAAAAGAGTAAAAAGTGTTGGAAAAGTCTTGGCATGGGGAATTGCAGAAAAGCAACACAGAGGCTATTTGGTTCATTAAACTGGTGCTCACAAGTCAACTGGGTCTACCTGCTGTGTATGGGAAGCCCAAGCTTTGTGTATATTTTGCTACCTCTGGGCAGCAAGGGTGCCAACTCAGACCAGGAACTTAGATCCATGAGTTTGGGGCTGCGTCCAATATGAATCCAGCAGATGCCAACCACAAGAACCTGGAAAATCAGGAGGATCTCTGGCATGGAGAATTTCTGGCACAGAGACCGTTTTATCAGGGGGTAATACAAATTGGAGAGGCTGGAGAACCCCCACCATCATGTAATCCCCATGCTTTCTAGAACCCATAAGCACAGGACCAGCAGTAGGCAACTGAGGGAGAATCTGAACAGGCCAAGTGACTGAGCTCATTGCTTGAAAAAAGTGCTTGGGAGATCAGAAAGGGCAGTATACCTGAACATCAAAACCAGCAAAGGACAGATTCCTGTGGGTGGTACCCTGGGGAGAGTAGTGTGGTACAGTCCTATAAGTGTGTTGATTCATTAATGCCTGATAAATTCTTATGCAATAAAACTCCTGGGGCAATACCAGAACTAATCTCTGTCCCTGGAGCTTCACTTGCAGAAATTCATCTCATAGAGCCCAATGGCATGGCAAGTATACCCTGAAAGTGAAGCTCAAAGCATCTTCCACAGCTCCCAACACCGCCCTACTGAGAAGGGAAGCAGAGAAACAGAAAGATAGTTTGGCACAGTCAGTGCGCATATACTCACATTGCCTATTCTGTTATTTTGTTTTTTGTTTAGTTTTTGAATGTGTACTGATTGATTTACATGATGGACATTTATATGTTTGTACATATATGTATTTGTTTCTGTTTTTTTCTTTCTTTCTTTCTTAACATTGAAGGTAGTTACTTTTCCAAGCTCTGTTTTTGAGGGTTAGGGTTTTTGATGAGTATATTTTGGATTGATTTTCTATTGAAACAGACAATACAAACTCTGTTTCCCTTTGTTTCTATTTCTCTCTTTTTTTCTTGCTCATAGCCAAACTCCATTGTTCTCTCTTTCAGTTCCTTTAACTTTTTTTACTTTTGTTTTTTCTTCTCTCTGCTCATAAACACATCCTACATCACTTCTGCATTTGATTTATTCACCTCTTGAATCTACAAACATTATTTTTAAAAAACTCTTTTGTAAACTTACTTGCCCCTATCTCTTCTTCTTTCCTCTTAATAAACTCTCTCTTTCATTGGGTGGACATACCTGTTCATAACTGTTTATTTGAGAAAAATTTTAAAAAACTCAAATTACTAAAATTTGCAATGAAAGAGTAAGTATCACTACAAATATTACTGAAATACAAATGATAATCAGTAAGTACTTTGAAAATCTATACTCCAATAAAATAGAAAATTATAAAGACATTGACTAATTTCTAGAAACATTTGTCTAACCAAATTGAATCAGGAAGGCATAGAAAATTTAAACAGCTCAATTTCAATCCATAAAAGAAAGCCCAGGATGAGAGAGATTCTCAGCCAAGTTCTACCAGACTTCAAAGAAGAACTAATACCAATTCTTCTCAAATTATTCCATGAAATAGAAAAGGAGGAAAGACTCCCAAACTCATTTCATGAAGCTAGTATCACCCCGATACCAAAACCAGACAAAGACACATCAAGAAAAGAAAACTTTAGACCAATATCCTTGATGAAAATAGATGCAAAAATTCTTAATAAAATACTGTCAAATTCCATACAAAAACATATTTAAACGATAGTGTACCATGATCAAGTGAGGTTCACCCCAGGAATATAAGGTTGATTCAACATATGGAAATCAATAAAGAAATTCATTACATCAATAGGTTAAAGATGAGAATCACATGATTATTTCAATAGATGCAGAAAAAAACATTTGACTAAATACAATATCCATTCATGTTCAAAACACTAGAAAAAAAATAGGGATAGTAGGGACATACCTCAACATTGTAAAAGCTATATATTATATGCTAAGCCCACAGCCAACATCATTCTAAATAGACAAAACTGAAAGTATTCACATTAAAAATTGGAAGAAGACAATACTGAGCTCTTTCACCACTTCTATTCAACATAGTCCTTGAAACTCTAGCCAGAGCAATTAGATAGACAAAAGAACTTAAGCAGATACTAATAGGAAAAGAAGAGATCAAACTCTCCCTGTTTCCCAATTACATGATTCTATATTTAGAAGACACCAAAAAACTCCACCTTAAAATTTCTTGAGCGCACAAATTAATTCAGCAATGTAGCAAGATATAACATTAAAATGTATAAATCAGTTGCATTCATATACACCAATCATGAATCAAAGGAAAGAGAAATCAGAAAAATTATCACATTCACTGTAGCCTCAAAAAAAAAATCCAATAAAAGAGATAAAGCCCTCTACAATGAAAACTCCATGATACTAAAAGACGATATTGAAGGAGACCTTCGAAGTTGGAAAGATCTCCCATGCTCTTGGATAGGCAGAATTAATATTGTCCAAATGCCCATACTACCAATAGTGGTATACAGGTTTAATGTAATTCCTATGAAAATTCCATTGATGTTCTTCTTAGAAATAGGAAAATTAGTCATGAAATTTATTTGAAAAAACAAGAGGCCCAAAATAGCAAAAAAAAAAAAAAAATCCTTAGCAAGAAAAGTGACACAGGAGGCATCACAATACCTCTCTTTAAATCATACCACAGAGCTATAGTAACACAAATGGCATGCATTGGCACCAAAACAGACCTGAAGACTCGAGGAACAGATTAGAAGATACAAAGACATACTCACATAAATTCAGCTATCTCATACTAGACAAAGGCACCATAAACATACACTGGAGAACAAATAACCTCTCTCACAAATGATGCTGGGAAAACTGTAAACCCATATGTAACACAATGAAATTAACTCCTTATCTCTATATCGGCACTAAACTCAATTGAAAGTGGATCAAGGACCCAGGCATTATACCAAAGACACCATGCCAACAGGAAGAAAAAGTAAACTAAACTCTCCATTATGTTAGCTTAGGAATCAACTTTCTCAACAAGACTCATAAAGTGCAAGAAGTAAAATCAAGAATCAATAAATGGGATGGAATCAAGCTAAAAAGCTTCTTCACAGCAAAGGAGACAATCAAGAATGTTAGGTGATGACCAATGTGATTCTGCAATCCCGTACAAACAGAAAAATGAGAAATTATACCCCAATTGATTCAAATGTACGAATTGTCAAGATCATGTAATGTCATGTGTAGCTAATAAAAAAAAAAAAAAAAACATGAACTGTGTGCCTATAGAATGGGAGAAAATCCTTACCAACACCACCTCACATAGAGCATTAATCTTCAGAATATGTAAAGAAGTAAAAAAAAAAAAAAAAAAAACTAAAACCATAGCATATGTGAATTCAAATTTTTGTCACTGGGCATGGTGGCTGGGAGACTGAGGCAGGAGGATCAGGGTTCAAAGCCAGACTTAGGAAAAGCAAGGTGCTAGGCAGCCCAGAGAGACCCTGTTTCTAAATAAAATAAAAAAAATGGGAATGGAGCTAGGGCTCAGTGGTTGAGTGATCCTGAGTTCAATCACTGGTACCACAAAATAAATAAATAAATAAATAGATAATCCAATCAATAAGTGAAATTGAACAGACACTTCACAGAAGAAGAAGTATGATCGGTCAACCAATATATAAACAAATATTTAACATCTCTGGCAATTAGAGAAATGTGAACTAAAAGTGCACTAAGAGTTTGTCTCACTCCAGTCAGAATGGCAATTATCAACAATACAAGTAATGATAGATGTTGGTGCGGATGTGGGGGAAAAGTTTTACCCATATATTGCTAGTGGTACTGCAATTGGTTCAACCATTATGGAAACTAGTATAGAGATTCCTTGGAAATCTTGGAATGGAACCACCATTTGATCCAGTTATCCCACTCCTTGGTATATACACAAAGGATTTAAAATTGGTATACTGTAATGACACAGCCACATCAATGTTTACAGCAGCACAATTCACAATAGCTAAACTATGTGATCTTCAACTAGGTGCTCTTCAACAGTTGAATGGATAAAGAAAATGTGATATATATACACAATGAATTATCACTCAGCCATAGTGAAAAATGTAATTATGGCATTTGTTTGTTAATAGATGAAACTGGAGACTATCATGCTAAGTGAAATAAACAAATCCAAATTAATAATAATAATAATAATAATAATAATAATGACAGAATGTTCTCTCTGATATGTGGATACTAACACATAATAAAGTTGAGGGAGGAAAGAATAGAAATTCATTGGTTTAGGCATAGGGTAATGAAGAAAGGGAGGGGTATAGAAATAGCAAAGACACAAGAATGAATTAGACTTTACTTTTCTATGTTCATATATGAATACTCAACCAGTTAAACTCCACATAATGTACAACTATAAGAAAGGGATCATAATTAGAATAAGTTATATTCCATGTAGGTAAAATATGTAAAAATACACTCTACTGCCACATATATCTAAAAAGAACAACAATGATAAAAATATTGAAATCATTCTTTCAGAAATTCAGCATTTTTAATCCTGCCCTGCAATTTTGAGTCATGCTTCTCCTGTGTGTCTTGCCAAAAATATACCATCATTTTAGTGCTATATTACTAGAATATGCACAGTCTTACAAAATAGTAGATTTACCAAAATTAGCCCTACTTTTTCTATTAGCTTTTTCATTACTCATAATCCTTCTTTTCTTTTCTTTTTCTTTTCCTTTAGTCTGGAATTTTTGTTTGTTTTCTGTTTATTCTGCAGACTGAACCCATGATCTTAGACATCCTAAACATCTAAATATGTGCTCTCCCATGATACCACATCTCGAGCCTCAACTCCAAGGTTTTTAACATGATGTGTACAAGTCTCTAAGTATGAATGGGTTTCAGAAGGATGCAGGATTATGCTAAACATCAGTGCAAATTAGATGTGTTGAATACCTTTTTACCTTGGTAAATTGCCCCTAAAATCTTGAAGAAACAAATTATAACCCAAAAAATATCAAGAAAACTTCTACAACCACTCCCATATCTTTCTTTACTCTCTTTTGCAAAGTATACTACATTTGAAGAGCCAAACTCTCTTCCTATTTTCATTTCCAAACTTTCTAGTTTCAGTTGTAGAGGGTATGAATCTTTTCTCCTTACAGAACTTCATTGTAGAGACAGGAAAGGACTACTTCCTGGAAGTGTCACAGAGGAGAAAAACAGTACACCAATATGGAAAATCTGCCATTCAATTATTCTCAGAAACAATAATTTGTAGGATACTTCACTTCCAAGTACCCATTATACTTTTTATGTATTATGAATGAAATATCTTCTGCTGTTTTCCAATTGATTTCTTGTTGCTTGTTTTGTTTGTTTGTTTTTGTGCCGGGGGTTGAGCCCAGGGCCATAGGCATGCTAGGCAAGTGCTCCCCAGTCCTTAAACTTAATTTAAAAGAAAAAAGCAGATATCTTTGAATTTTTAATGTGTTTTAACTACAGATGTCAGGACATTTGAAGAAAAGCCAGCCATTCTTCCACTATAAGTTCTCTGAAATAGACAATTGTTGTAGATGTTCTCTTCTTTCTCTTTGATCATGACATATTCTCTGCTTTTCAGTTTTTCCTCAGAACATTCTGTCTGAAAAACTACAATTATTTAATTAAAAGACAATTTAAAGTATCATTAATATGAACTATTCCCTCATTCAAATGTACTCTACATTCTCCATTTTCCAGTTACATAAGCAATGCATTATTACAGATATGTGAGACTTTTGGCAGAGACTCTAATTATTCCTTATATGCCCCAGTATCTATAAGTGTAGACAATTTGTAGGTGAAAGACCCCAGCCCAGCTTATAGCACTAGCTTCACTAGCTTTGTAGCACTAGCTTTGTAGCACTAGCTTTGTAACGCTGGATGAAGCAAGGCTTAAGAAATATAGTAGTTTTACAAAAGGAGGTCAGTGGGGCAACAGGACGTGCAAGTTCAGCAAGTTCAGCAGTTGGGCTTGCTCAGGGTCGTTACAAAAACAGGATGTCCAACAGGCTGACATCTGGGGGGAAACAAAGAGTGCAGGAAGAAAACAGAAACTGGTCAACAGCTTTATCTTATTTCCAAGACGTGAAAAATATGGGAAATAACCTTGGCCCCCTCCCCACTCAAATCCTCCAATAGAGACCCTGTAACTACGCATCTTGCTTCTGTACTCATGCTTCTGCTCGCAAGTCCTATATAAACCCCTCTGAATGTACTGGGGGCGCGCAAGTCTCATGCAGCTTGTCGCCCCGGGTACCCGAGTGCCTGAATAAACCTCTTGCTGTTTGCATCCGAACACCGTGGTCTCGCTGATCCTTGGGAACGGGTCTCCCCAGACGGAAAGTACCCTCTCTTCGGGGGTCTTTCATTTGGGGGCTCGTCCGGGATAAGAGACCCCTACCCAGGGACCACCGACCCGCCGTCGGGAGGTAAGCTGGCCAGCCTATAATTTCACTGTTTCCTGTCTGTCTGTCCGTTGCGCTGCGAATCTGAGTTCTCTGTGATTCAGCTGAGTCAATCTGAATCTGGCGGGAGGCTGAAGGAGCTGACGAGCTCGGACTTCGCTCCTGCAGCCCTGGAAGACGTTCCACGGGCATCCGGAGTCCAATTTTCAAGGACTCATCCGTTAAGATCCACGACCAGAGTCGGACTCTTTGGGGCTCCGCCCCAGTCCGAGGGGTACGTGGTCTTTCTGGGAGACGAGGAATCCGGATCCTCAGCTAAGTCTCCATCTGAACTTTTACTTTCGGTTTTGCACCGAAGCCGCGCCGCGCGTCTCCTCTGTGTTTGTGCCGGTCTGTTATTTGTTGGTTTTGTCCTTGGTGTTACCTACTACCCAGTCATGGGGCAATCCATTACAACCCCCTTAAGTCTTACTTTACAGCACTGGAGGGACGTCCAAAGCACGGCTAACAACCAGTCGGTGGACGTCCACAAGAAAAAGTGGATAACCTTTTGTTCCTCTGAGTGGCCGACGCTATACCCAGACTGGCCTGCAGATGGAAACTTTAACCTAGATTCTATCTTACAGGTGAAAGCCAGAGTGATGAACCCCGGACCTCAAGGTCATCCTGATCAGGTCCCTTACATCATAACTTGGGAAGCTCTGGCGAAGGACCCTCTTCCATGGGTCAAACCTTTCATTACCCCAAGACCAACCCCTCTACCTCTCTCCTCACCTACTGCCCCCCTATGCCGCCACTCCCACCTCCTCTCGACCCCGTCCCAGCCCCTACCCAATCCTCCCTCTACCCTACTCTTACTAAGACTTCGCAGGAGACTAAGAAAAATGCTCAACCACCAAGGACTTCCTCAGTCCTGCCACCGGGAGAAGAGCTGCTGATGGATCTCCTTGCCGAGGATCCTCCTCCATACCAAAGTCCCACATCAGCCTCCAGACCAACCTCACAGCGGGAGGCTGATTCCCCAACCCCTCTGGAGGAACCCGAACCCGCACCCTCTCCTGTAGCTGGACGGCTAAGAGGACGACGAGAGCTACCAGATTCTACCTCCCAAGCCTTCCCCCTCAGGGCAGGGCCAAACGGTCAACTGCAATATTGGCCCTTCTCTGCCTCTGACCTATATAACTGGAAAAACAATAACCCTCCTTTTTCTAAAGACCCTTCTATCTTAACCTCTCTCATTGAGTCTATCCTAGTTACTCACCAGCCCACATGGGATGATTGCCAACAGCTTCTCCAGGCACTGCTGACTACCGAAGAGAGGCAACGAGTCATCCTAGAGGCTCGCAAAAATGTCCCAGGCGCGGATGGCCGCCCAACCCAGTTGCCTAATGAGATTGATGCTGCCTTTCCCCTTGCACGTCCCGATTGGGACCACACCACCGCTGAAGGTAGGAACCACCTACGCCTCTATCGCCAGTTGCTGGTAGCGGGTCTCCATGGGGCTGCAAGGCGCCCCACAAATTTGGCTCAGGTAAAGCAGGTAACCCAAAGATCAGATGAAACTCCCTCAGCCTTCCTGGAGCGACTTAAGGAGGCTTACCGCATGTATACTCCTTATGATCCCGAGGACCCAGGGCAGGCTACCAATCTGGCCATGTCTTTCATCTGGCAGTCAGCTCCAGATATCAGAAGAAAATTAGAGAGGCTAGACAATTTGAGGGAAAGCTCAGTGCAAGATTTACTTAAGGAAGCTGAACGTATCTATAACAGGAGAGAAACAGCTGAGGAAAGAGAAGAGAGATTGAGAAAGGAAGCCGAAGAGAGGGAAGATATTAGGGATCGCAAGAGAAGCAAAGAGATCAGCAGGTTATTGGCCACAGTGGTTTCAAATCAGAGACAGGATAAACAGCAAACAGGAGACAACAGAGAAGGGAACCCCCGCAGCACCAAAATAGATAGAGATCAATGCGCTTACTGTAAGGAAAAAGGCCATTGGGTAAAGGACTGTCCAAAGAGACCCAAGGGACCCCGAAGACCTAAACCCCAAACCTCCCTACTGACCCTGGAAGATTAGGATAGTCAGGGCCAGGAGCCCCCCCCTGAGCCCAGGGTAACTCTTAATGTTGGGGGGCAACCCGTCACCTTCCTGGTGGATACTGGAGCCCAACATTCTGTCCTGACTCATCCTGTGGGACCATTGAGTGACCGCTCAGCATGGGTCCAAGGAGCCACCGGAGCCAAGAGATACCATTGGACAACAGATCGGAAGGTACAACTGGCAACCGGTAAGGTGACTCATTCTTTCCTTCATGTACCAGATTGCCCATTTCCACTACTAGGTAGGGACCTCCTCACTAAATTAAGGGCTCAAGTGCACTTTCAAGACACAGGGGCATATGTCACCGGACCCCAGGGAAAACCATTACACGTCCTGACCCTCCACTTGGAAGATGAATATAAGCTTTTTGAACTAGGAACCCTGGAAGAACCACAAAGAGGTCCCAAAGGAGACATCCTACCTTGGCTACAGAAATTCCCACTTGTCTGGGCTGAAACTGGAGGGACAGGGCTAGCAGTCCGGCAGCCACCATTAATAATAACCTTAAAGGCCACCGCTTCGCCTGTGTCCATTAAACAATACCCTATGTCACAGGAGGCCCACCAAGGCATCCGGCCTCACATAGAAAGATTGTTAGACCAAGGGATCCTAGTGCCATGCAGATCTCCATGGAACACCCCTCTCCTCCCTGTTAAGAAACCCGGCTCTGAGGACTATCGACCAGTCCAGGATTTGAGGGAAGTCAACAAGCGGGTAGAGGATATTCACCCTACTGTCCCCAACCCATACAACCTACTGAGTGGGCTACCTCCCTCACACACCTGGTATACGGTAATAGACCTCAAGGACGCCTTCTTTTGTCTGAGGCTGCACCCCGATAGCCAGTCCATCTTTGCCTTTGAATGGAAGGATCCAGAGAGGGGAATATCCGGCCAGCTGACCTGGACACGGTTACCGCAGGGTTTTAAAAATAGCCCTACCTTTTTTGACGAGGCTCTCCACCGGGACTTAGCTGCCTTTAGGGTCCAATACCCAGCCCTGATATTACTGCAATATGTCGACGACATACTGCTGGCAGCAAAATCAGAGGAAGACTGTAGGGAAGGGACTGTGGCACTCTTGCAGACTTTGGGAATTCTTGGGTACCGGGCCTCTGCTAAAAAGGCTCAAATCTGCCAACAACAGGTCATTTACCTGGGATATCAGATCAGAGGGGGCCAAAGATGGTTAACTGAGGCCCGTAAAAAGACCATTACACACATTCCAGCCCCCAGAAATTCTCGACAACTGCGCGAATTCCTGGGGACTGCAGGGTTCTGCCGCCTCTGGATACCAGGTTTCGCTGAAATGGCCGCACCCCTATACCCTCTTACCAAACCGGGGACCCTATATGAATGGCAAGAAAAACATGAAGAAGCTTTCCGGTCAATAAAGAAGGCTCTATTAGAGTCCCCGGCTCTCAGCCTTCCAGATTTGACCAAACCCTTTGAGCTGTTTACGGATGAGAAACAAGGTTATGCAAAAGGGGTGCTGACCCAGAGATTAGGCCCATGGCGACGACCTGTGGCTTACCTATCCAAGAAACTCGACCCTGTGGCTGCCGGATGGCCACCTTGTCTGCGTATGGTGGCAGCCATAGCGGTCCTTACTAGGGATGCCAACAAACTAACCATGGGACAGCCATTAACCATTTTAGCACCTCATGCAGTGGAGGTATTGCCCAAAGAAACATACACACTTGCGCAATTAAAAACTTAAAAAAAAATCTCTCAGTAAACTAATTTAACTTTAGCATTTTGTAAGTGTCAATTTTCAGGACATCTACTGTATTTTTTCTTCCCTAGAAGAGAAGTATTCTATAAAAAACTTTAAGCTTTTGAGAAATCATGGACCAAATAAAAACTAAATTATATTTCGTTTGGGGCCTTAAAGGCAACATAAAATTTATATAGATACGATCCTGAATAACAGTTATGTTTTTATTTAACAATGCCAGCTACCCAACCATATGAAAATATAAATCATAAACTGTGAATAATTGCAAATCTCTACATCTAACACCTCCATACAAGCAGATAAAGGTATTAGAAACTTTCATAATCCTTCACTTAACTCGTTAGTAGGGAGAAGTTGAGTCATACTTTCAAGAGTTTTATTCTTGACTCTAAGCAGTTAAATTGAATGGTCAACATGTAAAGAATAAAAACAATTTAAGCATGATATTCCATCCAGTATATTTGAGAAAAATTAAATGACCTTGAAAGTAGCATTGAATAGAATTTAATAACCAGATATGAAAAAGAGGAAAGCAAAGGCGGTCTACATTAGTATTGCTAGTTATCAGGAAATTCCAATAATGTTCACACGTGGCTGAGAGAGAATTAGAGAATTTTATCATAATATTTGAATTGGTTTTGCTAATTGAAAAAAAATTCAAAAATGAATTTTATTTGTAAGGCTGCTGTGAAATGAAAACGGAGCCCAACTGAGAAACAAATATCACAGAATCACAGAGCGAGGGAAAGGAAATGCTCTAACATTGGCCATCAGACTTTTTCCATCTCGGCTTTCACATTGCTTTCGGGGTTTGACCTTATGAAACTCTATCTGCTTTCTGCTGTGAGCCAGGGGCAAACTGCTGGCAAGGCACTATCAATGTTCTTTTTGAAAAATCAACAATGACGGTTTTTCCCTAGTCTTTCCTATGCTCATTATCCATGTCTTCAAAACTAAACCTCTAATACAAATAAAATGTCTTCTTATGTTTAGAACTTTAGATAGTGTACATTAGCTAGAGACTGAAAATCATCCCTAGTGAAGATGTTTTATTGGCTATATAGATAATGCTTGCAAAAAAAAAATGTGATAGCCAATTGGGTGGTTCTGATTTCTGTAGATATTGGAAATAGGTGTGTGCTACTATCTCTTTAGACTGCAATGTATTGAAAAGAAAAAATGCTCTGGTATCAGAATTTGTTCACACATGAGGACTACCATTTACAAGTTTTAGAGAATTTTTAAAAACCTCTAAAAGGCAGTTATCTCATTTCAAAAATCAAATTCATTGTAGCTATCTCATAGTGTTCTTTGATGGTGTTCTAACATAGAAAGAGGTACAGTACATACCACAGGACTGAGACTTATGATGTTTTCAGTCTTCTAAAAATTATTGTCGGCATAATATCTCTCATTGGTAGAAGTCATTTGCCTTCTGATTTCCATAAACCAACTGGTCCTATATCCACAAGTACTCTAAAAATGTTCCATAAATCATACTTATGTGCACACACATGGGCATACATATATACATATGTATTCACATGCTGATGTAGGAGATATGAAGTTGTATGTCTCATCATCAGAAGGAGTAGATGTGGTCCTGGATATGGACGTGCCAGTTAGGAAAAAAGATGTTTTCTCACAGACGTTTAGTGTCTTCGGGAATGTGTTGCTGCCATTAAAATCACACCACTGATCAACCAAAGGATTCAGTCTAGAAAATCACTTGCATAGATCAGTTTGACCAGGAGGTCAGCAATTTCTAGAAACTTGATGCATTGAACCTTCTAATTCAATAAAACACAAAATAGGATTCATTTAAAAAGAACATGGCTCACTTTACTGTCAGATATTTCTGGAAAAAAAAATAAATGTTCTTGACTAAAACCTAAAATGAAGAGTCTATTTCAAGCCACTTTTCTTTGCCCTGAGTAAAGAAACCCATATAGAATAAGAAAACAAAAAGTGTAATTAAAATTATAATCGTTCTATGACTAACAGATATCCTAATTTGAAGTAAACTTGGGAAATTTTCTTTTGAGAATATAATTGTACTGACCTTTTAGTCACAGAAATATGATTACTATAAATCACACTGCATTGTTTAACAAGTATTTTCAAGTATTCCAATATTAATGTTTTCGTAATGCACAGAAATTGGAGTAAAAAGTAGATTGTTTAGTAATGGTTTCAGAGACAGCATTTTGTCATTGAATAAGAATGAAGAAACCAAATTAGGATTCTTTATTTTTGTTTTTCTTATTAAACATATGGAAATGTACTCAAGAAACCTCATTTTGATCTTACTTACAAGCAACTTCAGAATACACAAGTGGAAGAAAGACAATAGCCCAATAATCTCATTCACCATCTGAAATATCTAGTGTAGGTGACATGAAAATACTTTCTTTTAACTATAGAGAGGAACTAAAATTGTCTTCATTTCTAGCCAGGCTGCTAAACAGCAATTCATGAAGTTTTTATACAACATAGTCAACTAACAAGTGTGTATATTCTTTATACATGCAAAATAATTTTAAAAATATATAATTATATAATTTTCAATTTTCTTATTCATTTGAGGTTTTTATTTTTTACAAATTGAGAAACTTACCAGGATTAATTAGAAGAAAAATAATACTGAATACTATCAATATTGTTTTAATTCTCAAACTTTGCTCATAACTCTTAAGAAGAATAAAATATTGAAACAAAAAATATTTATAGATGACTACCTGTGACAAACATTAAAATATTTTTATCTCTTCAGATGAAAATCTATTTGTTTCTATTTAAAATTGTACTTCTAAGGCCAAGATTTTGGTAAGTTGCCTGGTAGAAATTGGCATTATAACATGTTATCAAGTATTCATTTTATGATTGTGCAGTCAATTTTTGAAATGTACAATAAGTACTTGCTCTAGTAAGTAGTTATAATTTTTATGGTAACTATGTGAATTATGTTCTCTGTGACCCTGAATCAACCTACTGTTCTTAAATAGATATATGAATTCTTACCTTTTAAATTCAAAATTCTTGTATTTTTAAACACAGAAGTACTTTAAATTCCTTAAGATTTAAAAATAAAAAATTGGTGCCATTAACACATATTCATTATTTCAAATGTTAAACTGATTTCTCAATGTATTTTGTAGTTGATAACATAGAAGAACTAGAGCATGAAAGCTACAGAACATAAAGTATCATTGAATTTTAATATATATGTTAATTATAAATTTATATGCAAATATATAAAACTCAATTTATTATATTTGTGTTGTTACAGAGAATAAGAATAATGGGTAGTAATTAATCTGATTTTCACCTTTATAAGAACATATGGCATTTAAAAGTGTGTGTGACTCTGTGAGACTGTGTGTTTAAGAGATCTTTGATGAAAAGTTCTAGGATGTCATTATACTTAGATTAAGCACAAAATGAATGATTTGAAGATGTGTGGGACCCTCTCCAAAAAGAAAAAAAGTAAAAAAATGGATCCAGTTCTGTTTCCGTGAACTAGGACACTGTCATTAATGGGCAGACACTTCAAGAAACCATTTGTTGCATTTTCTGTCATATTTCTTTTCCAATGATCCTATGCATCTATTGCTTGCATAACTCCAAAATTATTTTAAAGCAAATTTTCCATATATTAGCTTTGACAATTAAAATAATTCTCTGTTAGTGTTGCTGCAAAGGACATAATTTTCATAATTATAAATACAGACTTTGTAAAATATAACTTCTGCTTCATTATTTTAATGTAAGTCAATAAGATGTAAATACCATAAAGACTTGATACCCACAATCTTCAGTCATAAGCAGGCTACACTCCAAAAGCAGAGATATTTTTAAACCATATCACCCACAAAATTTTAACTTAATTAAATATATATGCATTTTGTCTTTGAAAGACAAAATATTAAAGCACAAATTTTCTGTAAATTATGTTTTCATATTTTGTAACTATTAAGTCCATACTCCACCCAGCAATCCAAATATTTGTAATGATCTATTTCAGTTAGTTTTCAGTGGCTCATGGTTTCAGTGGTCTCAGGACATAAATGGCCAAATCCATTGCTCTCAGCCTGAAGTGAAGCAGAATATCATAAGTAAAATGTCCAACAGAGGAAAGTGCTTACCTCATGGCACTGTCCTTAAACAGAGGGTTCAGGAAGTGGCAACATGCCATGTCCCCAGTGACCCTCTCCCCTTATCTGGCTACATTCTACCTCTCTACAGTTATCACCAAGTCAGTCCATTCAAGCTAGAATGGACTGATTTGGTCAGGGCTCTCATAATAAAATAATTTTACCTCTGAATATTCCTGCATTGACAGGAGATTTTGGGTGTCACATCACACTCAAACCATAACATTCTGCCCCTAGCCCCCAAAAGCACTTGTCCTTCTCACAATGGAAAAGCATAAAAGTTATGTTTTAGTAGTAATAAAAGACATTTAGAACAAAATGCACATTTATTTAATTAGGTAATAATTTTGTGGGTGATATAGTTTGAAAATATTTCTTCTTCACCTCTAAGCTTCCCCTAGTCTTAACAGTTTCAACATTGCCCGAAAGTTCAAGTCCCAAATCTCATCTGAGACTCAAAGTAAACTCTTGGCTATGAGCCCCTGTAACAGTCAAAAGCTAATTCCATATATCCAATATACTGTGGTACCAATTAAAGATTCCCATTCTAAATGGGAAGGATGGGGCATAGAAAGAAAGGATGGACCAAAGCAAGACCTAAGCACAGTAAAGCAAACAATTTGTTCAACTTCTCCTGCAGCATCTAGGACATTTGACTTGAGATATTATTTCCAAAGGACCTGGGAAAACTTGCCCCTTGGGCTTGCTAATTACAGTAT
The DNA here is from genome assembly GCF_964194105.1 of Spermophilus citellus. Classification (NCBI taxonomy): domain Eukaryota; kingdom Metazoa; phylum Chordata; class Mammalia; order Rodentia; family Sciuridae; genus Spermophilus; species Spermophilus citellus. Next base: position 60,165,969 of record NC_138183.1, on the reverse strand, counting down.
ACATAGGCTCTTTTTAGCCTGGCTTTCCCCACAGTCAGCAGCTTCTTTGGTATACAGTGTATGTTTTGACATCTCCTTAATTCCTGATATCTGTATTCCAGCTTTAGCTTTACCTTCACAGTTTCACACATCTCTCTTTCAGGGGAAGCTACACTTTGCCTGGCCTCCAGGCCTTCCTTTAAAATATCAGTACAAGATTCTGTAACTCCTTCACCTGAGCATCTTGCATTTCTTTTTTTTTTTTTTTAATTTATTGTTGGTTGTTCAAAACATTACAATGTTCTTAATATATCATATTTCACAATTTGATTCAAGTGGGTTATGAACTCCCATTTTTACCCCGTATACCGATTCCTGTATCACATCAGTTACACTTCCATAATGGAAGCATCTTGCATTTCTGAAGAATCAGTGATGTAAAGGTTTTCAGCTAGCTTGAGTAGTACCTGCCTGCCACCCCCAGTCATGATTGCAGTACTCTCTGAGTGCCTTTGGGGCTCAGTGTGGTGAAATAACTTTCCAAGCCCTCTTCTGTGAACCCGGTGTCCCAGGATCTGTTTTTTAAAGGAATTTTCTCTTTTGTACCCTGGAGCCTGTAGGGGGATGTGGTCTTGAAAAGTCCTGAGCTGCCCTTGAGGCATCTGACCTATAGACTCTGTATAAACTACTCAGCATCTCTTTAGAATCTATAATCTCTCCAACAAACACAACTTCCTTGGTCCCAGCTTCCCATTCACTTTTCTGATCAAACTATAGTTTTGGTTTATTTAATCCTTTAGTTCTGTTGTTGCTTCCAATTTTCAGAGTAAACCTGGATAAAAGCTGCAAACAATATTCTTGCCACTGACTGAATGCTGTGATACCTGAAAATTTCCTTTGCCAGATTTAATTAGTTCATCACCTTTAAATAAACCTCACACAAAGAATCAGGACATGGGAAAAATATAATCAAGTTCTTTCCCAGAATATAGCATGAGTCGTCTGTAGTCCAATTCTCAACAGTGTTTCATTTCTCTTTAAAACCTCATAAACACAGTTCACATTCCTATTGTTATTTTGGCCTTCTAAGTTTCTACCAGAATTTCCTGTTAAGGTCTGATTTTTTTTAATTTGCATGTCTAAACTTTAAAAACATTCCTTCTTCAAACTAGCTTGAAAGATTTCTTTTTTTTTTTTTTTTCAGAGTAGAAATTAGAAGTTTATTAAAGGACAGCAGAAAAGACTTCTTCCAGAGGAAGAAGGGGACCCAAGAGGTGGAATCCGTGGAAGTGTGGTTATCTCCCCTTTTTATAGTTTTGGTGATGGAATGTAGGTTGGAAGGCCCGAGGGGTGGGACACAGGTGGGCCAAAGAAGTAATCTGGGCAGGAAGGACTTCATTAACACTTCTTTGTGATGGGCTATCTTCAAATCTGCTGGGGGCTGTTTCCTGGGTTTCATTAACAATCCTTTGGGATGGACTTTGGCCTAGGGCCTTTTTGGGACTTTATTAACATTCCATGAGTTGTCCTGTGTTTCCCCAGAATCATTCTCAGCATGGCCTCCATTTTAGATTTCACTCGGTATTAGACCTGATTTACCTAACTACACTGACTACCTAATTTTAAATCTGGCTTCATTCCCCCCTCTAATTTGGGAACTCCTTACTGCTGTAAGGAAGGGGGATGAAGAAGATCTTTATGGCTTCTTCAGGCTGAAAAGGGACTGTTAGACCAGGACGCAAGAAAAGACCACTGACTCCAATTAAAATCAAATTAAAGCAAGCTTATTATTTCGACCGGCCGGGCAGCCTCTCCCTCCCAAAACGGCGGGACCAAGACAGCCCCGAGGCTTCTTTGTGGCCCAGTTTTATAGCCCAAAAAGTTACACAAAGCGGGGTTACAGATAACAACACTCTGAGGAGCATAACACAAGTTTACATTTTTGCTGGCCCCGGCATCAGAATTTATGGAGACTCAGAGAGGGTCATTATCCGGCCAGGGAAGGCCAGAATTTATGAGGCGTCACTAAGGTTTAGGAAAGGGTTGTTATCTGGTCAGGGAAAACCGGACATGGGTGAGTTCAGGGCATGGGCAGGCATTCCAAGTAGGTTCAGAATTTGCAGTAATTTATAGTAAAGCCGAAATTATCTTTTCATGGTTTTATGGCGAGATGCCCAATTTGAAGAAAAGATCAGGTTGGGTCTATCAGGACGATGTGGGGCAAGCAGTTTGGAGTCCCCCTTTAAAAATCGGGTCTATCGAGTGGTCCATGATAGAAGTTCGATTGAGAAGTAATAGGCTGGAGGGTCATTTGAGTGATGGGTGGTCTATAAGAGAAACAAGAATTCATTAGTACTGGAACCATATTGATGCAGCAATAAATGCCATAGGAATATGCCAATGAGTATGATGACAAAGACAAACAATATTTTCCACCAGGAAGTACCAAGAACCAGGAGCTAAGATATTGTTTCCATGACAAAGTTGCTGAGGACATGGCTTCTATCTGAGCCATTGCCAGAAATGTCAGGGATGTAAACACAACATTTAACTTTTAGGGTTACAGATGTCCTTTTCCTTAAGGTACAGTTTAATAATTTAATGTCATCTGATCTTGCAAAATCCTTTTACTAGTATGACCTCTGTGTCTAATAGAGAAATCTTTAATTCTGTTACTTAGGGCTGGATAACCATACTAGCAAACATTAAGCCTACCTGTGTAGGTTAGAGATAAAGGCCTTAAACTAAAAACTACTCTGGCAGTTCTTTTTGATAGTTATCAGGCATTCCTGTCTGAGAATCTCTTTTGTAGCCTATTCTTGGAAGTTACATTTAACTATTATTATCATTTAAAATGCCCAGGAATAGTTGTGTTTTGGTTTTGACTGTCTTTGCTAAGTGTTTAAGATGAAGCAAGTCAAACTGACTTTTGTTTCTATCTATTGGTAACAGTCAGCTGAGTTTCCCTTGAAAGATTTCTAAACCATATTGTCAGGGTAAACACAACAACCACCCCAATTCTTGGTACCAATTTCTGTTTTAGTCACTGTAACCAAAATATTGCATAGAAACAACTTAAAAAAGAAGACTTTATTTGGGGCTTCAGAGTTATCAGTCCATAACAGATGATTCCATTGCACTGGACCCAAAGTGAGGTAGCACATCGTGGGTGAAGGGCCCAGTGGAGGGCAGCTGTTCACCTCCCAGGAGGGTGAGGAAACAGAAAGAGAGTGAGAGAGTGAGTGATGGGGGAAGGAACCTCAGGGAAGATGTCTTCTTCCAGGATACACCTCCAGTGACCCACTTCCTGGAGTCACACCCCCATCTGCCTACAGTTACTACGCAGTCAGTCCATTCAAACTGGACTAATTAGGTTTTGGCTCTCATAATCTAATCATTTCACCTCTGAATAAAACTGCATTAACAAGAGCTTTTGAGGGGCAACTTATATCTAAATATGAACGTGATTTTTGATTCTTTTCATTCTCAAGAGATATCTTGTTGTTTGCACTTCCAAATTGTATCTAAAATATTCTTTGTCAATGATACCATCTTGGCACAAGCCACCATCATCTATTAAATGAAATAACCTTTATCATTTAGGTTTAGTGTAGGCAACAACAACAAAACCGAACCTTTTAAAGCTCAATGACTTGCATCAACAAACATTTGTTCTTACTAATAGTCCAGTGACTAGGGATCCCTATAGCTCTCTTTGGCTCTGATAAACACTCTGCCCTCCTTTGGCTTGATGAGGTGCACCTGAGTTTGTAATTCACAATTTTAATTTTCAAATCAAACAAAAAGGAGCAGATGCGATCTGTGGCCTGCTGGTTTGATGGAAGAGGAGAGGGCAGAGTAGGAATTGGAGGAGGACAAAAATGTGACAAAAGTCACATCTGCTCATGTTGCCAAATCTACAGTCAATGCAATGGAGTAGTTGATATTTTATCTACCAGAAGAAATTATAAGAGAAGCCAGTGATAACACACGCAAGTAAATAACACCAGTCACCATTTTTCCCAGAACAGAATCTTTGCTGTTACCCTTGTTATAGTTATTTTCCTCCTTAAAATAGTATCCAAATGATCCTATTAAAATAGACGTTACATTATCATTCCTCTGCCTAAAATTTCCCAGTGACCTTTATATAATTACAAGTGAAATATAAAGTCTTTACATTGCTCTACTACTTTATTGTATCTCCTAATTCCCTCAACTTTGCTCCCTTTGCAAAATGTCCCCCTTGTTAGTTTTGAAACACACCAGGATCATCCTATTCTTTGTTGTCCCAATTTCCTGTATGTTCTTGTGGCTTCTCCCTCACCTTTTTATGTAAATATTGACTTCTCAGGGAAGCCTCGATTCCCTATTTTATCTGAATTTTTATTCCTGTCCCCAAACTGTCTTTAGCTCAACTTCTCATTTTTTTTTCTTAACTCTTGAAAATATTTTTTGTGTCAAATGCCAAAAATCACTTGTGAAGAGGGTGAGCACATTTCAGTAGTCTCATTAAGAGTGAGTACAAGGGGTAGCTGTGGTTTCCCAAAACAAAACTACCATGGGCTAAGAGAAGCCTGGTTGGTTGCTGGTCAAAGAAAAGATCGGGAAACTTCATTAAGACTTTTTATGCTCAAATAGTTCTAATCCCTAATCTACTACAATGCAATTACGTATAAATATTTTTTCCTGAAAATTAGAATTATAATAATGACAGAAATTTTCAATACTTGACTTTAATAAAAGTCTTACTTATTTATTTTATTTGTTTTACTATACTGGGGGGTACCTAGACTAAAACTATGGCCTGAGGTTGTCTCAATGGCTTACATGATGTGATGCTGACTAGCAGAGAGGGGTCACAGAGCAAAGGCCAGCTCAGCTCCCAACCACCAGACATCTCCCAGTCTGTGTTCCCAGGGAGCTTTGACTGTGGCACTCTGCTTCGACTCCTTCTCCTGAAAGATGGCCTCATTCTCCAGAGAGATGTCACCTGGGAGGGAGTTGTAAAGTCAGCAGAGCTGGGTTACAGGATGAGGAAACAGATAAGGAAGATGCCACCAAAGCATCTTTATCTCAGACACAGGAACAGCAAGTGAAGTGAGCACTTGAAATTAGAGGCAAACACTTTTCTGTGAGAATGCTGTGCTGTAATTCATAGGAAACTCTTTAAATAATTGAGCTGGATCAGGTAATTCAGTTAATTAAAATTATTTGTGTTAGACATTAATAAAAAATCACCATTCAGGAACATCAAAACTGCTGTTCACTGAAGAGTGATATTCCAAAAATCAGGCATCCTATCTCACTGCTAGTGAATTTATATATCTCTACTTTTGTCCTTGCTTCTATCTCTCTTGTTATATTTTCCTGCCTCATAGCCAGAACTTCTAGTTTGCCACAGAGAATCTATGGCTGGTCAGATGGTGCTTCTTGAAACAACATTTTAGGATCCAGAATTTTTGTATTCTCTACTTTAATCACCATAAATGCAAAAATAAAGTCTATATTTCTTCTCTATGATGCTCCCAGCACCAGGCAGGGACATACAATAATTAAAAAATAAATTAAATGATAGCTGCATGGGAGACTGATGCAGGAAGATTGAAAGTTCGAGGCCAGTCTGGGAAACTTAGAGAAATACTTTCTCAAAATAATAAAATAAAAAATAGGAGCTTAGGATGTAGCTCCGTAGTACAGTGCTTGCCTAGCATGCACAGGGAGATGATATCAACCTCCAGTACAAAAGAAACAAGAAAAAAAAAAAAAAACACAACCAAGGAACCCTGCATATGTTAACAGCTGGTGTAATATCTAAACCCAGTGGCCAAAAATAGCTTTGCAAACAATTGAAAAACTCTGATTCAATATTTCTCCCTTCAAGGTATACACTACAGTGCAGCATTTCTTCATTGTCTCAAAGTGTGAATTAAATAACACTAGTTCCTTAAAATGGTGATTAATATTTTAAAAAGACAATTTAAAAAATTGAGATGAATAAAATTCAATAAACAGAAAAAATGAATAAATGAATGATGTAATGAATAAAGGCAATTTAACTTTTCAACGTTTTATTTCTTGAAACCTGTTAAATAAAATGGTTAAAATAATTCCAAATGAATTTGCACTACCTGATATATTTTAGTATTATATATCACTGTAGAAAATATATTTACCTTTTACGTACCCTCTTTATTGCATTCAATCCACAAAATGAATAAAGTGGTAATCACATTCATTATACCAAGTTTGGGAGGGAAATCCTTTTTGGGGGGGCAGGGGGGTAGCAGGAGTGTCCTAGGGATTGAATTTAGGGGAACTGAACTACTGAGCCACATCCCCAGCCATATTTTTTAATTTTAAACAGGATCTCACTGAGTTGTTTAGCACATCACTTTTGCTGGGGCTGGCTTTGAACTCGCAATTCTCCTGTCTTAGCCTCCCTAGTCACTGGGATTATAGACATGCATCACTGTGCCCAGATGGGAAAAAATTTTATTCTAATACTATGTATAACATACTCAATATTTTAATGTGTATAATTGGTGTATTGATGTAAGAAGAGAATCTTAGACAAAAAATGCAAAGAAAATGTCAAATAATTTCTATATACTAAATTATTTGTTTTTAGACTTACTAACAAAACTACGAAAAGAAGTTGAAACCTTCACATATCTTCTGAGAGTAAACCCTGAGAATAAAACTGCAGTGACAATTGTGATTGTGTTTGGAGAGATGACAGTGATGGGAGTGTGTGTGTGTGTGTGTGTGTGTGTGTGTGTGTATGTATGTGTTGTGCCCGACTGAGACACAACATCTTGAATCCTATCAAGTTTAAAACTAAAATTATTCATTATAAAATCACAATATGATTAGAGAAAAAAACTTTATATTCTAGCCAAGGTCTCTCTAACAGAAAGTTAATGTTCTAACAAGAATAGATGTAAGAGGATATCTGTGGATTCCGATTCAGTTGAAATTTAATTTGCATCCTCCAACCTTGCTCAATAGCTGTGTTTTGTTAACACTGTCTGCTGAGCCCTGAGGACTCTGGGTAACTGGAATATGTTGTTAACTGAACTGTGGGAAGTTCTAGTGCTTGCAGCTAATGCATTCTCAGAACTGCACAGTATGAGCACAGCAGGTGTAAAGTAAAAGCAATACTAAAAAATTGAACAGATCTTAAGTGCTATGATTATTACTGCAGGCCAGTTTTTATCATCCCCTTTGAAAGTCTACTTCTAGAATTTCCTGTGTCTAAAAGTATCAATAGCACTATTAGACTTATATTTTCTTTCTTAGTGTTGGGAACTACATGCCATATTAAAAAAGAAAAAAAAAAGAGCAAGTAACATTCTAATAGACTTGTCTATAGAGAGTAGACTGCTTAATCTACAAATGAAATGAAAGATTCTGAAAAATATTTCTCCAAAACCTAATAATAAGTAAGTAACAAAAGTCAAAACAGGAATAACTGAGATTTGAACATCAACTATCCTCTAGACTGTACCCACTGATCAGTTTTGCACCCTTACAAAGTCAAAGGAGAAAAAGATTGTTTCATAGATACAAATGCTGATAGATATACAAATGCCAAGATTTTTCATTGATAGTTGTAGAGTAGAAGGATGATCATCAAATTATGATTTCAGCAGCCACTATGCAAGTATGTGATTGATATTACAGTAGATGAAACTCTTTCTCTGTTATGTAGGATCTAAGGTATAGATATAGATACACCACCTCTAAACACAATTCAAAAGTGAGTTTATCTGAAAAATGCATCTTACTTATTTGCCACAAAAATGTTTCACAGTTAAGGGTTTAAAATCTTTGTATCCTTTAGTGATGTGTAAGAGAGGAAAGTTTTGCAAACTCTTTGAAATAGAAATCCTATTCTTATTGTGTTTTTCAAGATGTCCACACTGATATATGTTTGTAGCACCATAAGATCATTAACTAGACTTTTCTTTTTCTTTCATCCGGGGTCTGACCCATTGGCACATGCTGTCTGCTGTAGCATTAAAATACACTTAGAAGTAATCATTTCTCACTCCTCTATTCCTATGAGAGGTCAGGGTTACTAGGCATCAGTCTCCTACTGTGAGGTCTCACTTGATGGCTGCTTCAGCCTCCTAATTGATGACTGCTTTTGCAACATTTTGGTCTCTTTTAACAGAACATCTACAGCAATAAGGTTAGGTAATGGCAATTCTGCTGCTAGTGGTCTCCATATCCCATCACACGTCTCCTCTCGCCAATGACCTTAACATTCAGTCATTCATCAACATACTCCAGGCAGAGTTTCCTGTTTGCTGTTTAAACATGATGGTCACACTACCATTGAATGACTTTCATCTCCGCTGCTCATTCTGCTGAGGTGTTCTTCCTTCCAATAACAATTGTTCTTTCTTCTTTCAGATTGTTCTCCCATAATGTTTTCTAGATATAACCTCTTCTGTCTACTCTATTGAAAAACCTCACTTCTCAACTAACTCCTATATTTTTCCCCTTTTTTGCACTTATTTATTGTTCATTTCCACCAATAGAATGTAAGCTCTCTGAGGAAAATGAATTTTGTGTTTCTTTTTTGCTTTACCATACTAACAAGTATAGTATATGACACCTAGATAATATACTCAATATATACTCTATAGTTATCCTAGATATGGAACCTATTATTTGTAATCCATAAGATTTTAGAGAAAGAGAAATCTTAGATATCCCTTCTGGCAATCTTATTGTAGAGAGAGAATACAGAAGACCAAATATAGTGGGTTTTTTCCAAAGCTAAGTAGGTAATTCAAGTCAGTACTTGGAAAAATTAGGGTTTTTCTGTTTTGTTTTTGATTTTTCAAGTGATTATATTCCTTATAATCAATAATATCTAGATATAAGTTATACATTTTAGAGAACAAAATAATTTTAAGAAGAATAAGCATCTAAAGGTAAACTCCTAAGTAATTGTGAAATCTGTTGTTGAAACATAACAAAATCCATAATTAAGATGGAAAAAGATCTAGAGGTCATAGAGTATCACTAGTCAATTTTGAATTAGAAATATCATAATATAAGTGAAAAAAAATACATAGCACACGCATGCTATTACATTGAAAAATACTATAATTGGAAAAAAATGATCATCTCATTAAACTCAGAACTGGCCGGACCCTTATTAGAATAATATCTTCAATTCTGAGCTCAGGAGCAAAATGGGGATGTGGTCAAATTGAAGAGTGCTCATTTGAAAGCCACAGAGATAATTAAAGTGCTGAGAAATTTGGCCTCTGAGGATAGGTTAGCATAACTTGGATTATTGGGACTGAATCAAAGATGCTTGAGGAGAGATTGGATAATAGTGCCAAGTGTAAAAATAGTTCATTTTAAAGAAAAGGAGCCAGATGCTGGTTCTCCAGAGGGATTAAGAAGGGGGTCAATAATATTTCTCTGCAGGATACTGAAATTAGGTTATCTGTAATGAAACTTTTCTTTATATGGGAGAATTATTAAATGAGAAGATGTTACACAGGAAAGTAAGTCTAATGTCTCCATGACTTCTCGGAGTTCAAGATTGATTAAGTCTGCCATTTGAAGAGGGAGTAGGTAAGACAACCAAGCAAGGTCCCTTCTGGTCATTACGTATCTGGCTCTCATTAATCAGTCCAATTTTTCTTGAAAATAACATTTCATTATAATTTAATTGTAATCTGATTCTGCACAGATACCTTGGTCACTTTTTGTACTAATCAAATTTAATATCACAGAATAATATTCTACTAAAAAAAGTATGAGATTCTCACAATCATTAATATATGAAGTCCATTAATATCCAGACTCTTCTTTGCAATATCTTCCTAAAGTTTCTCACTTCCCCTCTTGACCCAGGTCCCTTTAGCTAAATTGCATTCCACATTTTGGTAGAAAAATTGATTCCTTTTAGCATAGCTTTGAGTGATAATTTTTGCTAAAAAATAAACCAGGGGCACCTTAACTATTTGCATTTCCATGTGGTCAGGAGAAGGAAGGCTCCTCTCGTGCATTCCAGTCCTAGTGGAATGCATTATTTCGTGTCTGACACCATGTTCCTCTGATAAACTGCTCTACAGGTTATTCTGGCTTGTTTCCTTTTTGTGAAATTTCACAGGCTGCATTTTTAAAGGGCATCCCTTAACCCACTTTTTTTTTATTGCTTCTTTCTTATTCCTTGCCTTCCCAGTCAGCTGGTCTATGCTTAGGAACGCTGTCTTAGTTCATGCTGTTACAACAAAAGAGTTGACACAAGGTGGTTAACAAATACTGACATGAATTCCTCACAGTCTCCATACAGAGAAGTCCACGATCAAGGCAGCAGCATTTGACCTGGTAAGAGGAACCTCGCTGTGTGCTCACACAGCAGAAGGCAGAAGGGCAAGCTTGCCAAACACCGTGTGGAGCCTTGTTTAGAGGGTCCTGATCTTGTTGTCCAGGGAGCGACTCCCAGGACCTTGTTACCTCTCTAAGTCCCCCTCTTAATGCCATCGCCTTGGCAACCATGACTGGTAGAAAGGATACCTTCCAATCCCAGGAAATCCCACACAGGAGAGGGCGTCCTCACAGGGGCAACTCTGTTTCTCTGATTTGAGAGATTCCCATGGTCCTGTTGGAGGGTGTGAATGGTGAATCTTGGTTGTCAACCAGACTGGGTTGAGATGCCTAGAAAATTCTTACAGTGCACTTCTAGGGGACTCTCTGAGGGTGTTTCCAGAGACGATTGGGAAGTGGTGAGCAAACTGAGAAAGACCTGCCCAGAACATGGGTGGCATCCAATAGATGGGGGCCAAGATGGAACAAAAAGTGAAAGAGGGGAGCTCACCCTTGCATCTGAGCTCAACTTGGCTTCATACTTTTTGCTGCTGCCTTCACCTGTGGACATCAGCACCATTCCTCATCTTTTCAGACTGTCACCAGGGACTTCCCTAAGGGAAATCCCAGACCTTAGCCTTGGGCAGGGGCTGCATCATTTGTTCCTCTTATTCTGAGGCTTCCAGCTTCTTGGACTGAGCAGCTACATGTTTCTTGCTCTCTTTACTTTTCCCCTTTCCTTTCCTTTCCCCCAGCAATCCTTCTGAAAGTTCCCCTGCTTGCATATTGGATATCTTGGATAGGTCATCTTATTTTACTATCTTTTAATACATTTTCCATTTGTGTTCTGGCAGGTTTTAATACATTTATTTTTCAAAACATCTATTGAGTTTTCTTTTTCTTTTAATTTTCCTACCATGTTTTAAATTGCAAGAACTCATTTTACTCTTTTGGTTCAGCTCCTCTTCTCACTTTGTGAACCTAGGACCCTTCCTCATTTTATGATATGTTATCTGCGGAACTTCTTTGCATGATGATCAGGGTGAACCATTTCTTGGGGGGACCTCAACTGTCAAAGTTTGTACATCTTTGTTTCCCTAGAGGGAATCATTTAATATCCTGCCTGGAAACTATAAGCCCAATAAGGAGTGTTGTCAAAAGTGAGTGGGAAAGTACCTTTACTTTCTTTGTATAGACTCCTGAGGTCTTTCAATCCATATCTCCATTCTCACCCTATTGAAAGCACTGACTCAACCTCTTGAGATCACTTGTGTGCCTCTATTTGACTTTCAGTTCAAAGCAGGTGATTATTCCTTATGAAGATTTCTAAGCAATTCTCCTTTCTGCAGTCCTACAAACACCCAACTACCAGAAGTGTCTCCAGTTGCCTCAGTTCTGAGTCAAAGGTGTTTCATGCTGAGCTCTCATCACTGTTGCCTGAGCACACACTCTGACCTAGTGCCTCTCAGTGACCATGTGTTCATCCACTTTCAATATTCCACTCTTGCTATTGGTTTGTCTGTCTTTCAATTTTTTTGGATGTATAAATGTTTATTCTTTTCTGACATTCTAATGCAATTTTAGGAACAAGCAGAGGTAAAGTGCATTTGATTCACTCCATTGACCATAAGTTGGTCTTCAGTCATAAAACAAAACTCAAGATCTCTAAGTGATCCCTGGTAAATGGAATATTGCCGTAGGAAAAGCCACATGGACAGAATATACCTGGTGTTCTTCTCCTGAAGTGATGCTTCTCCTGCTATTGTTACACCGCTAGTAGCATTATTCTGACTGTTCCACCAGCCAACTGTCCTCTTAAAGTTTACCAAAATATGAACACTTCTTTCCCTTCTTTCTTTTCTTAATACATAAAAAAAAACACTTGACTTCCATTAATAGTTTAATTATGGTGAAGATAAGGAAAATAATTTAAAAATTGAAAGTGATAATCACATAAGTATTCTTGCTAGCAAAGCTCTATCCCATCCACATGGACCTAAGATATTATACAAAAATGCATGCAGAAATTACTTGACTGTTAATTTTATATTCCTTCCCATTCCACAGATGTTCTGCAATTTTGAAAAATACTCTCTTATCTATAAAAGTTATAGAATGTATGTGTATCCATGAATTATTTGTTTATATGTAATACTTTACATCAAACATTTTACACATCTTTTTCCCCTTATTCTATAGTCTTTTTTTCTTCACGTAGTTGCAGTATGTCTGATTCTCCCGCACTATAATATAGATTTTCATCATTATAGAATTTTCCTGTGGGCTTCTGATTTTGTTTAAAGCTCTTAAAGATGATTGTTTCTTCTTTCAATAGCAGATTTTATATAGCATGTGTAGCATATATTGCAAATAACAGACGTAGAGGATAAACTTTATCAATTAAATCACTTTTCACACTCCACCAACAACATGTTGAAATGAAAAGCTGGTGGTACAGAAAATATGAAGACTGACAATATCATTCCTCATCTGCAACTTCAATGGCAGGTGGTTATTTTGACATCATCTATGTCATTTTCCATGGTACTGTATTGTCTACAACATCATTTTAAGTACTGACAAATGTTGCTGCTTATACAAAACAATGAGATAATAGGAAATTATTCTGGAAATATACATCTTAATTTCAGGAAAAAGGCAAGAATTCAGCAGTAGAAGGAAAAATATAAAATGTAAGAGAACAAATACAGAAAAATAATCACCAAACTGGCAGGACCACCTAACTGTTAGGCTACAGAAATAAAACCAAAATATCTTGGTGAATTGTATATGAAAAATTTATATGAGCACATGATTTAGAAGGGAAAATATTCAAATTTCAAAGAAAGACTAGATTGTCACAAAATTTCAAATAAACATTTTTTATCTGTTGAAATAAATTTTTAAATGTGTAGTCATATTGTACAAAATGTTTTGTTAATCTTTTTTGTTTAAAGGTATTGTTATCAAATAACAAATTTTGAAATATTTTGTAGAACTGAAATTTGGTGTTTCAGAATTTCAGTGTTGCAGAACATAATAAGGGGCTCGTCACTATGTCTAAACCTAGAGTATAAATGTGGTTTTTTTATTTTGACAAAACATTTCTCTTAAATATATGCAGACCTGGCTTCTTAAAAAGTTAGCTGAGGATGTACCTTTCTAAGAGAACAACAAGATTCCAAGTTTCACTGATTAAAAGCATGCATTTGAAATCCAAAAACCAATAGCATGTGACATGTTACCATGCTTAAGGGTAACATTTTTAAACTGCTATAGTAGTGACCTCAATTTGGACAAATTTTTAGATAAAAATTCCATAGGTTAAAAAACTTAGATCTTCCTATACTCTAGGCCACATTTTTTTGTACAGGGACTGAATCTATTCTTCCTTACTATAGTTCTTGGAGAACAAAAAAGTGATGAACTTTTTATAAGAATAGAAAATCATAATCATAAACATTAATTCCTAGTTAAAACTCCTTTTTCAATGTGATAGAGGTGAATTCTTTCTTATAAAATTTCTTTCAAGTTTTTTTTTTTTCCCTTGGTGGTGGGAAGGAATGTCCTAGAGCTCACAAAAAGATTGGAAAGATTCTATGCTTGAGGGTAGAAACCGTATCTTTCTTTTTTACTTCCTATCCTATATTTAGTTTAAAACCTAAATGTGTTGCTCCATATATAATTACTAAATGACTGAAGGGACAAGCAAACAAATAGATGCTAATAGTACCCTCAGCCAAATGCAAAATATTCTCACCAGGCCATAAATATTATTTCATGTTATTTTTTTTTCTTTTTTTATTTGTTCTTCTTAGTTACACACAACAGTAGAATGTATTTTGACATTTTATACATATATGGAGTATTACTTCTTCTGGTTGTACATGATATAGAATTAAATTGGTCATGTAATCATATATGCATGTAGGATAACAGAATTGGATGATTCTATTCTTACTGTGTTCAAATTGATTCTTAGTCTTCCTTCTTAGTTTGATAATACCATATATTTAAAATTTAAAGATACTCATGAATTACAAATTCACCTTTATTTTTTTATAGGTGGTAACCCAAATAAATATTTTCTTTTAATTTTTTTTCTTTAATGCATGTTTGAACTCCCTAAATATAAAATACTTGGCAAACAAATCCATTAAATTAATACAACTCAATATCATTTCAGATCAAATCCAGGAGATGTGTAAAAGCCAGTGACAGCTACTGGGCCAGTGGTCTTCAAGCCTGAGGAAACATAGTGTCAACTACAGGGAAGGTGAAAGTTTCAAATTACCAGGTTGCTCCATCAGAGATTTTGGGTGAATGCATTGGGAAATATGTGCTTTTCATAGTACTACGACGACTGCTGACACAGATGGACCAGGACCTCATTTTGAGATATGCCTGAGAAGAATGTAATTTACATGGGCACAGGTACTATGTCATAGTTTGGTTATCCCAAACTATGCTAGCCTGAGATTAGGATTCTAGTGAGTAAAGTTTATTTGGAAAGTACACTTTCCTCTTTAAAGAAGAACAGAGGAGATGCAATATGGGGGTAGTGATAAGCCTACCAAAGAGTATATGTTACTATATTTATTGAAGTCTAAACCCTAAGAAGACATACAATGTCCCATTGTAAGGTTTAATATCATCTCACAAGCACAGAAGAGGGACTGTAGTATTTATATCTTAACTCCCAAGAGTAATAAGTAAAGGCAAAATCCAAGGAAAAGGTAAAATCCAAAGGTTAATGTCTTGCCACCTCCAGCCTGCTCAGGGAGGAAAGCTGAGTGGTCTGCAGTTCTGGTACAAGTGATAATCTTCAGCACAGATGCAGATGGCAGGCGGAAGTCCTGCAGAGAACAGTGATCGGATCCATGATGTCTAAGCTTCCAGGTACTGAGACTGTCTGACACAAACTGGGTCTTTATGTTCATACCTCCCTTTATCCTGCCTGTACTCGTAGGTAATACTTAGGCATTTTTCTAACAAACAATAAATAAATGAAAGAAAAAAGTTATAGCTAGTAAATGGCAGATGCATGTGTTCAAATAAAGTGGGAAGAACAAGTAAAGCAAATGCTACGCTCTAATGGCCAGGGAACTTAGAGTAGTGAAATTGAGAGGATTTTTTTATCTTACTTATTTTTTCCCTATCTCAGTTGACAGCATAGAGTCATGTGTTTAATGTTGGTACCTCATCATCTCTCTCACTACTTTTAAAAAACAATATTAGAGATATTTTCTCTAGAACTACTCTCATGTGGAAAAAAATGCCACAGACTTTAATAAAAAGCTTTGTGTCACAACACAAATGATAGTTCCTGGTGAAAATTCTTTCAGCCTCCTAATTGAATATTAATGCATTTCATCTGCTTTGTCTAATATTGATTTTTATACCATATCAAAATTATTTTAAGTCATCAAAAGAGTAAATAAGAAATTAGACCTGAAAATTACAGTCTTAAAAAATAGTATAAGGAAGTGTATATCTAATTTATTAATGCTCATACGTAAATATTTTATTACATACAAACACAAACACACACATTTCTTATAAATTTGAATAAAACACACACCATCAAATCCTTTGAATCTGTTGATCCAAATACAAAGTAGGTGGCCTTTTACATTCTCTGCCTTAGCGATATGTCTCAGATTTCCCACTTGTATCTAAACAAATCAAGGTCATGGCCATGGAGATAGAAAAAATTCAATATCCCCCATTTCTCATATTGTACTTGAAACTTGGATGAGGGTATTTAGGTGATAGACAGTACATAAGCAAATAATCAAAAAGTTCAAATGAAGAATTCTCCTAGAATACTGGAATCTTTCAACTCCATCTCATACCAATTAGTTGATTAAATGCAGAGGTTACAACTTCAAAGTCTTAAAAAATGTCAAGGAGGTAAGATGTCAACTAATCTAGATGCATATCAGTGCATGGCAAATGGAAAAGGGAGAAGGGAAAGTCAGCTATGAATTGGATAGTACACATCTTGCCTAAAGTCATTTGAATAAAATATCAAATATAAAATGTGTGCATATGCACAATTTTTATCCCCCCCTCTGTCTCTCTCTCACACACACAAACACACAAACACATATACATTTTCAGAATACATAAAACTTTTATGTAATAAAGTTTGATAATTAAGATAAAGTGTTCCCTCCCTTAAAACAATCACGTAGTTTTAATTTCAGGTACTATTAAAATGTAGAAATTTGTGGCAGTTTAAATGTTCTGTTAATTTTATATTTCATCATATGATTTAAAATATTTATTTTGTTTGTTATAATGTTTTAAGAAATATTTGTGCATTTGAACACGTTTTAGAGCTGTCTGCATGAATTCTTTGTAGCCTAAATATAAAGCAGTGAAATGGAAACTGGATAATAGAACCTGATGGTCCAGTGAGCAAAACAAAAAAAAAGCTAATAATAGGTTATCCAGAGTTTTTGGTCAGCCTTGTTTGGAATGTAGCATGCATGAGACTGGACACCCGAAGGACATTGCTTAGATATATTTTGGACTAACTATTGAGCATGGGTCTAATCAAATTATAGCACCTCTTCCTTAGCAATGTGATCTTTGGAAATTACTTAAACTGATATGGCAAGTTTCTTAAATTGCTTTGTATAGAACTGTGAAGATAAGCAGACATTACTTAAAGTATTGAGCACAATGCTTGACACATAGGTACTCAATTATTATTGCTCCCTATTATTTCATTATTAGTATTATTGACTGCTCAAAGACCAGTGAGACAGAATACCTGGGCAGCGTTTGGAGAACACCCTGAAAAGATAGAAAAAATAATAAAAGCTGACATCTATTCAAGGATCACAATGATTCAAAACCTGTACAAAGTGCATGAACTCATTTAATCCTTTCACCAATCCTATTCCATTTCCAATTGTATAGATGAAGAATCTGTGCCTCTGAGAGATGAAATACCTTGCTTGAGGTCACACAAGTGGGAATGAAAGGTTTGGCATTTAAACTCAAGGAGTCTGACATTACAGACAGGTTCTTAACTATTATTCTACACCATCTCTTGATAACAAGGGAAAGATTAGAACCATGTAGGGTGTACAGAGAAGGAATGGTGAAATGCAGGTGAAAAAAGAGAAGACAAATCTATTTTCCTTGGCTATATTTGACTCGGAATTTACATCTGTAAGGAGTGATGAAAACCTACAAAGTGATTACTAGAACTTAGCTGTATCAGAGGAATGAATTAGGTATTATGAGAGTGCAATTTGTTCATAGCTAAATAATATGTACAGAAAGCTGTATAAAGGTTTCATATTACTGGGTACATTTTGACCCTCTCAATTTAGTTTTTTTACTTTCTTGAGCTTTGTTGTTACAGCATCAGAAGTTAAAACATCTTTTCCAATATTGACTTAGTAACATATATTGCACAAGACCTGACAATTACTGTCATTACTTTGATGTCAGTGCATGAATAATATCCCTTATAAAAGGCAATGTTACCTTACTCCACATAGCTCTTATTTATTTTGGTATATGTGTTTGTTTTCCCATGATCATTTTGCCCATTTTCTAAGAAAGAAAACAGTTTAAGTATTTATGTATGTTGTGCCTGGGTGCACACACACACACACACACACACACACGCACTCACAACAATAAAAGAACATATAAGATCCAACCAAAAATAAAACCAGTAAAACACATTCAGGAATATCTTTTGCTGGCTTTATTCATAACATTGAATTGTACTTTGAAGACTCAGAATTAAAGTATTTGGATAATACTGTAGATTCCTTTATTATAAAACTACAAACGACATGCATTATATAAATAATATTTAATTAATTCATTACATATAACAATAACCACATTAAATGCATTGTTAGGGAATTTATTTCCATTACAAATGGAAGTCTGGGCACAGAACATTTTAGTGACCTGACCATAGGCACTTAGGAAACTTGGGACTGAAACAGGATGCAATTCAGGTCCTCAAGACACCTGGCCTACTTCTCATCTTCTCAGGGCAACAGGCATGAAAGGTGCAATGGCATGCATCACCGGAGCCAGGCCATGAATGCTTGAAGCAAAACACACTCTTGTGGCACCAAGAGCTTTTTTTAATGCAGTTTTATCCACACTAAAATGAACAACAAAGAAAACATGGCTCTAGTCTCATGAGAGCCATGTTTTCTAATGTTTCCGTTAGAAATAAACTCTGCATTCAACTCCCTGTAGCAACATTATTACGAACATGATTTTATGTGGATAAATTACTACTATATTTCAGCTCCATTGTAGTAGGTTAAATAGGCTTTTGTGGGCTGCACTGTAGATATGAGCATCTCATAGACGGATGCTACCATAGAAAAATAAATTCTGAGAGCGAGATAAAAAACTTTTTTAATTATTAACATGGAAAAATATTCTAGCAAAATATTTTTAGATCCTCAAAACTGAAAATTTATCATTGCTTTGGGGCAGAAATGATATGTGTCCCATATGATTATTTATCATTGTTTATCCATTAAATAGTTTTCCAATGTTAGACTGAAACATAAAATTGTCAATATTTGGCCATTTTTTTCTAAAAAGTTTGGTATTTCACATAATGCTATTTAATATACAGAATTACACCACAATTTTCCATTCCTGGTATTGCAAACTTTTTCTCTATTTTCCATTATACAGTAGAAACACCTGCCCAATATCCAGTTTTATTATTCTACTTTCAACATTTGATGAATTTCATTTTCATTTAACCACTATTTAGTATCTCCTATATGCCAGGCACTTCTTTTTATTTTGTGTTATAAAAGTAATACACATTTTAAGACCTTATACAAAATATAGAACATCGTGAATTATAAATGTCATGAATAAATGCAGAAACATTGACAATTTTGTAATTTGTTTCTCATTTTAGAAGTACATATGTTGAGAAATACAGTCATGATAAGTATACAGTTATATTTTTTAGATATTTATTCAATATGCATTTAACTGATAGTCTCAGTGCCATGAACTATTCTTATGAAACAGACATTACAATGGTTGATAACATCTTATGGTATGCCCACACCAATACTACCTAATCCTACTTCAGCTTTTAGATAATTAGACTGTTTCTAATTTTTCACTGAATGCATTATAAAATGAGTATTCTTGCTTATTACATTTTCATGGATCTGTAACTCCAACCAAAAGAAAATATTTTCTCATTTATCTTCTAAAAGGTTAGTTCATCTTATTTTTTTTAATTAGAAATGTCTTTCTCCATTATTTTGATGAACATGTTTAGTGGGGGGGGGGGGGCGAACAGCAAAGAAGCCAACAGAACCCTCTGCCTCACAGGCATCCCTATACACATATGAGGACCATGCCTCCACAACTATAAAAATGTATATTATATTTGTTTTTAAAACTTATTTTAAAATCAACCTTAAAATAAAATGTACATAAATAAAACACAACTATTTAAACTCTAACTGTAAATATTTAAGCTCAATTTTGGAAAAGGTATGCACATGTGATCATAATCAAGATATAGAATATTTTGAACATCCTAAAAGTTTTCTTTTAGCCTATTTCCTGTCAGAGTCAATTCTCATCTATTTTCCTAAACAATCTATTCAGCAACTTCATGTGACTGTATGTTACATTTGTCTCTTCTTCATTTTAAGAATAATGGTTTCATAAAATCATAAAATTGCTACTATATACTCTTTTCACTTGTCTGTTTTTACATAGCATAATGTTCCTGAGATCCCATTTTGACAAATATATTTGAAATCCATTTTTTTAATTGCTGAGTACTATGCCATTATATAAATTTGACAGGCAGAAAAATGCATACCCCTGTGTTTCTGTCCACACATCAGAACCTGTGAAAGGTTACCTTATTTTTCTATAGTAATTTTGCTAATAAGATTAAGAACTTCAAAATGGAGAGACTACATCATATTAACTAAGTGGACACAACAGGATCACTTAGTTTGATGTCAGTTTGGCTAAGTTCTGGTGCCTGGTTATTTAGTTTAATACAGTCTAGATGTTATTGTGAAGGTATTTTAGATATAGTAGCATTTAAATCACAAATTACAAATGATTTTAAAGTCAACTAGATTACACTCCACAATGCACATCAAACAATCAGGTGAAGATTTTATGAGAAATAGACAGATTTCCTTAAGAAGAAAGAATTCTGCCTCAAGAATGTAACATTGAACTTACTCCTGAGTTTCTAGCCTGATGTCCAACCCTAAAAATATTTAAATTGCCAGCTTCTACGACCATATAAAACAATATCTTAAAATGAATCTCTTTCTCATACTTTCTCTGCAAGACTCTTATTCATACACATGAGTTTGTGGTCAGAGGGAATAGTGATGATAGAAAAATAGAAAGATACAAGATTGGAGGCTTTGTAGATGGAGGGGTAAGTTGGAAAAGTCAGAGAAATGTATTCTCATTCATAGCCTCCAGAAACCTGATTTTTGTCTAATGAGACTTATTTTGGACTTCTGATTTTAGAACCTTAAGCTGACATATTTTGTTAAATTGCTGTTTGTGGTATTTTGTTACTGCACAACAATTTGTCATAGCAATTTGTGAATAACACATTTATTTCTCCATTCACTTCTTTATGGACATTTTTTTATTATTTTCTAATTCTTGAAAGTAATCAATATACTTGCTGTAAACCACATGGTGCACAACTCTTCATAGAATCATGTTTTTCTTTCTCTTGGGTGAATTCATAGAAACTGGAATCATCCATTTATATGGCAAGGGTATAATTTTATAAGAAACCATGAAGATTTCACCAAAGTGTTTTTAGCATTTTATAATCACAACATAATATATGAAAACTTTAATTTCTTTATATCCTCACCAACACTTAGTTTTATTATAGAAAGGTATTTACATTTTAGTCATTCTTATGGGTATAAAGTACTATCTCAATTTTTAAAAGTGTCATGGAGATATAGTTTACATTTCATAGAACTCATTTGAGATTTGCAATTTAATTTTTTTCATGTATTCACAAAGATGCACAACTATCACCCTGATTTTAGAAAATCTGCATTACCTCCCAAGGAAAGTCTGTATGCATTAGCAGGCATTTGCATTTTGCCTCAATCCTCCCCAGAACCACCACTCAGTGATACAGAACTACTATTTTTATTTTTTATTAATTTGTTTATTCATGAATTCATAAAAATAGAATAATATAGTATATGTTCTTTTGTAACTTGTTTTATTTTTCTAATTAGAATAAGTTTTTGATGTTATCTGTTTTGTAATGTATCATTTAGGATGTTCCTGGACTTATAGTGGGGTTACATTAGAATAAACACATTGAAAGAGGAAAGTCAAAACTGCACTTAATATACTTCACCTACCTAATATTATGGCTTAGAAATACAGTTTACTGCAGAACATCAGCTGTTCACCCTGATGATAAGTTGTCTGAGTAGGGAGCTGTGGTCACTGCTGCTGTCCAGCATCACCATGAGAGAACACTGAAATGCATATCCATTGCAGAAAAAAAATCAAAATTCAAAGAAAGTTTTCTACTGAATTCACATCACCTTTACACCACTGTAAAATTAAAAAAAAATCATAACAACATCATATTTGGAAACTGAATACTCTTTTAGAGTTTTATCATCTTAGCCATTTAGGTCTGTGATATGTTTATTGCTAAATTTTGTCTATGTAAGGAAAGAGTCCAACTTCATTATCTCCTAGGTGAAGAGAAGTTGTTCAAATTCTGTTTCTCAAAAAGTCCATTCATATAAATCTGAATTTCTTTGGCACTCTTTCCAAAAATTGACTGACTTTAAATGTCAAGGTTTATATCTAGACTTCCAATTCTTTTATATATATTTGATATCAGGGATTGAACTCAAGGGCATTCGACCGCTGAGACACATCCCCAATTCTATTTTGTACTTTTATTTAGAAACAGAGTTTCATTGAGCTGCTTAATGCCTTGCTTTTGCTGAGGCTGGCTTTGAACTCACCATTTTCCCATCTCAGCCTCTCCAGCCGCTGGAGTTACTGGCATGAGCCACTATGCTGTGGGGCTTCAATGTCTACTTTTATTCTGTTACCAAAACGTTCTCATTGGTATAGTTTTGTAGTAAGTTGTGAAGTCAGGAATTATGAGTTCTCCAACATTGGTCTTTGATATTTTGTTGTTGTACTTTTGGTCCTGTAAATTTAAATATGAATGTAAGTAAGACATTGTCAATTTATAAAAAAAAACATAAAGATATGAGGTAGGCATCCTGCTGCATGCCTGTAATCCCAATGGCTTGGGGGACTGAAGTTGGAGGATTGTGGCTCAGTGGTTAGGTGACCCTGGGTTCAATCCCCAGTACCAAATAAATAAATAAATAAATATAAGATTTGATAGGTATTATGTCAATTAATGAATTTGAGAAAAATCATCACCTAAACAACATTATGTCTTCTTAAAAATGAACATGGAATGTCTTTTTACATATATTTAGATCTTTAATATTATTCAGCAATGTTTTGTTTTCATTGTATACATGTTGAAATTTTGTGCTTAGTTTATTTCTAAGTGTTTTTATTTTCATGTAATTTAAAATAAAAATGATTTCTAATTTTATTTTTGGATTATTTATCACTTACAGAAATACAATTGATTTCTATATACTCATTTTGTACTCAAAAAGCTTGCTGATATATTCATTCTAATAGGTTCACTAGGATTTGCTAAGATCATTTGATCTGAAAATAATTTTAATATTTCCCTCCTAATACAGATATTACCACATATGATTAGACCACCTTTTTAAATCATTCATACTTTATTTTGGGATCTAACTATTCAGAAACATTTACTTTTTTCACTTATAAGGATTAGTATGGTATCAACAGTTGACTAGTCCTCCATGAGTCAGTTTAAAAAAATTACCATATTCTGGACTTTCAGATACATATTTAAAAGGAAAAAAAATCAATATGCAGGACAAGATGATTCCTATACTACTATTTAGATTTAAAATGCATATATAAATACAAACACAAATATAAATACATATAATGATGAACACAGTATATTTATGGAAATACTGATAAGAGACTATGTACCTTAGTTGTCTTTATGTACAATTTGGGTGGTTTAAAGACAAGGATACACTTTTTTTGGTACTTTTTTAATACTGTACCATGTGGATATATTATCTCGTTAATAAAATAAATAAAATGTTTTTAATAAAAAGAAAATTGTATATCATCACAAATAGAAAGTAACTGTAAATTGAAACCAATACATTTTTATTGGTGTCTAGCTCTGCATTTATTGAAAGATATGTGCCAAAGATGAAGAGGTTTTAAAAGCTAGAACCAGAGATTTTCATTTTTATGTATTTGAAAGTATTAAGAAATGAATTGAAACATTCCTAACAGTCTCAACTTTTGACTAAATGGGATTCATGCCATTTTCATGGTATACCTTTTAGGACACTGAAGTGTTACAGAAGAAGCATTCAATTTGGACATCATGATTTGTAGTTTTGAATGCCCATAATTTTCTAAATTTATCTAGCCTATCTAGTACTAATTGTTTTGTTTGGATATATTTCAAGAATTCAGTTGGGATCTGTGAAAGTCTAATTTTTTTTTCCTAACCTAACTGTCCTGGATAGAATTTCTAAGAAATATCAAATAAAATGTAGGAGTGGGCATCATTGTTTTGTTTCTGAACTTATAGACAAGTCAGTCTTTCATCATTATGATATCTGGTGTAGGTATTTGGTTGATGTTGTTTGAAGAAGTGTCTGTATATTCCTAGCTTTTAGATGGCATAATGTGAAAAAGGTATTAGGTTCTTTCTTTTTTTTTCTTTTTTTTTTTTTTTTGCATTTACTGACATGATCCTGCGGTGTTGTTTTTTGTTTTTGACATATATTGTATGAACACATTGTCTTACATCGTTTGATTTCCAGATCATGAACCATCCTTTTATTGTCAGGATAAAATTTTCTTGGTCAGGGTGTTTCAGCCTATGTATATAATGCTCTTTGTGGCTTGCTAGTATTTTGTTAAAGATATTTCCATCCATATTGACAAGGTATTATTTTCCCAAACTTTTGGTGTATTTTTCTGCTTTTGGTATCAGAGAAACACTGACCTCTGGAGGCAATAGTTCCTCTTTTTTTTTTAATAGAAGAGTTTGTGACTGATTAATGTTAATTCTTCTTTAAAGTTTGATATAACTTGTCAGTGAAGGCATCTAAATCTTGCTATTCATGTGGAAAGTTTATTACTTGCTAATTTAATCTCCTTAGTCCTTTAAGTTTTATTCATATTTTCTGTTTTTCTTTCTTTTCAGTTTCAGTAAATTGTGTCCTTCTAGAAATGTTTCCATTTCCTTTAAGTTATATAATTTGTTCATATATAATTGTTCATAAATTTTCCTTCCCTTCTTCCCTTCTCTGTCTGTAAAAATATTACTTCAGATAGTTGAATCCATTCACATTCATGTTACTAATATCACTGGATTTACCACAGCTAGTTTACTTTTTATTTTCTTTTTGGTTCACATCTTCTTTGTTAAGCATATTACATCAATATGTATTATAAACCTAATGATATACTGCTCTAATCATTACAACATCTACTTACATCTTTCAATAAAGCTTAAACAAAAACAGAAAGTGTAAGGGTCCGGCGAAGCGTTGGAGAAAGAGACCACACGAGACTAGCTCCATGCAATGGCAAGGGGGATTTATTAGGGATCTGTTCCAGCGCGCTGGGGCTCCATGCTCACTCAAGAAGGGAGAGCAGCCCAGAGCCCAGAGCAGAGGTCAAGCAGAGCTTAAGTACACTTTTTGGAGAGGGCGGTGGGCTTTGCATACATCAGAACAAATCATCATGAGGCGCGGGAAAATTGAACAACAATTCTGATACATGATTAGTCCATTCATTGGCGGGAACAGTTTGGGCAGGGGTGATTGGTCACTTCTAAACAGGGTACACATTTAAACTGATTGGTTCTGGGGCCTATATGCTTACGTGCCATGCTACCTGGAGCCCTTAGCTATTAAACAACCAGGGAATCAATGGAGATATTTACTGGGCAGTTCCCGAATTGTCCTAACAACTTTACAGAGATTACAGGTTCCGGGGATAGCAGGGGAATTGTAACAATAAACTTTTACCTTTTAGCCCAGGCCTTGTAATCTAGAAGCTTTACAATGCCCTAGTCTTTTACACTTTAACTCAGACTTTTGCAGCTTAGAATCAGCTTAGAAATTTTACCTTTACAAAAGTATACACTGCAAACTTGGTTATACTTACCATTTATGGTGCTTTTTACATATGCTGGGTATTCAAGTTAACCATTCAGTATCATTTCCTTATTCGAACACGGCTTTTTCTATGCACTCTTTTGTGCTGTTACATAACACAATTATACACACATTATTCTATGCAATTTCTTTTTAATCAGTTGAGAAGAAAGGGTAAGAAATATGTAATTATAATATCCCTTAAATGATTTACTAATTATCTTTGTAAGGGTCTGGCGAAAAGTCGGAGAAAGAGACCACCAAGAGACTGACTTATGCAAATGCAGAAGGGGATTTATTGAGGATCCAATTCAGCGCGCTGAGGCTCTAGGCTTACTCAAGAAGCGGGAGCAGCCCAGAGCCCAGAGCAGAGGCTAAGTAGTGCTTAAGTACAATTTTGGGGGAGGGTGGGGACTTTGCATACATCAGAACAAATCAGCATGAGGCAAGGGAAAATTGAACAACAACTCTCATACATGGTTAGCACATTCATTGGTGGGAACAGGTTGAGTAGGGGTGATTGGTCACACCTAAGCGGGGTACACGTTCAAACTGATTGGTTCAGGCCCTGTATACTTACAACTGCACAGGGCCCTAGGCTAAATGGCCAGTAGGGAGTTGTCTTAACTATTCCAGGAATTTCAGGTTCTGGGTGTAGCAGAGGAACTTTACAATGCCCGGTCTTTTACATTTTAATTCAGGCTTTGCAGCTTAGAAACTTTACCCTTTCATCTTTACCAGTGCTTTTATTTTTAATATGGATTTGAATTACTTCTAGTATCACTTTATTTCACCTTGAAAAATTTCCTTTAAAATCTCTTATCAAATAGTTCTACAAGTATGCATCTCTCTTTTTCTTTCATGCTCACTCTATCAATCTAAGTATGTATGTAAGGGTAAAATTTCTAAGCTGATTCTAAGCTGCAAAAGTCTGAGTTAAAGTGTAAAAGACTAGGGCATTGTAAAGCTTCTAGATTACAAGGCCTGGGCTAAAAGGTAAAAGTTTATTGTTACAATTCCCCTGCTATCCCCGGAACCTGCAATCTCTGTAAACTTGTTAGGACAATGCGGGAACTGCCCAGTAAATATCTCCATTGATTCCCTGGTTGTTTAATAGCTAAGGGCTCCAGGTAACATGGCACGTAGGCATCCAGGCCCCAGAACCAATCAGTTTGAATGTGTACCCCACTTAGAAGTGACCAATCACCCCTGCCCAAACTGTTCCCGCCAATGAATGGACAAATCATGTATCAGAATTGTTGTTCAATTTCCCCGTGCCTCATGATGATTTGTTCTGATGTATGCAAAGCCCACCGCCCTCTCCAAAAAGTGTACTTAAGCTCTGCTTGACCTCTGCTCTGGGCTCTGGGCTGCTCTCCCTTCTTGAGTGAGCACAGAGTCCCAACGCGTTGGAACGGATCCCTAATAAAAATCCCCCTTGCCATTGCATGAAGCTAGTCTCGTGTGGTCTTTCCTTCTCCGACGTTTTGCTGGACCCTTACATGTATTTTAGTCTGACTCCATTTTTATTATATAGACTTTTTCTTTGTATTTTTGCAGGTTCATAGGTAGTTGTCTGTTAGCCAGAGTTCTCCAGAAAGAACATAACCAATAGAATATGTGTAATTATGAGGAGGTAATTCTGACAAATCCAAGTTAAGATTATTATTTTACCTATTTTTATCAGGAATGCTTCCCTCATTGTTGAGAACCACAGCTGAGTTGGAATGAAGCATGGCATATTGCCAGAAGGGAGTGGTTGAGAGGTGAGGCCATCAAGCCATTGAGATGATGATGGTTATGTTAAGCTTTGTATTCAATTGTATATTTGACCTTTACTGTCCGGCAATAGGGCAGCTCTTGCTGCCTCAGGCGCCCACTCTTTGGAGTTCCCCTGGAGTTCTCTTGTGGGGTTCCAGGGAGTTGGGGCAGAGCCCCGGAGAGAGCGGGGAGAGTTCCTGGGAAGCAGGACGTGTGTGTGGGGTGCTGGTGGAGTTCAGCAATAAAGAGTTGCTGTTTTGAACCTTCATGGCGGCTCGGTTATTTGTGCCCAGCCAGACTGCGGCACCTCATATTTGGGTAGTAAGGTGAGGAATGGAAAAGTAAATTCTGCCAATTTTTTAGTTTAAAATGTGCCTTTATGTTTTTAACTTAATTTTAAGAATGATAATGTCATTGACATATGACAATATTGGAAATAGCAAGAGGAGAATACACCTTTAGATTACCTTGTCAAAAATCATCAGATTATTCTCTGGGAGTGAGAAACAGAGAGACAGAGGGAGGGATAGACAGGGTGCAGAGGGTGGGGGAGTGTTCTATATTTAAAAAGGATAAAAATAAAAGAAGAAAAAAATCAGTAATAATAAGTAAGCAACTCTTGAAGCAAAACTGATCTCCAGGGATTTCTGATGTCATCAAAGTCACAAAGCATGTTTTGCCAGGTAAGGTGTATCTTGGTCATGCAGGGTGAAAATAGAACACATAAGAAGTGGTATCACCTAAGTGTTCATTTTATTTAATCTCTTGTGATTCATGTCAAATCTCATGTGACCTCAAAATAAAAGGAAAAATCCTAAAGTAAAATATTTTATTCACTAGGATCACCAAGAAAGATGCAGCTTAATAAGGAAGTGGCAAATCCTTCTCCTCTTCTAAATAATGGATTCAACATAAACAAAGTAAAACAAAACAAAAAACAAAGACACTAATCCAAGCCAACCTTGACCCATGTTATGAAGACTATTTGGGGAGCTATTTTGCTTTGCATATCCCAGTCCATGCTTACATTATCCCAAGGCACATAAAAGATTTGGATAAAATCATGAAATATTCACACTGGAAAGATATTCTTGTAGATTTGTTTTTCAGGATTTTCAGTTGTATACTCCATTGAGAATCTCCAAACAATATGAAGCTTTATTGGAGGGGTTGTTTACAATTTCATAAATTTTAGATATGTCTTTTAGTCCCATGCTTGTTTTAAAGAAAAAATTAAAAGGGCAAGGAATAAGCAAATTTACTGTATTCCATGTTCTTATTGCAATGTTTACATTTCTTCTTAAATCAGCTGTCATCATTCTATCGCCAGCTAATTGGTCGTATGCTGGGTTCACAAAATCTGGCTACCTCAATAACTAAGAAGATGGTGAAAGAAACATGCAAAGCACAGAAATACCTTTTGCTTTCAGGAATCAGGGATGACTCTCGACCTAAAGTGTCTGTTGGAAAGAGAGAGTGAGCCACCTGAAAATTCTCTATTTATTGGGGAGAAAGACATTTGAGAAAGTTCAACCCAAATGAGGCAAGGGATTGGGTTTCAAGGGGGTGTAGCCCAGTCTTATTGGGTGAATCCCACTCCCAGAGCATCATTCCCCTGCCAAGCGGAGGTAGGTTGCACCTGCTGTCCACTGTGAGCAGAAGTCAGTCCTGCATACCTCCAGACCTCAAAGCTAAGTGTCTGTGCTCATTCCAGTATGGCATCTCAGGACATCATTCTATAACAAACCATATAGATTTTTCAATTATGTCAGAAGTCATAAATGATGACAGGAGGGGAAATAGATGGCAGATCAGAGAAAGGATGCACTTCCCAGCAGTTCCTTCATTCAAGATTTAAGCAGTGAGAAGAATGCTTCTCATCAAGGTAGATAACTAAGGGAACTCACTGAAATTCAATACTGGACAGTAAAAGAAATCATAGACACAGAAAGAAAAAAAACTTCAAACATAAGAAATAATACATTAGAGACACACTAGTTTATCTGGTAGCAGTGGTGGCGCAGTGATGGCAGCAACCATGGAGGCTCCTGAGAGGATTGGGAACACAGACAGAAAAAAGCACTGAGAAAATATTTACTTGGGGATTCCTATGTAATAGAGTGAGAAGCAGAAATAAATGGACCCAGTGTGAGTGCATCCACGAAGATGTTGAGTGAATAGAAATCAAAATCACTTGGCCCTTAGTTGGATAGTTTGGTGGGAACCAGAATCACCAGTGATGGGAATAATTTCACCATAGTTAGCAGAGGCAGGAGATTAGGAATTCATAAAGGGAGTTTCCAGCCTGAGCAGCAGTTGCCTCTTGTGGGGTCCAGAGTTTTCCAGAACCAGTGGGACTGAAACAGGTAAAAAAAGAACTGGGCTTAGGGTGATCCTGGTTCAGGATACTGAGGAGAATGAGCTGCCTTTCTACCGAATCTCATGTGAGCTATTGGGAAAACACTATAACTGGTCATACAGAAACATCTGCACGCCAGAGCTGATCCTGGATATCACATCAATAGCACTGAATGTGGGACCTCTGGAGATTTAGACTCCATACCCTAAAAGTGGAATTTATGATAGGATCCTGAGACCCAGAAGAAGTCCTGCAGAGATTGGTTATGTCCCCATCAAAAGGGAATATGCATCAAATATCAAATACTCACTAACAGAGTTTTAAAGGTCAGCCAAGACTAAATCCCCATTACTGAAACTTCCAGTTTAGAACTCTGTACCATCTACACTGGTGGTACACCACTTTTCAGCATTCTGCAGTGGATCCCATCCTGGAAGAGAGAATGGGAAGCTGAGAGCTACTACAACCAGCCTTGACAGGTTGCTTGGACTTAACATCTTTGACCCAAAGATTAGAGTCTGAAAATAAATAGAAAAAATGACGATGCATCCTTGCCAGCAGTTTACACCACCTCAGCAGAAAGAAACCTTTAATTGTCATTACCATTTTTTTCTTTTTCTCCTATTTTCCCCATCTTTTTCCTTTTTAAATTTGCATTATTTTATTTCATTTATCCTATTTTTTTATTATTTTCCATTTTTCATGAGTGTATGTGTATTTGTGAGATCTCACTGCCCAGATATATATAAAAAGGAAAATGTAAATGTAGTTACATTGCTTTATTTTCACTTTAATTACTTTTTTCATCTGCTTGTTATTTAGTCTTCATCTGACTATAGTGGGGTGAAATTATACATGGATATGAGTGGTTTTGCTCTTACATTTGTTTGTTCATTGGTTTTTGTTACTCTTTTTTCCCCTTTCACTCTCTTCTCTCACTAGTAACCACATTTTTCTGTTCCCACTTCCTCTCTTGTGTGTGTGTGTGTGTGTGTGTGTGTGTTTAATTACTTTTAGTTATTTTTCGTTCCTCCCTCTTCATAGCCATTATTTGCTATTCATCTCCTACTTCTCCTTTGTTCATTTTTTAAATATTTTGATCCTTCTCTTGACATACCTCCCTACTTTCTCCACTTAAGATACTGCAGTTCTACAAATTAATAGAACTATATAATTCGTGTAATTCCTAACCCATTCAGGTTGTTGTGATTACTAATACGGTGTTTGATGTAGTAGACACCTGCTGCTTAGTGTCTGATCTAGTTTATGTTTGTTTATTGTTGGTAAATGATGTTAACTACTAACCTCACCATTCCTACATAGGTGGCCATGGGTGTTATAAATGTCCAAGTAAACATTGGAAATTTATCTTAAAGTTGTACATCTGTTGCTCTCATTATTGCTATTTTTGGATCCTCCCTTTCTTTGAGAGGAGCTGGAAAGTGATTGGAAGACTTGAGTTTTACAGAGTAAAGATCCTGGTTGAGCAGTACTCACAACTCAGCCATGTAACAAAAATTACACATGAACTAGCCCTACTCAAGTTCAATAGTACTTCAACATATAGGAGAAGAGATAGGAAAGATAAAAATCCCAAACCAATAACCAATCCCCACGAAGGAACAACTACAGGGGGAGCTCAGTTTCTATTTCCAGACATCAACTTGTATATTAAAAAATAATAATAATAATAACTACACAAAAAAGCACACATGTATAAAAGAAAAAGGGGAATTCATCTCAACTGATGTGCAAGGATAAGACCTCTGGAAACTTGATAAAATAGGCAAATAAATATGCTCCCCCCACACACACACAAATTCACAATCCCCAACAAAGTATTGAAAAGATATGGAAGTGGATGAAATTTTAGAGAAAGATTACAAGAAATGTTAAATGAAGTAAAGATGTAAGGAATGAATTAAAACAAATACAGGAAATGAAAGACAATTTCAATAAAGATATAGTGGTATTGAAATGAATCCAATCATAACTTCTGAAAATGAAAGACACAGTAAATCAAATTAAAAATTCACTTGAAAGCATCATAACAGATTATATTGTATATAAAATAGAATCTCAGGCCTTAAGACAGGGTATATAAATTTCAATATTTAATAAGCAATAAAGGAAAGAAAAACAAAAGACCATGATGAGACTATACAAGAATTCTGGGACAGCACCAAGAGACCAAACCTGTGTGATTGGGATAGAAAAGAAGATGAATATATAGGCTAAATTTATTAAGAACTTCTTTAGTGAGATAATAGCAGAAAGCATTACTCATCTAAGAAACAAGATAAATATCCACATGCAGAACTCCAAAGAGAAGATCATTAAAAAACAAAACAAAAAAATCTCTCCAAGACAGATCATAATCAAAATGTTTAAAATTATGAAAGAATACTAAAAGTTTCAAGAGAAAAACATCTGCTCACATTTCACAGTTTGAGGGAAATCAATGAGATTGACTTCTGAGTTCTCCATACAGATCCCAAAATCAAGCAAGGCCTGAAATGAGATATTTCAAGCTCTAAAGGAAACAATTGCTAGCTAAGATGTTCTCTTCAGCACAGGCTTCAGTCAGAATTGATGAAAAATTAAAAACTTTCCATGATAAACTAAAAGAACTCATGACCACTAAGACAGCTCTACAAAAATTCTCAAAAATGTACTGCACAGAGAACTCAGAAATAAAAACAAAAGTTCGCCAATAGATGATTCCCACTAGAAGAACAACTAACTAAATGAAGATCAAGGTCAAATTAAACATAGCATACAAAGTAAAATGACACGAAACAACAAAACCCTATCCACAATAGCACTGGATGTAAATGGTCAAGTTCCCAATGAAAAGACACAGATTGTCATAAAATGGATTAAAAATTAAGGTCCAACTATATGCTGTTTGCAAGAGACTCCTCTCATAGGCAAAGATAACCAAGGTTGAAAGTAAAAGGAAGAAAAAAAAATGTCCCAAACAAGAAAATAAACAGAAGTATCTATCCTTATTTGGTCAGAAAACAAACAGAAGTATCTATCCTTATTTCTGACAAAACAGATTTCAAGCAAAATTAATCAGAAGAGACATAGAAGACCATTATATACTGGTAAAGGAAATGATCCAACTAGAAGATATATCAAGAATAATTGTATATGTTTTGGTTGTTAATAAACTTAATTACAAACAAAACAAAACAAAACAAAATTCTTGTAATTAAACCCCAGATCTCTTCATTTTACTTCTCCTGTAAAATTCCCCTTGGAAGTTATATGTAGGTATTACTGCTTCTCAATTTCCCATCTTGTGTTGTTTCACTTGAGATGTCAGTACCCCTCAGCTCCCTAGGACCCTCTTTTCCCCTTTACTTTCTGAGATCCTAAAGAGAGCCAGCACATAGGAATTATTTAATATGCATCTTAGAGTAGATAAAAGAAAGTTTGGTAATGGGCATTGTTTCAAATTTTATTTAAAAAAGGAAAGGAAAGGAAATACAATAATACTGGGTGATTTTAACATACCCTTATCACCAATTGACAGATCATCCAAACGATTATCAATGAAGATATTTTTGACCTAATTAAAACCATAAATGACATAATAGATGTCCACAGAATATTTTACTCCCAAACAGCTAAATATACTTTATTTTTAACAGTCTGTGGAACTCTTCCCAAAATATACCGTATTCTAGGTCACAGTGTAAGTCTTAGTAAATATTTTTTTTTATATAATCTTGTGCATTATTTTAGATCATAATGAAATGAAACTATAAATCAACAGCAAAAAAATACTAGAAAACACATAAACAATTAGAGATTGCTAATTTAAAATGAGATTTGCTCATTTAAAATGAGAAATGAATCATAGACAAAATGAGAAAAAAATAAAGAATTTCTTAGCAACAAATGAAAACAGAGAGATAACATATCTCTATGGGACGATATGAAGACAGTTCTACAATGAAAATTTATAGAACTGAGTGACTGTATTAAAAAATATAGAGATTTCCAAATAAATAAAATTATACTTCACTGCAAGGCCTTATAAAATAAGGACCAAACTAATTCCAAAATCAGTAGGAGGCAGTAAAATAATTAAGATACGTTTTGAAATTAATAAAATTGAAAATAAAAAAATCAATAAAAGAAAGTGCTAGGTTTTTTGAAAAGATAAATTAGTTTGATAAATTCACACCCAAGCTAAAAAATGAAAGAGAGAAGACAAAAAAAATTATAGGTGAAAATGAAGATAGCACCACAGACTCTTCTGAAATTCAGAGGATCATTAGAAATGATTTTGAAAATTTATAATACTCCAACAAACTGGAAAGCCTAGTAGATTCTGACAATTTTCTAAACATATGACTTACCCAAATTGAGCTAGCAAGATATAGAAAACTTAAACAGACCAATATCAAGTAATGAAATTGAAAGAGCAATCAAAAGCATTCTGACAAAGTAAAGCTCAGTACCATATGGATTCTTTATGTGATTTCAACCATACCTTTAAAGAAGAACTAATGCATTCTTTCTCGAATTACTCCATGAAATAGAAAGGGAAGAAAAACTTGAAAATACATTCTATGAAACCAGTATAACTCTGATGCCTAAATTAAACAGACACATATAGGAAAGAAAACTACAGACCACTTTCCCTGATAAACACAGATGCAACAAACCTTAATAAAATATATAGAAAACCACATTCTAAAAAAACATCAAAAATATACCATGAGCAATGTGACCTCCATCAAAATATCAATGGCATTCTTTCCAAAACTACAAAAACAGAGTCCTACTATTCATTTGGAAGAATATGATACCCAGGTGCTGGGGCTGGGGCTCAGTGGTAACGCACTTGCCTGGTATGTGTGAGGCACTGGGTTCAATTTCAGCATGGCATATAAATAAATAAAATAAAGGTGTATCAACAAATAAAACCTATATAAAAAGAAAGAACATGAGACTCAGAATAGCCAAAGCAATCCTGAACAAGAAGAATGATGTTGGAAGCATCAGAATACCTGATCTCTAATTGTACCACAGAGCTATAAGACAAAGTACAGCATGGCATTGAAACCAAAATAGACATGAAGATCGAGCAGCAAACCCACATACTTACAGCCATATGATACTTGAAAAAAGTGCCAAAATATTTCTTGGAGAAAATATAGCATTTTTAACAAGTGGGGCTGGAAAAACTGGATATCTATATGAATAATGAAACTAGATACAACTCACTCTACAGAGAAGTCAAATGGAAATAGACCAGAAATGTGTGAATTAGACCAGAAACTGCAACTGCTAAAAGGAATCATAGGGTCAGCACTCCATTATACTGTTGTTAGCACCAACTACCTTAACAAGACCCTTAAAGCACAAGAAATAAAATAAAAAATCAATAAGTGGGTTGATATTAAATTAAAACTTTCGTGTAGCAAAGAAAATGATTTAGAGCACAGAGGGCCTACAGAATGAGAAAAAAAGTCTTTGGCAGC
Organism: Spermophilus citellus; assembly: GCF_964194105.1. Taxonomy (NCBI): domain Eukaryota; kingdom Metazoa; phylum Chordata; class Mammalia; order Rodentia; family Sciuridae; genus Spermophilus; species Spermophilus citellus. The sequence goes on along the minus strand of NC_138183.1, from coordinate 60,130,693 downwards.
TACAACTTTGACCCAGAATTAATATCTAGAACATATTAAAAAACTCAAAAAACTTAACAACAACAAAAACCAAATAAACCAATCAATAGATTGGCAAAATAACTAAATAGTCCAAAAGAAGAAACACTAAAGTCTAACAAATAAACACAAAGAGTAAAAAATGCTGGCAAGGATATGGAGAAAAATATACACTGACACATTTTTGGTGGGACTGAAAATTAGTATAACCATTCTGGCAACGAGGATCAAACCATCATATGACCCAGCTTTTCCACTCCTTGATATTTATCCAAAAGAACTAAAATCCAGATACTGTAGTGATATATCCAATACAACATTTACAGCACACAATTCACAACACCCAGAATAGGAAACCAGCCCAGATGCCCATTAATAAATGAATGGATTAAGAAGTGTAGTTGTCTATGCACAACGGAGTTTTAATCAGTCATGAAGTAGAATGAAATTATTGCATGTGGTAATACATTGATGGAACTAGAGAACATAGTTGTGAAATAAGTCAGGCTTAGAAAATTGGGTATCTAATGTGCTTTTCCCTCCTCACATCTGTAAGCTAGAATAAAATAAGGGAAGAAAAAGAGATTGGAAATCATAAATACCTAAGGAAGATTAATGGAGTAGAAGGAGACACAGAGAGGTAGGAGGGATGGAAATATGGAGAGAGAAAATACAGAATGAATTTGAGAAAATTATGCTATGTACACGTATAAATATAACACAGGTAATTCCACTTTTGTATATATCTATAAAGTACCAATCAAAAATAAATGAGTAAAAATGAGTGAAATTAAGATTAGAGGAATAAGACTAGGGGGAGGGAGAAGGGGAGGAAATGTAGAGAGAATGGAGAATGAAATGGGGTAAATGAAATTTAATACATTTATGTTTTTGTCAGGATGAACCCACTTATTATGTATAAATATAAAATATAATACACCAATAAAAGAAAAATGACATACCAGGCAGTCGCACATGCCTGTAAACCCAGGTACTTGGGAGGCTTAGGCAGTAGGATGATAAGCCTGCCCACCCTCCCACCCTCTCTCTCTTCCTTCCTCACTTCCTTCTTTCTTCTCTTCATCTCTCCCTCCTTCCCTCCCTTCCTTCCTTCTTTGGATTGAACCCATAGGGGCTTAACCACTGAGCCGCATCCACAGCTCTCTTTTGTCTTTAAATCAAATACAAATTTTTGAAAATGGGCTAGGCATATAAGTCATATGCTCAAATATGCTCATATGTCAAAGCTCTTGCCTAACATGATGAAGGCACTAGGACCAATACTCAATAAATATACATTGCTTACAAATAAGCAATCAAATTAATTAGTTAAAGGATACTGTAAGTTTTAATTTTTGTCATTGCCATTGTCTTAAATCTAAATTATCTTAGATTCTTCACACATATGTCTTTGACAGTCATGCTACTTGCTTGGTTCTTGTTTTTTTTTTTTTGTATTTAAATTCTGACCACAGTAGGGTTAAAGTAGAAGATGAAAGAAAATATTTTAAAATTGTACCTAAATTAATCCCACCTCACATTTTGCATACTTTCCACAAACCTGGATGATGTAGTCTATTACACACCTACCCTGTATGACATAGCCTATTGCTCCTATAAAGCTGAGCAACATGTTACTGAATACAATATTGTAGGCAATTATAACACAATGGCAAATATGTGCATATCTAGAAATACCTAAACATTGAAAAGATACAGTTAAAATATGGTATAAAAGAAAAATAAACAGTGCACATATACAGATCCATTATCATGAGTGGCGCCTATAGAACTGGGTGAGTCAGTGAGTGGTGAATGAAAGTAAAGACCCAAGGAAATAGATTCAAGTTTGGAATCCCTCAAAAATTCTGAGAGTAACTTCCTCTACTGAGAGGAGACTGAGGCACTGCCCCAACACCAATGGCCAGAAAGACACCTTGGGAGCTGAGAAGGAGGTTGTCCTCTGCTAGGTCTGACTTAAAAATGCTAACTGAATCTGCATATGTATATTTCCTGCCTTTGTCTCACTTTTCTTTTAAAAACTTTTCTTACCCAAATCTTTCTGAAACTGGAATATCTTCCTTCAATGGTGGCTTTGAATGAAATCTATATCTTTACCAATCTGACTTGAAATATTTGAGCAGCAGCAAGTAATGTAGCCTACCCTTTTCCCCAAGCAGTAATCATCACCATCTGGTAATACTAGGACATTATTGTACACTGTTGTAGACTTTATAAACGCTGTTCAGTGAGGCTATACTAAATTTATTTAATGGTTTTTCCTTCAATAGTAATTTAACCTTTGCTTACTCTACCTATTTCATCCTAGAAGACTTAAAATGCTTTTGAATTTTTGACTCCTGTAATAACCATTAGTTAAAAATGCAAAGACATTGTATAGAAGTGCAATATTTTCTTTCCTTATATTTCTATTCTGTAATCTTTTCTATTTTTAATATTATTTTTTATTTTTTAGATTCTTTGTTAAAAACTAAGATGAAAGCACGTATTATTATGGCCTACACAGGTTAGAGAATCATCAATATCATTCTCTTCCACCCCCATACTTTGTATCAGTGGAAGGTCTTCAGGTGCAATATTAAACATGGAGCTGTCATTTCTTAGGATAACAGTGCCTTCTAGAATTCCTCCTGAAGAACAGGCCACATTTTACATATGACCGCACCCTAAAATAATTGTTAAAAGTGTAATATGATAAATATATAAAACAATAATATAGTTAATCATCATTATCAAGTTATTATATACTATGCATAATTGTGTATGCCATATTTTTATACAACTGTCAGTACCAATTTATACCAGTACCCAGTCTCACAGTTTAGAGGGGTTTCCAATTTTTTTTAATCTTTAGCTTATGCATTTTATTCTAAGTGAAAATATTGATCAAATTTATGATTCTACTGGTTTGTGTCTCTTATTTATTTTTTCTTTTTTTTTAATTTTACCATCCTTCCCATCCTCACTGACCCACTCTCCTCTCACTCACCTCTGCACAATACCACTCCAATTTGAGTGTAGCCCTCTAATATCACTAAGCAACAGGATTTTTTTTTTTGGGCTCCATTATAATCTATGTGACTATCATTTCATATATGGTCTGCTGTTGACTTCAATGATTTTATATGGTACATGACTGTATGGAGACAATATATCCTTTGGTAGCCTCTGACTATATTTAATCCTTCTAAAAATAGCCAACACACACACACACACACACACACACACACACACACACACTGGTTACAAATAAATTCAACTAATGAGAAAACATGCATACACACAGCATATAAAGACTAATAACTCAGAATCAAGCTTCAATTAAGGCCAGGATTAGGTTTCATGCTCACTTTTGAAGTTACAGGAACTCAGGAAAATCCAATAACTGTATGAACTGAAATTGCCAATCAGATAATGACACAAGAAATCTTAATATAACATTAATAGGAGTAAAAAGATTCAAGCAGAGAAAACAGTGGCTATCCAGCACTGTTTGACTATCCCTATATGTTTACTACCCTTATAGAAGTTACTGCTTGCACTATTAGTTTTGACATCATGAATTAATCTAAGTCCTTTAATGTGTCATGTTCTTTCATCTCTAGAATACTAAGCATGTTCTTTTTTCTCTGAAATGCAGTCTGCCTCTTTTTTTTTTTTTATTCTAAACCTCAATGTCCTTTTCATGTGAGTTTAGTCATAGCATTTTGACTCTATTCATGTGTCATATTCCCAAATGCATTTTCTATATCACACATTATACTCTGGCACTAATCAAGGTCAAAAGCAAAAAATGAAAACATATCTAGAGGAAGTGATATCAGGAAGATGGCTGAGTGGAGGTGCCTAGCATGCTTTCCTCACAACAAAAGAACCAAACAAAGAAAAATTCATAATTATTTCACTGGAGTGTAGTGGGTATATGGCAGAGATGTTGTGGGGCATGGCAATGTGTAATGGCCTTATAAATAAAGAAACTAAAAGCTTAACATCCATTGTTCCATCTCTCAACATCAACCCTGAACCAGAAGGGACTTTGCTAGGTGGCAAAAGGGTAAGCGGAGGTCTGCAGTGTCCCCTGTCATACTATACTTAAGAAATCTCCTGCTAGTAAAGACTGCAGACTTGACAGGGCCAGAGTTGGGGGATCTGCCAGGTTATCATGTTACTACAATACTCTGGTGAAAGAGTCCAGGCCTCATCATGCCCTCTAACATGCACGCTGCTGCTGTATAATGCCACTGTGAGACACTGCCAATCCAAGGTCCTGGGAAACTCTGCTGACACAGAACAGAGCATTGACCAGTTGGCTCTGTCTATCCTCCCTGAGTCCATGGAAACTCCTGAGTAATCCACCTTGAAAGGTTCAGTCCACAAAGGGTCCTAGGAAATTGCTGAGCAGCTCACCTTAATAAAATCAGCCTCTAGGGGCCATCAAAGTCACTCATGCAGTCCTTGAACATTGACAGGTACTATAGTCAGGTATACTAGTGTGGTCTGAATCCTGGCTGGCCTTCAGGTAACTGACAGGTTCTCCAGTCCACTATTATGAGTGTTGTGATGAATTTCCTGGGGCCAGAAAAATATGCTTGCATCTACATAACCTTCAGGAACTGGTAACTTCTTCACCTTTCCTATTGCACCAACTACCCATTATCAGTAAGTGAGCATGATAGCAGTCCCTTCCCCATATAATTTGTAGAAATTGACAGGCAGTCCACACCTATAACTACTTCACATACACACTCATGCACCATGCCCAAAGCTGCTGGTGATTCCATTCTGCCCAAAAGAGCTGTAAGCTCTAAAATTCCCCAAATCCTGCACCTACAACAATAATACATGGATGACAGCTGAGGATGCTATGTAGGCGCAACACTACTGTGATACTTGGAACCAAAGCCAAAGTAGCCTACCCAACTGACACCTAGGGCACTTCTGCAGGTAAAAGTCTTGCTGTGAAAGACACTCTATAAAATGCAAAAGCAACTAATAGAGCAGATGCACAAATAACACTGAAAAATATGAAGAAAATAATAATAAGTTACATGACACCTCCAAAGGAGCATAACTCAAGTAACAGACCCCAAATAAAAGGAAACCAACAAATACACTGCAAAAAGAGTTTGAAGTAGTAATTTTAAGGTAACTCAATGAGTTAAGAGAATATAGACAGATATTCAACAAAATTAGGAGAACAATTCATGATCTGAATGAAAAGTTTATCAGATTGAGATAATGAGAAAGAATCAAATGGAAATCTTGGAATTAAAGATCTCAAGAAATAAAATAAAACAATATACTTGATAACTTCCAAAACACACTACCTCAAACAAACAAAAAAAGAATTTCTGAACTTCAAGACAAATCTTTGAAAATCAAACAAAGGAAAAAACATTAAGAGTAATAAAGGAAACTTCTATGTAGACACCCCCCCCAAAAAAAAGAAACAAAAAGAGAAAATATTTTCATTATGGATGTTTCAGAAGTTCAAGAGAAAGCAAAAGACATAGAAATCCTATTAAGTAAATAATAATAATAATAATAATAATAATAATAATAATAATAATAACTGAAAAGTTTGCAAATCCTAGAAAAGATATGGATATCTAGTTCTGGGAAGCTCAAAAGATCCCTAATAATTTTAATCAGTTATGTTTAAAATTATCTGAATATCTCTTTTTTCAGTAGACGAAGCTACATAAGAGCAGAAATATCTTACTTAACTGTAACTATACCCAATACCTAGTTATGTGCTCAAAGATAAGGGTTCATTTATTTAATGAATGAACAAATCATCTGAGTAACTGTTAAGCTACTAAAAAATGACCTTACACTTTATAATTGCTACACATAGGGAGGGAGCTCAAGTAAATGGTCCAATCAATCACATCTGGAGTCAATGTGATGCCAATAGTATGACGAATTTTAGAGCATAGGAGTCATATGGAAGACAAAAACACAACACCCAAATATTTTTGTTATTTTAATTTGGGGGGGTGGGTTTGGGTTGAAACCAGGAACATTTATGTACTGAGACAGATACCCAGACCTTTTTACATTTAATTTTGAGACCTGGTCTCATAAGTTGCTTAGGACCTTGCTAAATTGCTGAGGCTGGCTTTGATCTTGGGATCATCCTGCCTCATCCTCCTAAGCCTCTGGGATTACAGGCATATTTCATGGTGCCAGGATGTTTTTAATAATAAACATTTATGCATAGGAATACTTCCAGATAATTTAAATGTCTATAATAAATTTTTTCATCATCATAGACACATAGTTCTGCTTTTTTTTCAGCCATGACAAAATACTCAAACCCAATTTTCTCACCCACACTTCCTTATATCCCTCAGTTAATGAGTTGAGCATGTACTACAGATAGTACAGCTGTAACTATTGAAATTCACTTCATTCCAGTTATCTCATTAAGAAATGAGAAAAATAAGCAAAAAGCAAAATAAAAACTCAAATTGTTAAAGAGAAAAACGTGGAATTTTTAATATTATTTTGTAGGTTTTAATTTGTTTTTTTTCCCAATACTTTGAAAAAAACTTTTGGCCAATACTCTTTTTAAAAGAGAACTTTCCTAGAACCATGCATTTTAGTGGTGCTACACCAGGTAGGTGAATATGGTGGTTGGGAAAGTACATGCATATCTTTGGACTCTCCTTGGAATGAGTACAAAACTTAAACCCTTCTTCACAGATTATAGTCTTTCTCTTATTTTATTATGAATGAATATTCAGGCAATGGCACTCATTACGATTAAAGGCATATTTGTTCTGCCTTTTCATGGCTTTTCTTGCAATTATTTTAAGAAAATTCTTATATGTTATATAGAAGATATATATCTCTTTTAAATTTCAACAATAAATAATAGTTGTCACACCATAATATAAATAAGCTATGATAATTTTGCTCAATTCATGATCTTAAAAAATAATATGTACAAAACTTTTGCAGATCATTTCTACTTTTCTTATTTGATATCCACTTGACATGCATTCTTGAAAAGTCTGGTATTATATAATAAAAAGAGAGAACATATCTTAATTATTCTTGTTAATATCTTTCTGGCTGTCTCAGCTCCACTACCAATATATCAGTTTCTTGGAAATAAAAAAATGGCATTGGAATTTCAGGTTTGTGTATTCTCAAGTAATCTGATACTTATAAGGTATAACCTATACACAGTATTCAAACCAGATAACTTGATGTTCAACTTCCATTAGTGTGGGGCTATTTCCATGACTAAAGGACTCTTCTTTCTATCTCTATCAAGAAAAGTTGTGAGTGAACTCAGAGTTATTAAGAGTTTCTCCCAGCTATGCTGGCATTCATATATAACTTTTCCTTCTATTGAGCTATTATCAAGATGCAAATAATCTTGATAATAATATTTGGATCAGGATCCAAATAATCCTCTTTCATTATTAGTAGTCAGCATCAGGCATTTTGTTATAGCAACACAAAACATGTAAGATGAGGTCTGGGGATGTGGCTCAAGCGGTAGCGTGCTCGCCTGGCATGCATGCGGCCCGGGTTCGATCCTCAGCACCACATACAAACAAAGATGTTGTGTCTGCCAAAAACTAAATAATAATAATAATAAAAAAAATGTAAGATGAATAACATTTTTTTTACCTATCAGTAATCTGTCTTCTTTGAACATCTTCTTGGGTGCTAGAAAATCTCAGACCTCTGGATAAAGTAAGTAGAATGCAGAAATGATACAATAGCCTTCATAGTTAAGAGTGACCTGTCTTCCTTTCATTGTATCAATGCATGCTTCAAAACAATATTGGATTAAATTTTTGGTGTTTAGATAAGTAATAAGAAGGACTGAGTTTTTATTGAAAGGTATAAACTGAAAAGGGCCACAATGTCTGCCACATTTTTGATATTTAATAGACATCTTTATGAGTAAAAAAATAAAATAACTTACTTAGACAAATACCTTACTCACTCCACATTTGCTATTACTTCAAAGATTGTGCTGTTAGTTAACCTCCGTTGCCAGCTGCATTTTTGTATGTTTTTGTGGTATTCCTAATGTGGTGACTCCATAAAAGTATTTCCTTAACTGTTGCTTTCTGATACATGGTCAATGATTATGCCAGTGATCCTCATGGCATTTATAGTATAGTATATATTTATTTATTTTATTTATTTTTTATTTATTTTTTTATTGGTTGTTCACAACATTACAAAGTTCTTGACATATCATATTTCATACATTAGATTGAAGTGGGTTATGAACCCCCAATTTTACCCCAAATGCAGATTGCAGAATCACATCGGTTACACATCCACAATTTTACATAATTCCCTATTAGTAATTGTTGTATTCTGCTACCTTTCCTATCCCCTACTATCCCCCCTCCCCTCCCCTCCCATCTTCTCTCTCTACCCCATCTACTGTAATTCATTTCTCACCTTGTTTATTTTCCCATTCCCCTCACAACCTCTTATATGTAATTTTGTATAGCAATGAGGGTCTCCCTTCATTTCCATGCAATTTCCCTTTTCTCTCCCTTTCCCTCCCATCTCATGTCTCTGTTTAATGTTAATCTTTTCTTCCTGCTCTTCATCCCTGCACTGTTCATAGTTGCTCTCATTATATCAAAGAAGACATTTGGTATTTGTTTTTTAGGGATTGGCTAGCTTCACTAAGCATAATCTGCTCTAGTGCCATCCATTTCCCTGCAAATTCTATGATTTTGTCATTTTTTATTGCTGCATAGTACTGCATTGTGTATAGATGCCACATTTTTTTTTTATCCATTCATCTATTGAAGGGCATCTGGGTTGGTTCCACAGTCTAGCTATTGTGAATTGTGCTGCTATGAACATCGATGTGGCAGTATCCCTGTAGCATGCTCTTTTAAGGTCTTCAGGGAATAGTCCGAGAAGGGCAATAGCAGGGTCAAATGGTGGTTCCATTCCCAGCTTTCCCAGGAATCTCCAAACTGCTTTCCAAATTGGCCGCACCAATTTGCAGTCCCACCAGCAATGTACAAGTGTACCCTTTTCTCCACATCCTCGCCAGCACTTGTTGTTGTTTGACTTCATAGTGGCTGCCAATCTTACTGGAGTGAGATGGTATCTTAGGGTGGTTTTGATTTGCATTTCTCTGACTGCTAGAGATGGTGAGCATTTTTTCATGTACTTGTTGATTGATTGTATATCCTCCTCTGAGAAGTGTCTGTTCAGGTCCTTGGCCCATTTGTTGATTGGGTTATTTGTTATCTTATTGTCTAATTTTTTGAGTTCTTTGTATACTCTGGATATTAGGGCTCTATCTGAAGTGTGAGGAGTAAAAATTTGTTCCCAGGATGTAGGCTCCCTATTTACCTCTCTTATTGTTTCTCTTGCTGAGAAAAAACTTTTCAGTTTAAGTAAGTCCCATTTGTTGATTCTTGTTATTAACTCTTGTGCTATGGGTGTCCGTTTAAGGAATTTGGAGCCCAACCCCACAATATTCTACTACTCTTCTTCTACTTCTCTCTTTAGGGTTCTGTAGTTTTCATTGTATAAATCTTTCACCTCTTTTGTTAGGTTGATTCCCAAGTATTTTATTTTTTTTGAGGATATTGTGAATGGAGTGTTTTTCCTCATTTCCATTTCAGAAGTTTTGTTGCTGATATACAGAAATGCCTTTGATTTATGAGTGTTGATTTTATATCCTGCCACTTTGCTGAATTCATTTATTAGTTCTAGTAGTTTCTTTGTTGACCCTTTTGGGTCTTCTAGGTATAGAATCATGTCATCTGCAAATAGTGATAATTTAAGTTCTTCTTTTCCTATTTTTATGCCTTTAATTTCTTTCATCTGTCTAATTGCTCTGGCCAGTGTTTCGAGAACTATATTGAATAGAAGTGGTGATAGAGGGCATCCCTGTCTTGTTCCAGATTTTAGAGGGAATGCCTTTAACTTTTGTCCATTCAGAATGATGCTAGCCTGAGGCTTAGCATAGATAGCTTTTACAATGTCAAGGTAAGTTCCTGTTATCCCAAGTTTTTCTAATGTTTTGAACATAAAGGGATGCTGTACTTTGTCGAATGCTTTCTCTGCGTCTATCAAGATGATCATATGGTTCTTATCTTTAAGTCTATCGATGTGGTGAATAACATTTATTGATTTCCATATATTGAACCATCCTTGCATCCCAGGGATGAATCCTACTTGATCATGGTGCACAATTTTTTTGATATGTCTTTGTATCCGATTTGCCAGAATTTTATTGAGGATTTTTGCATCTAGGTTCCTTAGAGATATTGGTCTGTAGTTTTCTTTCTTTGAGGTGTCTTTGTCTGGTTTCGGAATCAGGGTGATGTTGGCCTCATAGAATGAATTTGGAAGAGCTCCCTCTTTTTCTATTTCCTGAAATAACTTGAAAAGTATTAGTATTAATTCTTCTTTAAAGGTTTTGTAAAACTCCGCTGTATACCCATCCGGTCCTGGGCTCTTCTTGGTTGGTAGTCTTTTGATGGCTTCTTCAATTTCATCCATTGATATTGGTCTGTTCTAATTGTGTGTATCCTCCTGACTCAGTCTGGGCAAATCATATGACTTAAGAAATTTATCGATGTCTTCACTATCTTCTATTTTATTGGAATATAGGTTTTCAAAACAATTTCTAATTGTCTTCTGTATTTCTGTAGCATCTGTTGTGATATTGCCTTTTTCATCCCGTATGTTAGTAATTTGAGTTCTCTCTCTTCTTCTCTTCGTTAGCATGGCTAAAGGTCTGTCGATCTTATTTATTTTTTCGAAGAACCAACTTTTAGTTTTGTTAATTTTTTCAATAGTTTCTTTTGTTTCAATTTCATTGATTTCCGCTCTAATTTTAATTATTTCTAGCCTTCTGCTACATTTGCTGTTGTTTTGCTCTTCCTTTTCTAGGGCTTTGAGGTGAAGTGTGAGCTCATTTATTTGTTGGTTTTTTCTTTTTTTGAGGAATGACCACCAGGCGATGAATTTTCCTCTTAAAACTGCTTTCATTGTGTCCCATAGATTCCGATATGTTGTGTCTGTATTTTCATTTATCTCTAAGAATTTTTTGATTTCCTCCTTTATGTCTTCTGTAACCCATTTATCATTCAGTAACATATTGTTCATTTTCCATGTGATGTAGGATTTTTCCTTCCTTCTTTTATCATTGATTTCCAGTTTCATTCCATTATGATCAGATAAAATGCAAGGTATTATCTCCACCCCTTTATATTTACTGAGGGTTGCCCTATGGCATAATATATGGTCTATTTTAGAGAAGGATCCATGTGCTGCTGAGAAAAAAGTATATCCACTTGATGATGGTTGATATATTCTATATATGTCAGTTAAGTCTAGGTTATTGATTGTGATATTGAGTTCTATAGTTTCTTTATTCAACTTTTGTTTGGAGGATCTGTCCAATGGTGAGAGAGGTGTGTTGAAGTCACCCATAATTATTGTGTTGTGGTCTATTTGATTCTTGAACTTGAGGAGAATTTGTTTTATGAATATCGCAGCACCATTATTTGGTGCATAAATATTGATAATTGTTATGTCTTGTTGGTGAATGGTTCCTTTTAACAGTATATAATGTCCTTCTTTATCACTTTTGATTAACTTAGTCTTGAAGTCGATTTTATTCGATATGAGGATGGCCACCCCTGCTTGCTTACGAGGACCGTGTGCATGGTATATTTTTTCTCATCCTTTCACTTCAGCCTGTGTATGTCTTTCCAATCAGATGTGTCTCCTGGAGGCAGCATATTGTTGGATTTGTTTCTTTAATCCATGATACCAGCCTATGTCGCTTTATTGGAGAGTTTAAGCCATTAACATTCAGAGTTCCTATTGATATATGGTTTGTACTTCCATCCATGTTTGATTATTTATCCTTTTTTAAAAAAATTTAGTTTGTTTCTCCATGATTATCTTTCCCCTCGCCCTCTGTCTTTACCGAGGCACTTCCTACTGATGGTTTTGGTTATTGTTTTTCATTTCTTCCTCGTGTAGTGTTTTGCTCAAAATGCTTTGCAATGCTGGTTTTCTGGCTGCAAATTCTTTTAACTTTTGTTTATCATGAAAGATTTTTATTTCGTTGTCATACCTGAAGCTTAATTTTGCTGGATACAGAATTCTTGGTTGGCATCCATTGTCTTTCAGTGTTTGATATACATTGTTCCATGACCTTCTTGCTTTCAGTGTCTGTGATGAAAAATCCATTGTTAACCTTATTGGTTTACCCCTGAATGTAATCTGTCTCCTTTCTCTTGTAGCTTTTAATATTTTCTCTTTGTTCTGTATATTGGATATCTTCATAACAATGTGTCTTGGCGTTGGTCTACTGTGATTTTGTGTGCTCGGTGTCCTGTATGCATCTTCAATTTGTATAACTGTTTCCTTTTTTATTTCTGGAAAGTTTTCTGTAATTATTTCATTCAGCAGGTTACTCATTCCCTTGGTTTGAATCTCTGTACCTTCTTCTATCCCGATGACTCGTAAGTTTGTTTTTTTTATGTTATCCCATAACTCTTGGATGTTTTTCTCGTGATTTTTTTACCAGCCTTTCTGAGTTGGCTAGACTCTTTTCAAGATGATATATTTTGTCTTCATTATCTGACGTTCTCGCTTCTACTTGCTCCACTCTGTTAGTGATACTCTCAATTGAGTTTTTAATTTGGTTTATCGTTTCCTTCATTTCTAGAATTATTGTTTGATTATTTTTTATAATCTCTATCTCCTGATAAAGATGCTTAACTTCTTCTTTTATCTGTTTATGTAATTCATTCTCAATGTGTTCTTTTGCTGCTTGAATTTGCTGTCTTGTATCCTCTTTAAGGTTCCATTCCATCTGTCTAAGGTGTTCCTTGAGTTCTTTATATGACCATTTTTCTGATGACTCTAGGTCCTCCTGAATATTTAGGCTGTCCTGCATTGTTTGTACTCCTTTTCTTCCTTGCTTTTTGAAGCTGCTCATGTTACTTCTTGTTCTGTTTGACTGCTGAGTTACTGTTTACTCCTATAAATTCATTTGATGCTTGGGAGGAAAGGTATTAGAAGGGAAGGGAAGAAGTCACTAAAGAGAATGAGAGTAAGCAGGTAGAATTCAAGGAAGGGGGGATAAGATAATTGAAAAGAAATGAAAAGGCAAAAGAAGAAAAAAAATAGGAAATAAAAAAAGAAAAAAAAATAATAAAAAAATTAAAATTAAAATTAGAAGAAAAAATTTTAAAAAAATTGTAAAAAAAATTTAAAAAAACAACAAGAAAAATGAAAATGAAAGAAAAACCCAAATCAAAAAAAAAGAGAAAAGAAAAATAGAAAAATAAAATAAAATAAAAAAAAACTAATAAATGCAGTCTTAGAGTTTGATTAACTTCTCTTCCAGTAGTTGGCGCTGTGCCCACCAGGCCAATTTTCTCCTGTCAATACGCGGGAACCAATCACTGTGCAGCAGCTCCTCCCAGACTGGGCGAGTCTCCAATCCTGAGTGCCTAGGGCCTCCTCTTGTGTCTAGTCACTTCCCAGTTTTCCTCTAGCCAGGCCCCTCTCACGGGTGCCGCTCACCACAATACTGGCTACACGCCAGGTCTGCTGCTCCCAGGAGCCCTGTTTTCATGAACGACTGGCCACACTCTTCCAGTTTGCCATTCCCTCAGACCCTAAGTTTGTAGAGCTTGGGGCTGAGAATCCTCAGGGAAATTTTACTTGCCCTCGGGTAGCCATGCCCCTGGTAGCTGGTGCAAGAGTCCTCAGCTGTCAGCCCTGGTGGGAGCCGTAGTTCCGCGTCGCGGGTCCTGCGCCACCTCTGATTCCCTAGGGCTTGCTATCGTGCTCACGGGAGAGCTGGGAGGGGCCCTTAAAGTTTCCCCGATGTGTGGAGAGGGAAGGCTAGGGAATTACACACCTGTAGCCGCAGGTTTCAATGAAGTTATCTCCTCCGCCGCAGTCTGATGACGTCAGTTCTCTGCCATGGTGGTATCTCTTGCAAATGGCGACAGTTCGTTTCCCTTTGCCGGGCGACCAATGCAACGGGTGGGTCCTTACTGTCTCTCCCAAGCCCCGTTTCAAACCTATGGCCACTACCTATGAAGGCTCGGTCGGCATTTACCTCCGTAGGATGAGAAGGGCTGACCAGTTGTTTCAGCCGGATGGATTAGTGCTGAGTCACAGCTGTTTGTCTGTGGGAAGCAGGCGAATGGGAGCTTGAATTCAGCTGATCCGGGCTCAGTGTGTGTTCTGAGAGGCCCAGACTGTTCGCCCCAGATCCACGTCAGCTCAGCATTGCCTAGTGATCCTTTGACGAATGGGAGGTTAAGATCCTAGTGACCCCATTCCATTATGAAATGAATTGAAAGGCTTCACAAGTTTCCCCAGCCAAGCCATCAATAATGTGAAAACATGCTCCCCATGGATGGCAAAATAGATTTCTATTTCGATGGGAACATCCTGTGTCGTATAGTATATATTTAATTAATACTTAAAACAATATAGCATCAGGATAAGTTTATTAATTGATGACATCCTAGTTCTTCAGTGATGCCAAAGATGTTTTCTTCTGAATAAAATATTTATCATTGCTTGTTACATGAACAGTTGTCTAATAGCACAATATTTTAGGGTACCCTATTAAAAATTGCATTTCCAAGTATAAAAGAGGTTCACCTTGTACCACCTCTAACAGTAATGTGGAAACTTTTGGGCAGTCTTTTTATGTGTTCTTGCAGTACTACTGTCTTCAACTGACTCGCTAAACAATTTTTTTCACCTTATTAAAATGTCTGTAGTATAGCACCACATATATGACACAATTGCACAGAATATTCAAGGTCCTTTGGATTAAAGGTCTAAGGATTACATGTTTTGATACTAATTCATCTAAGAGAACTCACTGCGATCTGCACTTTTCAGCTGCTAAATAATTTCTTTTCAGAATCATTTATAAAAAGCTTATACTCATGGGTTAAAATACCCACATCTGAACCTACTCAGCCTTTTCTTATTAAATTTTAAAGAACATATTTTAGAAGTACATTTTCATGTTTTCAAAACCTTAAATATCAATAAAATAAAAATGAACAAGCAAGTCTAACTCCAGTGGGAACCTATTTTATGAAGTAGATCAATGAAGATTCCAGCTAAGGTCCTAAGAAAAGTAAAACCGTGCACCTACCAGGGGATTTTCATTTCAACAGAGTGTTTATATATTTACTCACATGGAAAAGAAGCCATATGCTGTGCTGTGGTTTCACCTTCTAGCTTTTCCAAACATGATTTTTATTCACCTTAATAAAGATGTACTCCAAAAGTAAGTTAAATGTTGTGCACACTATTTGGCCTTTTCATATTTAAGGGAAAGAGCCAGTACATATAAAATATGGAGCAAGTACATTATCGTAGGTGTATCTTAAATTAGAGTAAATGATGCATTCCATTTTAACATTTCACTTTCAAGGTTGTGGATAAATAGAATATGACTTTAGAAATGGGAAAATAGGTCAGTTGAGATTTTTGTGTGACCGCAGTCTCCCAGTGCATATGTGATAACAGAAAGATATCAAAATACATTGACAGAAATTCTTCTCTTAGCTTCTATCATCCAGAGCATAAAAAAAAAAAAAAATCAGTGGTAAACCAATGGTAACAGAATATATTTCCAGGGCACTCAATGCAGTGACTTGAAGGGAATCAATAAGATGAGAGAATCAAATATATTCCAGCTATAGAGTGAAACTTCTTAATCTGCCTTAAAAGTCTCTTGTGGATGCCAAGTTGAACTACAAACTTGAAAGTCTATAACAGAACACTATGGGAGAAAGATGCATGCATGCACAAGCTAATTTTCACACAACTTCTTGACTGGGAACAGATTCCAGTTTAAACAGAAAGACACTGGA